>NC_135726.1:53144103-53483204 GCF_964656455.1 Halichoerus grypus
TTTTTGTGTGTGTGTTTTTAAAGCTCACCAGTGGCTCATGTCTATTAAATGGAAATACTTGAAAAATAGAGAATCTTTTTCTCTCTTAAGGTACATGAAATTAGGATGGCTCTTACCCTCCATGGCATCTCAAGTCATATTATATATGGCAGAAGATGTGCAACACTCGGTTTTTAAATGTCCACCCCCGACATGGTCACACTGCGACTCACCCTCATAGTCAGGACCGACCACACGGTGAAATCGGCAGACCCAGAGCAACAGGAACCCCACATGCAAGGCCATGCTCCTCCTCTCAGGAACTGCTGGTTGACCAGCTGATCCTCAGGGATTTTATAGCCAACACCGATGTCTCCTCCCTGTCCCCTCCTCCCTCCTCCTTTACTTCCTTCCTCCCTCCTCCTCCCCCTCTTTCTCCCCAGGCTCCTCCTTCTCTCCTCCCTTTCCTTCTTGTAATGCCCCTTCTCCTTCTCAGCTCCCCTTCTCCCTCCTCCTGCTTTTCCTACCCCTCCTCCCTCCACTCCTCTCCTCCATATCTTCCCCTTCTCCTCCTCCTTCCCTCTCGCTCTTTCTTCTTCTCCTTCATCTTCCTTCCTCTCCCCTCTCTGCCCCCCAAATCTTCAACTACCAAAATTTGTTGGCCATCTACAGCAATAATTTAAAAACTTGTCTAAATTCTTAGCCTCCATAGACTCGAAAGAATGTTTTTCTCAAAATATCTTGTAAAATCTGATGCTTTGAGGTTTGATTGGTGAAAACAAAATGTATTAGGGTACCTCATTAAAAAATTAATATTTTTTATTATATCTAGAAAGAAAGATGGTTTCACATGGTTAACAGTAAGAGTACCAAAACTGTCATTATGCTTTTAATTTATGCTCATACTATTGGAAGGGTTCTGAAACAGGAGTTTTTGGAAGATGGGTGGCCTATAGGGAAGAAATATGATTCCTAAAGATTTTGCTTAATAGTATGAATGTGGAATACCAAGCAATTATGTAGATGTAGATACGCATCAACACTTAATCTCTACTCTTCTGCCTTGTTTATAATCATTTAAATCGTCCCAATATTTTACCCTAAAGAGATATAACGTTCTTCTGAAACTTAACTATCTAATTAACTTTCTTAATCTTCACGTAAATAAATTCCCTTCTTCTATATGCCTGTTTAAAAGTTTTTAACAACGAATTTTTATATAAAATTAATGGCTCTTCCAAAGCTATTTTGTAACAATAACATTGATTATGATCACATTTTGCTTTTGCAACAAATTAGACATAAAGTTTCATTGACGTAATCTCTACATATAAAATACATAAGATTTGTTTGCTCCTTATGTCTAGAATGCATACTCGTATTTAAAGGCAAATATTAACATGAGAAATGAACCTGAAACCGTGGCTTGTTAGCATGTTTTGTATATTAAAGTGCATTCAGTGCATTTATGAACAATGAAAACAGCTGATGGGATCACAGAAATCATTGATCAAGTTGACCATCTGTATGTCTTCTTTTGGAAAAATGAAAAGAAGAAAAACCTAATTGATCAAACAAGCATTCGGGGATTCCAGGTAAGATACTGGCTGAGGCAATTGGACTGGCTGGCCAAAGGCCAAGATCCAAGTTAAATACAGATTTTAGCCAAATAACAAGACCAAAATCAAATTTTAGGTATCTAACTCATACCAGATACCTCCTCGCTTTTACTTAAATTTGCATTTATCTGAACACGAATGCGATTGAGCATTTCTTCTTCTCTTGCTAAATAAGCCATTCAGCATTCATCTCCTGTTCATTCCCTTTGCCTATATTTTTACTGGGTTCTTTGCCTTTTTCTTATGATTTGCATGAGTCCCTCGAGTATGCTAGGTATTAATGCCAAGTCAGTCCTAGACACTGCAAACACCTATCCCCCTTGCCCCCACCTTAACCTCAGAGCATCCATCCTCTCATGCTTGGTCGGGCAGATGGGAGAGTGTACCCGAACTGAGGTTGGGTGTCTAGTCTCATAGCTCTGTCCGTTACCAGCTGTGTGAGCCTGGTCCTTAACTTCCTCTTCTCTAAGATAGGGATAATAGTGTCTGCCGGACAGGGCTTGCTGGGGGAATTAAATGAGTTCCAGTGGGTGAAGGGCTGGCTAAGTGCCAGCTCACTGTTTTTTCCTTTGTACCTCCTCAGGGGAGAGATTTAGGAAAATTCTTCACCACAGAAGGAGGCAGGAAACTTTTCAGCCACCGTTGACAGCAGGGTGTCAAGCCCATGATTCCTGGTGTTAAGCCCTGTTAATCTCTCGGTATATGGGAAGCTTGAGGAAAAGAGAGCCAGCCTTGTCCTCAGGAAGGTGCCACCCTAAGCAGGGATGGATAGTACCAGGAAAGGCTTTTTGAAGTAGAGAGCCCTGCTGGGGTCCTAGCAAAGAGGACGGCAACTCGCTCTGTGTGTGTGAGAGAGAGTGGTGCTGGAAGACGCCCCAAGAGGGCTCGGGGTTCCCTTTCGATCAATGGTTCCAATGCAGAGATGAGGTCTGTAAAGTTGTCGTTCAGTGTGTATAAAGTTCAGCAAAATGCGTACGTTCTGGACATGCGCTGTCTCTAGCTAACCTAGCGTCTAGAGCTGAAAACACTGTACTGTGCACTTAGTAGTTTGTTAAGAGGGGAGCTCTCACGTTGAGTGTTCTTGCACGCAAAGCAAACACAAACACAAAGGGACAGGAGGGAGCTTTTGGAGGTGATGGACATGTTGTTACCTTGATTGTGGTGATGGTTTCACAGGTATATGCATATCTCTAAACTTGTCATCAGACAGTAAACATGTCCAGTTATATCTCAATAAAGCTGTTAAAAAATTACAAATGTCACTAGGTCTACGCTGGAGCCTGGGAGTCTTTATTCTTAAAATCTCTCCAGTGATTCCAATATACATTCCTATTTTAAAATAAGGAGAGGTTGGGGGCACCTGGCTGGCTCTGTTGGTAGAGCACGCGACTCTTGATCTCGGGGTTGTGGTTTTGAGCCCCATGTTGGGTATAGAGGTGACTGAAGAATAAAATCTTAAAAAAACAAATAAAATAAGACATGGTTGAGAGAGAAAGAGAGGCAGGCTGATGGACTAAGAGAGAAAAAGAAAGAGGGAGGGGCAGAGCCAAATGCACCTATTTATGGACACACACACACACGTTTATATCCATGCACATGAGTGTACATATATATACAGTGAGACATTCAAGTCAGAATGACACACAGAGACTGAACAAAATCCAGAGACAGAGAGAGATAAAGAGGAGGGAAAAGGAGACGACCCGGAGAGCAAAAGAGAGAGGGGGAAGAAAGATGGTACAGGAGAGTCTGGGAGAGAGTGGATCTCCATGACATAGAGAAAGAAGGAAAGGCAGAGACAGAGACAGGAACTGGAAGATGGGAAGGAGGCCACCATGTCAGAAAATGGAGACCTTAAACCTCTTATCCGGAAAACCCCCAAACCTGTGAGATGAGAACCTGGCACCAAAGTGACTGGAAAATGAGACCCCAGACTCAGCTGCTCCAAGTTCCACTTTCCCCACCTGTTTGCTGTATGGTTTTGGCAAGTCCCTGAGCACATCTGTGCCTCCATTTCCTCAACCTTAAAACGAAGGGGTCCTATGCGTGATCAACGGTAATATTTGGTAAATCTCTATGGTGTCAGTCCTGAAAGATACCAAGACAGGGCTATGGACTTCTTAAAAAATTTTCAGAACGGTAGAACAGAATTTAAAAATGAGGAAAAATGAGATGAAGTGTCTCAGAGAGCTGATGGTTTCGATTCACCCACGCGCCCCTTCTCACTAGAAAGTTCTAAGGCTCTTGGTCTCACATTATTCACCTAAAACCTGTCCATTTCCTTGTAGGAGCACTTTCTCCTCTGTTCATTAATATTCCTGCTCATGACCCCAGCCCCTGCAAGATCCTATTAATATACACATGATTGGATTTTATGGGCCTCATGGATATGCATGAGCTCATCTTGGGGCATCATTAACCATGGGGCTATCCCATCCAAACTACCCTGATTGTAACCACTTACAGAAAACCCTCCTTTGGGGAGTGGCAGTGTCTTCCTACAGACAGGTTGGGGCCAAAACGGTCGGGCCTGTCCTCAAATAATACAGAGATTTGGGGAGCACAACCTTAAAGAGGGCTCGTGGAGACAGCTAGGGCCAAGAAGGACTCTCTCAAAGGTACACCTCGACCTAGAAACTCGGGAGGGGTGTGAGAAGTGGGACCCGGGGGCCCCCACAGCAAAGAAGGAGGATTTAGAACAGCACTGTCCTCTGCAGGAAATATAACATGAGCCATAAATATCATTGTAAGTTTTATAGTAGCCACATTTTTTTAAAAAAGTAAGAACAGGTGCAGTTTATTTTAATTATATTTTTGTTGAACTGTGATACCCAAAATATTATCATTTAGAATATGATCAACACCAAAAATTTAATGAGATATTTATATGCTTTTCTTTTTCATACTTCATCTTCAGAGCCCAGTAAGTATTTCACACTTACAACATTGGGCAATGAGAACTCACCACATTTCAAGGGCTCAAGAGCCACAAATGGCTGGTGGCTGCCATACCGGACAGTACTCTGGAGCTCTGGGAAAGAAAGGCCAAAGAAAGTGGGGAAGGGGGGCACGGGGGCAGATTCCTTTTTCTGTTAAGAAACTCAAAGAGGTGGGTGAAGCCACCTCTGGATGGCTTCAGGCTGCACGAGCTATGTAAAGCCACGGAAGGCTGTCTGTACCCCAAGTCTGGGGAAAAGAGATGGAAGAAAAGAGAACTAGCCTGGACAAATTGCCTATTAAGTTCCTGGTAGCCAACTACTATCCTCATGGTCCCATGAATCTTTGCACCATCCCTCTAAGGTAAGGCTCACTCTCCCTGTTTCATGGAGGAGAAAGCTGAGATTCAGACATCTTTCTGAGGTCCTGTCACTCTTCCCTCCAAAGGCGGCCTGAATACGTAATAGAAGGGATGCTTGTGTGTGTGTAAGGGGGTCTCACACTGAGGTTTTGTTTCACACATGGAGTCATTATCTGTTGCCAAGGAGTGGAAGGACTCAGTATTTTGAAGCCACACTACGCCCATGAGCTCCTATAATACCCACAATAGCTTCCATAGTTGGATTTTTATCTCCACTTAACAGATGAGAACTTGAAAACTGGAGATCAGAGAGGTCAAATGATCTTCCCAAGGCCACCCAGTAGATAAATGGGAGAGGTGGGCTATGAACCGTGGTCGGTTGGGCGCCATTCTCTTCTCATGGCTCCACTGTGACATTTTTGGCTCAAGAGAATCAGCAAGCTGGGGAGGTGGGCTAGGCTGCCCCCTGGTGACCCTTTTAGCACCTTAATACTACTTGGTGTGGCTGTTCCATGTTGGGTGACAGATATTGGTGCCCATGTCTCATCTCTGACTATTGAGGTCAGAAATCAAGTCCAGTTCCTCTTGGTAGTTGCCACTGTTCTATATAGATGGTAGGGTTCTGGAATACTTATTAGATGGATGGATAAAAAAGTGAATGGTGAAAGAATGGATGGATGGATGGATGGATGGATGATGGATGGGTGGATGGGTAGAAAGATGGATGAATGGATGGAAGGATGGAAGAATGGATGATGAATGGGTAGATGGATAGATGGATGATGGATGGATGGATGGATGGGTGGGTGGAAGGATGGATAAAATGATATTAACAATGAAGAATATCATTAAGCAGAGAAAGTATTTCCTAGAAGGTAACATTATAAAAAAATTTTTAGTTATTTATTTGACGGAGAGAGAGATTGAGTGTGCACAAGCTGAGGGAGCAAGCAGAGAGAAAGAGGGAGAAGCAGGCTTCCTGCTGAGCAGGGAGCCTGTTGTGGGGCTCGATCCCAGAACCCCTGGGATCATAACCTGAGCCTAAGGCAGACGTTTAACCGACTGAGCCACCCAGTCACCCCTAGAAGGTAACATTTTCAGAGAAGTTTGGAAGACAATAACAAAAGGTAAAAGAAAGAAGAAAATCATAGAACATTCCAAAATAAACTTACTTAATGAATTAATTACTGCAGGCCTAGCAAGGTGAAGAGAAGACTGGCTAATACTATCATCATCATCATCATCATCATCATTATCATTAATGGTCAACATTTACTGTGATCTTTCTCTATAGCAGACACTGTGCTAAGTATTTTATATCTTTTATCTGATTTGGTCTTTCCAAACGCTCTGCGGAGTAGGTATGATTCTTATTTTATGGATGAGTAAGTGCCTTGCTTATCGTCACTCTCCCAGCTACCAGTGAAGCATCCACTCAGGCTCTTAATCCCTGTGAATTGTGGCTACCAGGGGGCCCCTAGCACTGTGCTTTGCTCTATGCCTGTTTGCTAGATCTGGCCCATAACAGCTACTTCTGAAAATTAATCCATTCTAAAGCCAGCCATCTATATAGATTTTTAATTTCATTATTTTATTTTATTTTATTTTTTTTAAAGATTTTATTTCTTTATTTGACAGAGAGAGACACAGCGAGAGAGGGAACACAAGCAGGGCGAGCGGGAGAGGGAGAAGCAGGCTCCCCGCGGAGCAGGGAGCCTAATGTGGGGCTCAATCCCAGGAGCTGGGATCATGACCTGAGCTGAAGTCAGACGCTTAATGACTGAGCCACCCAGGCGCCCCTAATTTCACAATTTTAAATGGCCTCATATTGCTTAATCCAGGATGCTCTTTTTTGTTTTCCCAAATTTTGACAATTTGCACGTGAGTGTGTGAGCATGTTTGCATCCATATACCTGTCCATATGTATATAATGTGTGCATATTTGTGTGTATGTGTATGTATACACATCTGTAATGTATACACACATATATGTATATGGATGCATATACATAATTATTATTTTTAATTATGAAAGTCATACACATGTATGGCAAAAAATTTAACTGGAGAGTCTCACAGTTGTCCTTAGCTGCTCATTCTCACTTCTCAGAGATCCTATCCATCAAAAATATGGTGACAATGGCAGGATGCCAACTCCAGCTACCCCACAGCCCAGGACAAAGGGTCCTCCACAGCATTTGAATGTGCTAGTGCTCAGGGAATGACTTGGTCCTGACCTGAATGTTCCAGACGTGGGTGTCTGGCTATTACGGGTCACTTTACGGTTCAACCATTGTCTTGAACCACCCCCAAATATTTTCTATTAATATCCATGTCTTGATCCAAGGAGGCTCATTAACATTCCAGAATATCAGTCCGTCTTGGCTCCTTGCATTGTACAACATCCTTTATGGCACAAAGAAGCAAGCCATGCAGATACCTGGGGGTGGGGGGAGCATCCAGGCAGAGAGAAGAGAAAGTGCAAAGGTCCTGAGGTGGAAGGAAGCCTGGCCTGTGCTGGAAGCACTGAAAAGCTTAGTGTAGCTGGAGCGGATCAAAGGAGAACAAGAGTGATAAAGAATGAGCTTTGAGGGGAAAGCCGTGGTATGGACTGTGGTTGCATTTAAAAGTGATGGAGAATTGTGAATTAATGGATGCCACTTTCCCTCACTTTAATCTCTCCAGTGGCTTCCATTTGCATTTAGAATCTAAGGGAGGCTCTGCAGGGTCCTGCCCCATCCACCTCACCAAGCATCTCTCAAGCCTCACTCCTCCCTGCTCTGGCCCAGTTGTTCCTTAAATACACCTAGCTCTTTCTCGAATCCTGCCCCTTCGGCCCAGATGAGCTGCCACTGCCCCAGGCTCCCCTCATGTCTACATCCCACTCTTCCTGCAGGTCTGTTTCCGTGTCATCTTCTCAGAAGAGCTTCCCCTGGCCTTCTGACCAGAAGTCACCTTGCCCCAGTTATTCCTTATGGCAGCCTCGGTCCTCCTCCTTCGGAGCCACGATCATGAGCAAGAGTTCCGCGCTTGTCTCTGGTTTATTCCCTTCCTGTCGGTCTCCTTAGCAGACGGCCAGCCCCACGAAGGCAGGGGCCGGGCCTGTCTCATGAGCTGCTCTCGCTCATCCCCTAGCCTTGCAGACCACATACCGTGCGGACTCAGTAATATTTAAATGAATGCTTAAAAGCAAGCACCAAGAGAGGTCCGATCAGCAGCCCTGTGGACGGGACAGGGGAGAGCCTGGAGGCCAGGACATCCTTGACAGAACATGACCACTGTTTGGGGACTTTGTAGGAGCAGGAGAGACAGAGAGAAGGCGCTGGGTTCAAGAGCCCTTCAGGAAGTAGAAGCCATGGGGTTTGATGCTTGCTATCTGAGGGAGGAGAAAGCTTTACTCTTGGGGTAACAACTTGGGGGATGGGGAAGAACTGGGGGTGGGGGCCTTAGAAATAACGGAAATGTATTTCTCGTGGTTCTATTGTCCGCGAAGTTCAAGACCGTGGCACCGGCAGATTCAGGGTCTGGGGAAAACCCACTTTGTGGTAGACAATCATCTTCTCACTGAGTCTTCGCGTGGTGGAAGGGGCAAGGGGCTCTCTGGGGTCCCTTTTACAAGGGCACTAATCCTACTCATGAGGCTTCACCCTCATGACCTCATCACTCCCGAAGACCCCACCTCCTACTGCCAACACCTTGGGGGTTAAGATCCCAACATATGAATTTGGGGGAGTCACAAACATTCAGACCATAGCAAACACAGTTCAATTAAGTTGTGTGTGGGGGGCGGTGGGTGGGGATATTTGGGGCTTTATATCAGGAGCCCAGTCTTGGAATCTGAGGTGATTGAGGGGCAATCTAGATGGACATTCGCCAGGGGGCAGGTGAAAATACAGTCTTGACACTCGGAAGTGAAATTTGCCTGGAGAGGTCTGGTATGAACGATGATTTCGGCTGACATTTCTGGAGTGCTTAACACACGTGAGGCCCCACTGAAGACAGCATGGCGTAGCAGCCAAGAGCCCAGTTTCTGGAGTTAGGTTGTCAGGGTTCCGGTAGGAGCCCCCCCGCTTTCGAGGTTTGTGATCCTCAGCAAGATGCTTAAGTTCTCTGTGCCTCCACTTCCCCAAATGTGCAATGGGGCTACTACTAGGGCCCCCCACTTTCGGTTACTATCAGGATCATAATGAATTTAGAATCGTGTATAGCACTCAATGAGTATTACCTGTTATTTTTTTATGATCTCAGCGAATCATCATAACAAGTCTAAATGGTAGGTAGGATTAGTATCCCTATTTTTAAAATATATTTTATTTATTTATTTGAGAGAAAGAGGGTGAGCAGGGGAAGGGGCAGACTCCCTGCTGAGCAGGGAGCCAATATGGGGCTTAATCCTAGGACCCCGGAATCATGACCTGAGCAGAAGGCAGATGCTTAACCGACTGAGCCATCCAAGTGTCCCAGTATCCCCATTTTTTAGATGATGAAGCTAAGGCTTGGAGAATTTAAGTAACTTCTGAAGGTCACCCAGGTGGGAAATGGTAGAGTCAGGATTTCAACCAGGACCAGCTAGCCTCCACAATCAAAGGTGGGTCCAACTCCAGAGTCTGAACCACCAGTCGGAGTTAGTCATGAGCAGGTAGGCAGTGAATGAGACATCACTCAGGAAAAGCAAGTTTGGGGCATGGTGCTGTGGTTAAAAATAACAAGAGAAATCAGAAAATGCTCCCCTATGTAGCAGGAAAGCCAAGTGAAAAGGTGTGTTCTGAGACCCGGGTGCTCAGTGGCGCCACCTACCTGTTCGAGGACCTGAATCTACGGCTCTGGGATATTTTTTCCTCCCCCAACCCACCATCCAGATTTGTTGCCATCTGATGTCTCCCCTGAGCTGCCCTGATCTTTGCCTTAATTATTCATAAACAAAACCAACAATTTACAACGGAAACACACTTTTGCATCAGGATCTGCCTGGACCCTCGCGGCCTCCCCCAGGGGCAGGAATTATTAACCTACGCTCTGCAGGTGAGGGAACAAAGACCCACAGATGGGAAGTGGTTTATGGAGCTTGAGAACTCTGACACTGGTGTAGACAGGTCTGCCGTTGAACCCGAGGTCCGTCACCTACCATCTGTGGTGCTTGGATAAGTTACTTAACCTCCCATATCTTGGTTTCGCTCTTCCGTAAACAGAGCTGATCATGCCTGCTCATCGGGTCATTAGAAGGTGGCATACAGTAGGCGCTCAATAACTGGTAGCCAGCAGAAGTGGTAATAGTAACTGAGTCTCAAGACAAAAGCAGACCACTGAGTCCAACCCTGAGTTGTTGTTTCTGTGGAAAATGGCATATCTATGTGTCATTAAGGAAATGGCAGAGAGGCAAGTAGAAATTCCAGCTGGGGAGGATGGTAAATGCTGATCATTAAGGTACTTTCATATCCCGCTGGAGATGGGTATGATCCATGAGGAGGGTTTAAGGCTACGGTTAAGAACCCCATGACGAGTAGAGCCTTTGAAGCTATTTACGTGGGTTAGAATCCTGCCAATTCCTCTCTGCGTAACCAACTCAGGCAGATCACTCGGCTTCTCTGAGCCTCAGCTTCCTCATCTGTAAAATGGGATTAAAACAGCTATCATTTCATTTGTGAGAACCAAGCGGCATACTGTGTGTTGAGCGTGTAGCCTGGAATACAGTAAATGCTCAACAAATGCAACATTTCTCCTTCCCATCACACCGACCCCTCCGTAATGACAGTGTATATATTTTTTCTTTCCTGTAAGAGTAAATTACTCTTCACTGCCCTCTAGGGGTAGAAAGTAAAATGGCATGCATGACACCAAACCTGGGAGTTAGTGGAAGAAGAAGGAACCCATAGGAGCAAAATTTTTGTCTTCTGGGGCTCTGGGTGGCTCAGTCGGTTGAGCGTCTGCCTTCAGCTGGGGTCATGATCTTGAGGTCCTGGGATCTAGCCCCGTGTCAGGGTCCCTGCTCAGCGGAGAGTCTGCTTCTCCCTTTCCTTCTGCCCCTGCCCCCCACTTATGCACGCACTCTCTCTCTCTCAAATAAATAAAATCTTTTTTTTTTTTTTTTTTTAAAGATTTTATTTATTTATTTGACAGAGAGAGACACAGTGAGAGCAGGAACACAAGCAGGGGCAGTGGGAGAAGGAGAAGCAGGCTTCCCGCCGAGCAGGGAGCCCGATGCGGGACTCGATCCCAGGACCCCGGGATCATGACCTGAGCCGAAGGCAGACGCTCAACGACTGAGCCACCCAGGCGCCCATAAATAAAATCTTTTAAAAAAATTTTTGGGGCACCTGGGTCATTAAGCATCAGTCATTAAGCGTCTGCCTTCGGCTCAGGTCATGGTCCCAGGGTCCTGGGATTGAGCCCCGCATCGGGCTCCCTGTCCAGCGGGAAACCTGCTTCTCCCTCTCCCACTCCCCCTGCTTGTGTTCCCTCTCTCGCTGTGTCTCCTCTGTCAAATACATAAATAAAATCTTTTTAGAAAAAATAAAAAATAGGGGCGCCTGGGTGGCTCAGTCGGTTAAGCATCTGCTTTCGGCTCAGGTCATGATCCCAGGGTCCTGGGATCGAGCCCCGCATCGGGCTCCCTGCTCTGCGGGAAGCCTGCTTCTCCCTCTCCCACTCCCCCTGCTTGTGTTCCCTCTCTCTCTGTGTCGCTCTCTGTCAAATAAATAAATAAAATCTTAATAAATAAATAAATAAATAAATAAATTTTTTGTCTTCCTTCAGTCCAGAAAGAAGAGGCCTGTTGAGATGAACCCATGGTCCAGTTACATGTTGGGATGGACAACCTTCCTCCTCTACTCCCATGAGACAAGTGGAAGTGAGTATACTGGAAAATGATGGGGAGGATTTGGAAATTAGAAAGAGTGAATGGGTCAAAGCAAGGATTCCTGGATTCAGGTAAGGAGGAGATAGAGAATCATCTGCTTCTGGACCGCCTTGACCGCAGATAACTGAAAACAAGAAAAGCGAGACCCTGGATAAGTGGGTGGTTGCTGTAATGGACACAAGCACCTTTCATGATGCTCAGCACATGGAAGGGAAGTGCAGATATGTTAATTAAAAGGGGGGCTCTAGGGGTGCCTGGGCGGCTCAGTTGGTGATGCCTCTGACTCTGGATTTTGGCTCAGGTCTGTGAGATTGAGCCTCACGTTGGGCTCTGAGCTGGGCGTGGAGCCTGCGTGAGATTCTTTCCCTCTCCCTTGCCCCTCCCCCACCACTTGCGTGTTCACTCTCTCTCTCTCTCTCTCTCTAAAAAAAGGGGGGCGCTCTATAATTCCAATGGATTGAGTCTTCAGACTCCAACTTAGACCCTCCACTCTCTTTCTTAAATTGTGGTAAAATGCTCAGAACATAAAATTTACAATATTTACCATTTTGAAGTGCACAGTTCCATAGAAGTACATTCACATTGTTGTACAACCAATAGCCAGCACTCTTTTCAGCCTGCAAAACTAAAACTCTGTACCCATTAAACAACTTGCACCTCCCCCTCCCTTCAGCCCCGGCAACCACCCTTCTACTTTCTTTCTCCATGAATTTGACTGCTCTGATACCTCATGAAAGTGGAATCAAACAGTACTTGTCTTTTTGTGATTGGCTTATGTCACTTCGCATAATGTCCTCAAGATTCATCCATGTTGTAGCAGCTGTCAGAATTCCCTTTCCCTTTAGGGCTGAATGATATTCCACTGTATGTGTGATACACACATGTACATACCACCTTTTGTTTATCCATTCATCCACTGATGGACTTGGATGGTTTCTACATTTTGGCTATTGTGAATAACACTGCTCTAACCATTGGGTGTTACAAATACTTCTTTGAGAACCCACTTTCAATTCTTTTGGGGATATACCCAGAAAGGGAATTCCTGGGTCATATGGTAATTCTCTGTTTAATTTTTTGAGGAAATGCCATACTGTTTTCCAAAGCAGCTACACCATTTTACATTCCCATCAACAGTGCATAAGGTTCTAATTTCTCCACATCCTTGCCAACACTTGTTGTTTTCTGCTAAAAAAAAAAAAAAAAAAAAAAGTAGCCATTCTAGTGGGTGTGAGGCTACGCTCTTAATATATCTAGGAATCTAAATCAACCACCCAAAGATCGTATGGTAAGCACAGAAGCAGAACAAAGAGAGACCCTGATTATATATAGTTCACTCAAGCTAGGGTGAAACAATTCTCTACAATTAAAATCCTTTTCTGTCTGATGAGCCCTCTCCCTTGGATAGGCTCAAGAAACACTCTTTTTTTAAAAGATTTTATTTATTTATTAGTCAGAGAAAGAGAGAAAGAGAGAGAGAGAGAGAGAACATAAGGAGGGGGAGGGGCAGAGGGAGAAGCAGGCTCCCACTGAGCAGGGAACCCGATGTGGGACTCAATCCCAGGACCCTGGGATCATGACCTGAGCCGAAGGCAGAGGTTGAGCCACCCAGGAGTCCCTCAAGAAACACTCCTGTTTTCATGCCCTTGGATTCCACGAAATCCTTTTTCAATGATCACATTCTATATTCCAGAGATTCCTAATATGAGGTCACCGGGCAAGCACTAGAGTCCATGAAACCCCGGATTGGTATAAAAAAGGGTGTGTATTTATCAGGGTAGTGAGAATAGATATTGAAACAGACAAAATCCAAATTATAGCAGCTTAACACAAATCATTTTATTTCTCCTTCCTATAAAGTCCAATGAGGGTGCGTCTGGTCAGCAGGGGTCCATGCACCTTCCACCGTGGGGTTCCACCATCCCCTAGGGCTTTAGGGTGTTCTGTGGATTCTTTGCTTGGAGCTGATAGACAAGGATCAAGAGTCTGATGATCTTGGATGAGAGTTTTTTTGGCCAGGAAGTGATAGCTGTCATTTTCTCCCACTTCCACTGGCCAGAACTCACAGGATGCTTAGCTGCAAGGGAGTCTGGGAAATGTGTTTTTTAGCAGTGCATTTAGGAGGAAGATGAAGCTGGTTTTGAACACACAACAGTCTCTGCCATAGGGAGGTATGAGCATTTTCCCTGAGAGAAGGTCTGGCTTCTCAAAAGAACTGATGAGTCCCCAAAATGCTAAGAACCACAGTTTATTCAGTCAGGGAACAATACCAGCTTTTTCAGTTCTTGTCTCATTCTGGTCATACCTTCCTGAGACCACACCCACATTCCTGTGGCAAAACTTGGCATCCCTAAGTCTCCTCTGCACATATTTATAGGCTAATTTATTTGATACACATTTATTGAGTGATTCCCAAATGCCAGGCACCATGCAATGGGCCAGAAACATAGCAATAAATAAAACTCATGCTCTATAATCAGAGAGCTCACAGCAAACAGGAGTGATAGACATGTAAACAGATAACTATATTCTTTAAATATTTGGTAAGTACATTTATAGAGATTGACTCAGAGTATTATAAGAGTGCAGAAGAGTATTGATCCAGACTGAATCAGGTTGTATGGTTGAGTAATGGGGAGTAAGGCTAGGAAGAAAGAAAAGAGCAGGATGAAGGGCATGAGCCAAACGCCAAAGACAAGAAAGAGCATGGAGGAAGGTCGAGGAAATGTTAATCAGGCAGTGAGAACAGAGAGGTCAGCAGGTCCCAGATTATGGAGGATTTTAACCCAGTTAAGAAGATTAGACCATCTGCTGGATTACTTTGCAGATGGCTAATAGTATCTATTATGTGTTGGTTCTTACTAACAACTCCCAAGAATAATCTTAATCCTGTGTCAAGGGGGCATCTGCCTGCCCTCCCAGCATTGTACATACCAGTGGAGTCCATGACTGAGAATCATTGATGACGATGATGACGGTGATGGTGATGATTGCTAACATTTGTTGAGTAGCAGTCATGTTCCAGGTACTCTTCTAAGCACTTTCCAGATATTAACTGGTTTCAGCTTTATAAAACCAAGACCAGAAAGTTCTGAGACTCAGAGGTGGACCACGCAATGTGACTTAAGGGCCCCTACTTGCATCAACCCATTGGTGAAACTCAAAGCTGGAGGTCTGCCTTTTCCACCCTCTCCCAGTACATCCTTCATTCACCCTTATGGTGGCTTAGGTCAGATTATACAGGGTAGGAATCTGATCCAGAAGAGATGGGGGTACAAGGTTGAAGATAGAGAAGATGTCTTATTCATCTGTATTGGTAACAGACTAACTATCCCCAAATGTCAGTGGCTGAACTCAGTAGAGTTCACGTCAAACTCATCTAGCACTTCAATGTGGATGTTTGGTGGGAAGCCTTTTTGTTGTGATTCAGAGACGCAGGACCCTTCCGTATCATGGCTCCCCCATCCCCTAGAGCCTCAGTGTTCTCTGCAGGGTCCTCTTTATTTGAGTTTCTCAACCTGGGCACTATTGACATTTGGGGCCAGATGATTTTGTTCTGGAACCTGTGCATGGTAAAATGTTTAGCAACATCCCCAGCCTCTGCCCAGTAGATCCCAGGAGCACAGCTACCAGCTCCCCCTTCTCCCAGTTGTAACAACCAATATTTCTCCAAACATTGTCTATTGTCCCCTTCTCCTTGAGAACCACAGCTCTATATCCAGCTGGCAGAGGAAGAAAGGAGCATGGAGGTTTGCTTGGGACTTTTCTGAGCAAGGAAATGGAGAACATGATTTCTACCCACATTCCATGGGTTGTAACTGAGTCACGCGGCCCCACCTAACTATAAGAGAGGCCAAAAAATGGGTTTGAGCTAGGAGCCCGGAAAGAAAAAGAAGATAGGTTTTAGTGAGTCCATGGAAGCTTTGCCTCACCATGTTTGGAACATGAGCATGCACGTGCACGCACACACACACACACACACACACACATCCGTGTGTGCAAGCACATAAATAACCTATCAGAATGTCTTAGTCATAGTAAGCCTTCATTATATCTTTGAAGGAGGGAGAAAGGGAAGGGAGGAGGGAATGACAGGATGAAGGCAAAGAGAAAAGCTATGATCCTGGACCATTAGATATAAAATTCTAGTTCTCATTCTAGTTCTGCTCAAAAAAAAAAAAAAAAAAAAAAGGCATTAAGTTGAAATGATTCCTTATCTTACATGGGTCTTCACTTCCTTCTCCATGAAGAATTTGGGCTAGAATAGAATTTCTTAAGATGTGTTTCAGGGACCATTAGTCTCCAAAGCTCTCAAGGAATGCGAGGAAAAGGACGATTCAATATACTCCATACTCCTGCTAATTCAATTCTCATTTGCATATTGACCCTTTTGATGAGTCCTTCATTAAAGAAGCCCATTTATCTTTTTTTATGTGGTATTTTCTGAACTTATATCTTCATTCTGTCAATTCTTTCTTTTTTTTTTTTTTAAGATTTTATTTATTTATTTGACAGAGAGATAGAGCCAGAGAGCACAGGTGGAGAGAATGGCAGAGGGAGAGGGAGAAGCAGGCTCCCCACTTGAGCAGGGAGCCCGATGCGGGGCTCGATCCCAGGACCCCGGGATCATGACCTGAGCCGAAGGCAGACGCTTAACCATCTGAGTCACCCAGGAGCCCCCTGTCAGTTCTTTCTTAAGCATCTACTATGAGCAAGTCACTATTCTAGTTTCCGAGGATACACTGTGTCAAAGACAAAGTCCCTGTCCTCACACTGAGGAATGCAAAGGCCAAGGGTTGCATTTCTCCAACTTCACTCATCCGAGTACCACCCCCTCAGTATTTGCCACATCTGCACATCACCAGCAATATCATTTGCTCGACCTTCTTCTTTAGATGTGATCTCTTCTTCACTTTAACACCCTTATTTTAAAGAATAGTTAACATCAGCTCTGTAATCTGTAAAAATGCTACTACTTGCCATAAATAGAAATTGCAAACAAAAATAAATACTATGAAAACAAAATCCTATTATTACATTCTACTAGATGCTATTGTCCCAATAAGGCTTTGAGCCTGAGTCCTGCCCTCTTTTTGTTGTTGTTGTTAAAAAGGGAGATTATTAAGAATTAGAGACATGGTAGAGAAATACTAGCATTAAAATGAAGCTTTCTGGGCGCCTGGGTGGCTCAGTTGGTTAAGCGACTGCCTTCGGCTCAGGTCGTGATCCTGGAGTCCCGGGATCGAGTCCCGCATCGGGCTCCCTGCTCAGCAGGGAGTCTGCTTCTCCCTCTGACCCTCCTCCCTCACATGCTCTCTGTCTCTCATTCTCTCTCTCTCAGATGAATAAATAAAATCTTTAAAAAAAAATAAAATAAAATAAAATAAAATGAAGCTTTCTTTTTTGTGTCATCAGAAAGATTGAAAAGAGCATTGCAAAATGCAATTGCTTTTCAGAATTATTTAATGTGTGTCCTTTCATTACCTACTGTGATCTCATGACCTTTACCAAATGTGTTTTCTGTGACGTTGACGGTGCTCTGATGGTCTGGAAGAAAACTTTATCCTTGTTGCGTTCATGGTTTATGAGACCCCTTCCCTGTACTCTTGGTCTCAAAATAAACTGGACATGCCCTTGTACGTCACGAGAAAGCTGGATGCTAAGACTCCACGTGTTGCCTTCAGACCCCCCCGCCCCCGCCATGAGAACCAAACCAAGACTCATCCTTGGCTCATTCAATGTGACTAAGCCCCTCCGTTTTGTCTCTCTGTCTTCCAGATCAGAAAGATTCATGTGTCTTTCCCTTCACCTACAAGGGGTCTTCTTACTTTTCTTGCATCAAAACCAATAGCCTCTCCCCTTGGTGTGCAACCAGAGCCATTTATGATGGGCAGTGGAAGTACTGCATGGCGGATGGTGAGTGGCACCATGCTGTCCCCTCAGCAGCCCTCCTCAAATGATGGGTCACAAAAGAAAATGTGTGGATTTGTATAATATGATATTTTTGTTTTTTGTGGTTTTTTAAATATTTAATTTATTTATTTGACAGAGAGAGACTCGGCGAGAAAGGGAACACAAGCAGGGGGAGTGGGAGAGGGAGAAGCAGGCTTCCCGCTGAGCAGGGAGCCCGATGCGGGGCTCGATCCCAGGACCCTGGGATCATGACCTGAGCCTAAGGCAGCCACTTAACTGACTGAGCCACCCAGGTGCCCCAATATGATCATATTTTTGAAGACAAGTTATGATATATGTGTGTGCGCATAGAAATGCTGCAGGAGGGCTAAACACTGAATACTAGTAATGGACAATAATGTTAACAACAGTAGTGTTGAAAATGGTGTTCTCTGACCCACCATATTTTTTGTCTCTTTCTTGATTTTCTAAATTGATAAAGAAAAACAGAAACAGTATAACAGAGAAGGGATTTGAGAGACTCTGTTTACTTTTTTCTCAAAGTCCAAGACATTTTTGCAATTGTATGATTTCTACCTTTTGTGCACAAAAGGCATTTTGTTTTAACCAATACCCTATTGTTGGACATTTTAATTGTTCCTACTACTAACCGGCTTTTGAATATTTAGGACTTACTTTTCCCTCTTACCACTGTTCTTGACTCCCTTAGATCAAATTCTCCCTTTGACAATAAATATAACATCCCTTTTACTATCCTGAAATAAAATTTATAAAGAACATTACCTATTCTAAATTCATAATTTCAAAATAAATCAACGTAATTCCATAACTGCAGTATAGAAGTAAAATGAAGCAAATTGATAATAAAATAATTAAGCACACATGATCATAACTAACCTAAAAGATATTAAAAAGTGGCCAGATGCTTGTACCTCCAAGCAGAATCTCTTTGATTGTAAGAGCTAACAATGACTACAAAGAAGCCCCATTACACTGAAAAAAAACAAACCAAACCTGGAAGCAATACTATCTCTGATTGAAAATATCGCTCCAGTTCAAACAATGTAAATCAGGATCAACTGGTTGAAACTGAATCTGAAAATTAGAGTGTTTTTTTTTAATTCTGGAAAAGAGGTCCCCGAACATGCGTAAGATATACAAAAGGGGACAAAACTCTGCCAAAAGTGCATATACTAGACACAATTATGGCCTAGAGAGTCAACAACCTGCATTTGATTAAACCTCCTTCAGCCATATCACTGAGGGCTCCTGAATAGATGAAGGTATGCTTTTTGCATCTCCTCCCTCGGTTCTGGCTCCTGAACCAAATACTGCTCTTTGGACTGGCGGGTATCATACTACTTGTGAATAGCTTTAACATCTTAGCCTTACCCTTACCCTGACGTCTTCCCCTTACACAGCAGTGGAGAAGTGGTTTTCCATGGCTATTTCCAAGTAATGCCTCACAGGACACAGGACGCTTCTCCTCGTGAGTGGAATAGCGATATCAGAAACAGGTGTCCATGTCAATCCCTAACAATGCTAGCTTACGATATTCATATCACTTAGACAAATGCTACTGTGCAGAGGCTTTTCTGCTCATTTGCATGCTCCCTCAATAAAGACAAGGTGCCACCACTGTGTAAATCAGAAAAACAGAGTCATCCCTAATTCTTTCCTTCCCACCCTGCATGTAACCCACCAACTAGACTTAATTTTGCCTTCAAAATAGATCCTAGCTTCAGCTTCTGGGAAGAACCTGCTTCCTCTGCTTCCATCCTTCTCCAAATCACCATCAACTCTGCCTGCCAAAATTTGCTAACTGGTCTCCCCAAATCCCCCTCACCTCCCTCCAACTGATTCTCCACACTTCAGTCAAAGAAACTTTTTTGGAATGTGAAGTCAGGCAATGCTACTTCCCTGCTCGTGTCCCTCTGGCTCACCTGCACACTTAGAAGAATATCCTGACCCCCGGATAGCCAATGCAATACTGAGAGAGAAAAACAAAGCAGGAGATACCACACTTCTGATTTCAGACTATATTACAAAACTATAGTAATAAAAACAATATGGCATAGGCATAAAAACAGACACATGGATCAATGGAACAGAATTGAGAGTCCAGAAATAAACTAAGGCATATATGGTCAATTAATTTATGACAAAGGAGCCAAGAATATGTAATGGGGAAAGGACAATCTCTTCATTAAGTGGCGTTGGGAAAACTGTACAACCACATGCAAAAGAATGAAACTGGACCCCAATCTTACACCATACACAAAAGTCAACTCAAAATGATTGAAAACTTGAACATAAGATGTGAAACCACAGAACTCCTATAAGAAAACATGGGAGTAAGCTGTGAGACATCAGTTTTGGCAATGATTTTTTGGATTTGACACCAAAATCAAAGGCAACAAAAGCAAAAATAAACAAGTGGGACTACATCAAACTACAAAGCTTCTGTATAGCAAAAGAAACCATCAATAAAATGAAGAATCAACCATGGAATGGGAGAAAATATTTGCAAATCATGTATCTGATAAGGGGTTAATATCTGAAATATCCAAGAGAACTCCTACAACTCAATAGGAAGAAGAAGGAGGAGGAGGAGGAGAAGGGGAGGGGAGAGGAGGAGGAGACCTCTCACCTTGGTCTGCAAAGCTCTACATGACATTGCCCTTTCTATCCTCATCTTCTTCCACTCCCTTCCTTGCCTGCTGAGATCCAGCTACACTAATTGTCATTCTTCTTGAATATTCTGAACTCCTTCCTGTCTTTGAACTCTTCACACTTTCATTCCCTCTGCCTGAACCTCAATTCCCCCCAATTTTTGCATGGCTGGCTTCTCCACATTGGGAGAACCTCTTCTCAAATGCCACCTGCTCAAGGAAGACTTCCTTCATCCCTTCGTCTATGAAAACCCCTCCATCATTTCCAAATGACCCTGACTCCCTCACTTAGTGTGAGTAAATCCACCCACTATAAACATAATGTCCAAAACTATATTTGTAGTACTACATTTGTGGTGGAAAATTCAATCTATCTATGGAAGTTGCAATAAGGCACCAACACCTAGATGATAATTTTATTGTATTTGACTTCTCTGACATTTGACATTTTTTTTTTTTGTAATGGCAACATCTTTTGTATGTCAAGGTCTTCACTTCATCTGTTGGTCATAAACCATCAAAATTCTTTGTCTTGATTTGATTCCTATATGTCTTCTGCTGATTCTAAGAGATTCGTTTTTAAGACACAGTGAAGTATGTTGTTTGTTTGTGCAGCATGTGGGGGCACCATGGTTGAGATTGGGAACTCTGTTGGGGAAGTTTTGAGGGTGAAAGTACAGGAAAAGGCTTTCTTTATGAAATGCTTGATGAAATGAATGAATAAAATCTCTTCCAGACTTGAAGCTTGTCCTGTACTTTGGTGGCTAATGGATGGATGGATGGATGGATGGATGGATGATTAAATGACTGTCCCATGAATGGCTGGAGAAAGTCAAACCACTCACGGGCTCCTTTCTGTACAGATTACCCACGATGCATCTTCCCCTTCGTCTATCGAGGAAGGTCCCATAACAGCTGCATCATGGAGGGCAGCTTCCTTGGAAGGCTGTGGTGTTCCGTCACCTCCAGCTTTGATGAGAAGCAGCAGTGGAAATACTGTGAAACCAATGGTGAGGCACTAGAGCAGGGATGGGGTGTTTGGTGGGAAGGAAGGGAGATAGCAATGATCCTACTGAGGAGACGATGGCACAGGGGAGAGCAGATCAATGGGAGTAATACTTCTAGGAATCAAGGGTCTTCTTGGAGAATACATTAGGACAACCACAGGAGACAGGAATGTCCTGAGACCAGGTTCCCCCGAGTCCCCATTGTCAGCATGGAAAATCCAGTTGTCCTAAGAACCAGAACCATGGGTTGTAGTCCTGATATTGGTTTTCAAGTATTTCTGTTGCCAGAATTGTCAATAAGCGGATTCACCAAGTGCTGGACCCTTCCTTAACATTTCATCTTAATAACCTCTTCACTTCTTAATGACCTCCATTCATTCTAGAGCCCTCTCTGTATTAGACTCTGATCCAGGACCTCTATATATAACCTCCCATTGAATCTTTCCATGGAAGCTCTATGAGATGCTATTTTTTTCCCTAGTCAATAAATGGTCACAGTAAAATTAAGTCCTGCCCAAAGTCACACTCCTAGGTGATGTCGGAGTTAGGATTTGAATTCAAGTCCATATGGCTCTGATGCCCATGCTTTCTCACTAAGTAGTGTTGCCTCCATAGAGATGAAGATTCACGTGAGGCACCTATCCATGAGCACACTTATTCCTGTATAAAATCTTAATTATGTTCTTCCCTTGGCACTCAAAAAATCCTAATCCCATATAAAACCTTAATTTTATCTTTGCCCTAGCTATCCATCACTTGTGTCCTTAACCCTACCAAACTTATCCTTAAATCTCACAATAACTCTGTTGATGAAGCCTGTGGAACACAAAAGCCTTTGTTCAGGTAGACAGTAACTGTGTGGTCATTGACAGTTTGGGTTCTCACTTGTATGCAAAGTGGACATAATAACATCACCAGGAACTTGACTGGGCACGTTCAATGTTATGTTGCCTTTCATGAGATAAGACATGGCGCCTAGTTCATGTGTGATAAATGGAAGCTCTTTTCGTTGTCTCTTCTTGTCCCTGTGACCTTTCCATGATTATTTTCAGAGTATGGGGGAAATTCTTTCAGCAAGCCCTGCATCTTCCCCTCCATCTACAGAAATAGCACCATCTTTGAGTGCCTTGAAGATGAAAGCAACAAGTTCTGGTGCCCAACCACCGAGAACATGGATGAGGATGGAAAGTGGAGCCTCTGTGCTGACACTAGTAATCCGGGGAAGGGGACTGGGTGGACACGGGTGGATTCCTTCATTCATTTACTCAGCAAACACCTGCTCCAGCCCTACTGTGTGCCAGACACCGTGCTGGGATGTGGGCATATGGTGATGAGTAATGCAGGCTCTCTTCCTCATGGATCTGATGAGCAAAGGGCATAAATAATGCGACTGTGTGATGGGCAAAATACAGGCTCCTTAAGATCCAAGAGAAAGAGGTCAGTATAAGATTTTCAAAATGTGAAACACCAAATACTTGTTTGTACAAACAGAGTAAGCACGTGTTAAGGTTTAAAAAAAATCTGGGGTGCCTGGGTGGCTCATTTGGTTAAGTATCAAACCCTTGATTTCATCTCAGGTCTTGATCTTAGGGTCATGAGATCAAGCCCTGCATTGGGCTCCACGCTGGGCATGGAGCCTACTTAAAGAAAAAAATCTATTAATAAGGGAACTAGAAGGATAGGTAAGCCAATTCAGGGGACATTATAAGAAATACATGAAATCAGTGAAGAGAAGAATATTGAGCGCAAGCAAGATTGTTAAGTTAGCCACAAAATCCATTAACATCTAAAGGGCAATCAAATCTTTGTGGTTATCTTGTCTACCAGACAGAAATTATTGGCATCTCTGTTGAACAAAAATCATTCACGATGTATCAGTCTTCTACAAGTTCCAGAGTTGGGGCCTCCAATCAACAGCAGGTAGTAAGTCAGACAAAGTTCTATTTCCCTAGAGCAGGGGTCTGTGAACCCCATCCTGCTATGGGCCACATCTGGACCAATGTTTCTTTTGGCCCCTAACCTAAGAATCGTTTTTACATTTTTATATTGTTGAAAAAATTCTGAAGAATGATCATATTTTGTGACAGACAAAAATTATATGAAATTCATATCTTAGGGCCCATATATAAAGACTGTATGAGGCATGAAGCTGAAAACACCTACCATCTGGCCCTTTCTAGAAAAAGTTTGCTGCCACTGAGCTAGAGAATCAGGTGACCCTTAGGGATTGTTTAGACAATGCTCTAGGAGGACATGAAAAGGTCATGTGGCAATCTTTTGGTGCCATTGCGTGTTTTGGATAATTTTGTTAACAAAGGAGAACAAACGTAGATTTGGTGGATGATCAGGGCAGAAGCCCTCAAGGAAGGAAAATAGAACATTTCTCTGTAAATATATTATACTATTTTCCCATAAAGCACATCCCAGAGCGCCTGCACTTCAGCACTGTGGACAGCTCTTCAGCACTGCACTTGGGCATTTTAAACACTTGTCCACAGCACGAGAGTTGCATGGAGAAGGCAGGGTGCAGCCTTGCTGGGCTTCAGCTAGGAACATGGGTGCTGTGTGTCCACACATGGCCGCAGAAGCCCCACCAGTATTGATTTGGGTTCCAAATAAATTTTAGCAAGCGGCGAATTCACACATTGAGGATCTGTGAGTAAAGAGGAGCCCCTGTAATATGTCCTCTCCATGCTTCCCACTCCACTCCCTGGTTCCCCTGGTGACATGACGTTGTCCTTCTGTCTCCCACTGCCAGGAACCCTTGTGCTTTCACTCTGCCCTTGTTCCCCATTCCACACCCCATTGAGCTAAACGCAACAAGCTTCCCAGGGAAGAAAATCTCTATGATATTTAGGATTAGGTCAGCATTTATCTCCACTAATGGGAACCTCTGAGCAGTGGCCAAACAACACACCCACAGGCATTGTGGACCCAATTTTGATTTTAGGGTGGGCTCTGAAGCCTAAGCCTTCACCATAGCGTAAAGGCACAGGGGTAACCACTGTCTTAACCCCTTCTTCTCCCTAGGAATTTCCTCCTTGGTTCCTGGCTTTCCCTGCCACTTCCCATTCAACTATAAAAACAAGAATTATTTTAACTGTACTGACAAAGGCACAAAGCAGAACCTTACGTGGTGCGCAACCTCTTACAACTATGACCGGGACCACACCTGGGTGTATTGCTGATGCAAAGGTGAGATGCGTAACATACCCGGGGCAATGCTGTGTCCTTCCAGCGGGGTGAGCTCCACGTCCCAGAGATGAGGTGAAGTGGGGGTGGGGGGGGGAGACTAGGACAGCTTCCCAAATTAGAAGGAGGTGGACGAACTCTTTCAGACCCAGAAAGGTATCTTGCCAAGTTTTAGGTCCACGAGGTCTTGGGTGTGCAAGATAAGAAAATGGAATTTCTCAAACTGGAACGTAAGAAGAAAAGATGAGCTTGAGAGGAGACCACCAGGATTTCTCTGGTCCCCAGAGGACATGGCACCAGGTTGTTGATCTGCTACACCCATCACTGAATAGCCAGAGGAGGAAAAGGTGGGGGTCACTTCTGCTCTCCATCGTGTGGGTCCCTCCCCCACCTCCACACATAAGTCTTCAACTCTCTGCAGGACCAACCTCACTCCCCCTTCCAGCCCTTTCCTCTGCCTTCAATATTCTTAGGCCAGTGGAAACTCTCCAGACCCCCTGCATGGGTCCACTGGCCTAATCACTCGGTGGTTCTGGGATTTAAACACAAACAGAAGCCCTTTCATCAGATGTGTGGATGGGGTGTTTCTAGAAATATTTGCCCTTACGAGGCATGTGGCTTATGGGTGACACCAAAATTAGTGACCCCTCCTGAATTTTGGCTTGGCCATGAAAATTATCTTCCCAGAACAGAGGAGAGGCAAAGGAGTGGGCTTGGGGCTCTGGGTACCATCTTAACAGTGTGGATATTTAAAAACACCCACAAGCTGGTGTGCCTGGGTGGCTCAGCCAGTTAAGCGTCTCTTGATTTTGGCTTGAGTCATGATCTCAGGGTCGTGGGATCAAGCCTCGAGTCAGGCTCCATGCTGAGCACAGAGTCTGCTCATGATTCTCTCCCTCTCCCTCCCCCTCACCCCCCACTTGCACACACACTCTCTCTCTCTAAAACAAAGCCAAAACCAAAACCAAAAATACCCACGAGTCATCCCCAGGCTGTGGCTAGAATGGAGAACATTTTTAGTGCCCTACCTCTGACTCCTGTCCACCAGAGCACAACTATCTTCTTCGGATCCCTCTTCCACCAAACCTATTAGTAGAGGTGAAGTTCAGGTGCTCATGGTCAGTGGCTTCCAGCCCCGTGAGCCAGGTGAGGGGCAACGGTGTCTAACCCCTCCTGGCTCTGCTGCCTCATCTTCTGATTCAGTCTCGAAACCCAATACAATACTTCTGTATTCACATTACATTTTGAGTCAGTGCATACCTATTACCTGAATGCTGGCTTATGATTCTATTTTCCAGGGGAGGACAAATATCTTCAGAGGAAGATGGACATACCAAGTTTAGAACCTGCTTCGTCTTTTTCATTGAGTCTTTCAAGTTTAATCGCTTTTAGAAACACCTTGTCCGCCATTTTGCTTAATCACTTGGTCCTTTGTGAAGAACAGAGGGGAAATGTGGCATAACCACCAATAAAGGAGCCCACAGTTAACCCCGGGGCTGCCCTTTGTGCTTCCTGGAATGAGAGATATGGTGAGGGACTGGAATGTGTGGTGAAGGAAGCATTGGTGACTGGGTTGGTGAGTCTCATGGAGGGAGGTCAGATTCTTAGCCCAGGGGCCCTTGGAAGTTAACTGCAGCCTGCTATCTCTTTCTGGGAACCCATAGATTTGGGTGGAGCATTTATAGATACTTGTTAAATCATTAATAAATAAATTAGTAAGTAAACAGAAGGTAGAAAATTCATTGCACTTGATGTAATGAGCACTGGGTATTATATGCAACTGACAAATCACGGCATTCTACCCCTGAAACTAATAATACAGTATATGTTAACTAAATTGAATTTAAATAAAGAATTTAAAAAAAAGAAAATTCATTGCAAGACTACCTTGACTATTCCTTCCCCATGCCCGTGGCAGACATCAGTAATTGATTACAGAATCGGCTTCCCTGTGAGCCCAGATGCATCCTCATGTTGTTCTTCTCCTCCTTCTCCCCCTGCCCACTCTCCCCCACCCCTCCTCTCTCATAAAACACTGAGCAACTGCTACCACTATCCCACACTGCACGCAGGCATCAGGGATAGATTTAACCATTCAACCACACTTGGTACCAATATGATTGTCTAAAATGATGTTGCATAGACATTTGAGAAGCCCAACGATCTCATTCCACTATAGCTCAAGAACAACCAAATGATCAATCCTCCCTTAATCACATACAAACACGCCACAGGAAACCTGGCTCTCCTGCCCCCTGTTTCCACGTGTGCCCCCCCCCATTGTCTCCAGCCTTCCCTCACACACTTCCTACCACTGCCCCCTCACTCAGTACACTCCAGCCACTGCCCTATTCCTGACTCCAGCCTCTGTGCCTTGCTTGTGTGGAATCCCCTTCTCCTTGACCTCCTGAAGTCATTCATAAAATCATTGTCGATAAAATGTTAACTTCATAAAATAAAAATAAAATTCAGTTTCTCAGCCTCACTCACCACATTTAAAACTCAGTAGCCACATGTGGCAAGTGGCTACCATAATAGTGCAGATCTAGAACATTCCATCATCACAGAAGATCCCGCTGGATTATGTGGCTCTAGAATACAAGCTCCTTGAGGTCAAGTACCTTATCATTGCTCTAGTTCCATCACCTGAAATAATGCCTGGCATAGAGCAGGGACTCAGCAAATATCATGTTGAATAGGTGAGTAGTGAGTGAGTGGGATGGACAGATGGACAGGTATATGGATGGAATGAGATGGAGCTGAGACAGGAGGCAGAAGCCATATTTTAAAGGATGATCTGGATTATGTCACTCCTCTGCTCAAAATCCTCCAAGGTCCTCAGACTGGCCTCTAAACATGCACGGTTTAACCCCTGATCCACCACCTACCCCTGTCCAGCCACCATGGCCTCTCACCATTCCTCCACCACAGTCAACGACATTCCTGCCTCAGGGCCTTTGCATTCACCCTACACTATGTTGGAAGTGCTCTTCCCCTGGATATGCCCCTGGTGCTCAGTAGACTCCCTGATGCCCCTATGTGTAATGGGGACTCCTCCTCATTCTCAGACCCCTTAAACCAGTTTCCTGCTCCATTTTTCTCCATATCTCTTACCATCTTCTACCATACTCATGTATTTTGTTCCATGTCTGTCTCCTCCCTTTATAATGTAAGCTCCCAGGAGGCAGGGATCCGTGTATTTCACTCACCGAGGGAGCCCCATGTTTGGAAGTGTGCCCACAGCAAGCACTTCATACGTCGCTGTTGAATAAATGAAGTGCAGGAGGGAAGGAAGACAGGAAGGAAGGAAAGAAGACAGGAAAGAAGGAAGGAAGACAGAAAGGAAGGAAGGAAGACAGGAAGGAAGGAAGGAAGGAAGGAAGGAAGGAAGGAAGGAAGGAAGGGAGGGAGGGAGGGAGGGAAAGAGGAAGGAAGGGAGGAAGGGCAAAAGGAAATTTTAATTTTCATTTTCATTTTATGAAACAAGGTTATTGAACCTGATGACCCTTTGTATACATCTACTTAGTGGGTTTCAAACGTGCGAAAAACCTGGCAGAAAGTGGGACATGAATCCTGTACTTCAGGGACCTTGTGTTCCTGGAGCATCCTGCCTGCAGACGGAGGTGAGGAGCAAGAGACCCTCCCATTTCAGGGCGCAGGTCAGCGTCAGGGTGTGAGGGCTGGCACAATGTCCCCCCTAACAGAGGCTATCTCCCAGAGTGCCCAGGGCGGACACACAGGGGGGCTGGGGTTCCCAGGAACGGTTTCCACACCACCTGGCTGAGCTGAGAATTTGAGAACTCCTTGTCCTCCCTCTCTTTACATGATGATATTTTGCAGGGGATTAACCTCCCCCCTTCCAGGGATCAGCTTGCTCTAAACCCTGGTAATCCAGATTTATGATTTAATTCAGTGGCCTGAGTATCTTACACAAGGAAAAGGAAGTAGGAGACCGGAGGGAAAAAATAGACCGAGCTTCCGGGAAATCAACAAAACGGGCTAAGCTCACTTTGGAAGCCTCTTTAATTAACCATTTCCAAGCCCAGTCTTATCAGGAACCCCGTTTGTAGCCCCAAGATTGGCATGCCTCTCTCTTACTGACAGAAAGAAACTGAGGAGATCGGAAGCAACAACGGGGAAGGGTGGACTACAGGCTGAACTTTTTTGGGAGTCGGACCCAAGAGGACGCTGAGGAAGAGACTCTGGAGGGTCATAGGCATTAGGGATTAAGCAGTCAAAAGATGTCATTAACCTTTGGAATTGGGGGAGCAGCACTGACCCTAGTCCCAATCTCATTTCCATACGTAGACTCTTCCTTCTTAATCTCATTCTAGAGAGGTGCCCCTCACCCCACCCCGCCATCCGGGCAAAGCGATCACTTTCGGGCTAGCCTCAGCTCATGCTCTGTGGGGCCAGTCACCACGCACCCTCCCACCCTCTCTCCTGGAAGGGCCCAGGCGGGATTTGGTCCTCAGCAAGTGCTTGATCCACGTTGGCCAGGTGGGGAGTGAATGGGGCTTCCGGAACTTCCTCAGCGAGACATCATCTTCACAAACTCTGCAAAGAAAAGTCCCCGGTGAGGCATCTATTTGTAAAAACAGCGAGCATTCACTTTTGAGCCCTTACTGTGTGTGTCAGGGACCATGGGGGATCTTCGGGAAAGTCCTCGATGACCCCGTGTACCTCTGTTTCCTCATCTCCAAACTGGGAGTCACAGGACTACCATATACCTTCTATAGTCTTTCAGATGGTTAAACACGATCATGCTTATAGACACATGGACTGCTCAATAATAACTATGATTATCTGATTCCATCTTTTCAACCAGTTCTGGAGGAGTAAATATCATTTTACAGATAAGCAAACAGAGGCCAGTGAGGTTGACCAGTGCTCCTGAGATCACGTGGATGGTGAGTGGCAAAGCTTGGAAGGAACGCAGGGTGCCCCTGACTCTGCTCCATGACTCCATGCCAGGTGAACTCCAGGGCCCCACCCAGGTCCTCAGGTCAATCTGTCCCTCCCCTGCCTGGGCATCTGTCTCCTACCTCGTCCAGATTTCCAGTGATGCCCCCGGTACACCTGACCCTGGTGAGATCCAGCAGGCATCCAGCAATCATTTACTAAGTTGCGGTCATGCAATAAATATCTACCAAGCTTCCCTTTTGGGAATGAGAGAACAGATGGTTCAGAGAACATCCCTTACCCCCCTCCAGGATTTGACAGCCCGGGAGGTCAAACTCAACTCAAAGCAGCAAGGTCTGCAGTGATTACTCCCTTTGAGGGGAGAGGAGCAGACGATTCCCGAGGGATAGCTAAGACCTGAGAATGCACTGACGGGGAAGGTGCAGGAAGCGGAAGGAAGGTCAGGGAGAAAGGAACAGGATTTTGAGGACACAGAGCAGGGGCCAAGGGTGCCCCAGAGCACAGCGACTCAGAGAGAGGCTGTCGAAATGCGGAGTGGGTGGGGGGCAGACCATGGGTGCACTTGAATGCTGGATTAAGAATTTAGCTTTTGTCGTGGCCCCTGGGTGGCTCAGCGGGTTAAGCATCTGCCAGTGGCTGTCCCCACGCAATGTCACCTTCAAAGTCGACGGTACCGTCTCCGTTCACGTCGGCCTCCCGCACAACCTCCGAGATCTCTCGGGGCGTGAGCTTCTCTCCCAGGAGCCTCTGCATGGCTTGCTGCAGCTCCCCGAGGGTGATCTCCCCGTCTCCGTTGGTGTCAAACTGAGCAGAGCAGAGCGGTGATGTCAGCACAACAAGGGCACTGTTTACTGGCCATTCACTGTGGGTCAGGAACTAAGCTAAGGGCGTTTGCACACGGCACGTTGGCGTGTCAGCTCCCAGAAGGCGGGTCATCTGCACCGTCTTGTTCACTGCCCCGGGCCCAGCCCCCAGACGGCGCCTGCCACTCGGCACGCACCGCATAAATATTGGCTGAATTAATTAACTGTTTTCAAGCCTCCATGCTGCACACCCTTAACCAATCTACCAGAAAGTCTCGTACGTTCTATGTCCCGAGCACGGGACGCTGATGCTAACCTGGCCGAAGCCACCATCATCTCCTGCCTGGACTATCATGACAGCCCCCCTGATTGGTCCTCTGGCTCCCATCGTGGTCCACACATCAGGGCCTTGCGTTCATGTTCATTTAAAACAAATCAGGCGCCTGGGTGGCTCGGTGGGTTAAGCGTCTGCCTTCAGCTCAGGTCAGGATCTCAGGGTCCTGGGATCGAGTCCCGCATCGGGCTCCCTGCTCAGTGGGGAGCCTGCTTCTTCCTCTCCCACTGCCACTCCTCCTGCTTGTGCTCTCTCTCTCTCTCTCAAACAAATAAAATCTTAAAAAAAAAAAAGAAAGAAAAGGTAGATCCACACACCCAAGGTTTTCCAAAAGGAATGTTTCCCAGTAACTGAATTGCATATTTGTTTTTAAATTCAAACAAGTTGAATTTATATTCTGTTGAATGTAAACGGAAATTAAATAAATAATCGAATTGAAACTAATCAAAATTAGGGGCGCCTGGGTGGCTTAGTTGTTAAGCGGCTGCCTTCGGCTCAGGTCATGATCCCAGGGTCCTGGGATCGAGCCCCACATCTGGCTCTCTGCTCAGCAGGAAGCCTGCTTCTCCCTCTCCCACTCCCCCTGCTTGTGTTCCCTCTCTCGCTGTGTCTCTCTCTGTCAAATAAATAAATAAAATCTTTATAAAAAAAAAACAAACTGGTCAAAATTAGATAAAATGAAAAAAATGAGTTCCTCAGTCACACTTGCCATATATTGAGGGCTCGACATAATATGGCCAGGGGCTGCATTTTGGACAGAGCGTTTCGAGATCCCAGGAAGTTTTGTTGGACAATGCAGCTCTGGACCTCTATATGAAGCTGGGACAGAAAAAAAATCACACAGCTGGTAGGGGGAGATCTTCCTGGGATTTGGACCCATGTTTGCACAGCTCCAAAGTCTTTCCTTCCAAAGCCTACACTATTCTTTATTTTTGCCTCCTATATTGAAAGCTCTGAGGAAAGAGCTTTATTTATTTCTTTATTTTTAAAGATTTTATTTATCTATTTGAGAGAGAGAGAGCGAGATGGCGTGAGCTGGGGGAGAAGCAGAGGGAGAGGGAGAAGGACAAACAGACTCTGCTGAGCGTGGAGTCCGACATGGGGCTTGATCCACGACCCCAAGATCATGACCTGAGCCGAAACCAAGAGTCAGATGCTTAAGCCACTGAGCCACCCAGGTGCCCCTGAGGAATGCATTTTATTAGGGGATGAAAGCGAATTTCAGCAAGCCCCTTACCCTCCCTGGGTCTCATTTTCTAAGTGTCTCTACAGGTGGGTTAAACCAGATTATCTCTTTGCGTTCCCCTCTGGGATCTCAAATTATTGGATTCCTTCTTCCCATTGTGGGCATGGAGATTAGAGGTCCTAACATGTGTTCTGGGGATGGCAAGACCTCGGGTAAGATTTGTAAATTCCATGAGCCTCAATGTCCTCGTATGCATAACTGTGGTAAGTGGCGGCTTACCCCTACTGTTCTTTATGATGATTAAACTAAAGAATATATGTAGGGGACCTTGTGCCTTGCAAGTGTTTGGAAGACGTCATTTTCCTTCCCTATAAATCCCATTATAGTTTCCAAAAAACTTGGTTTAGGTGGGTTCCATCCACACTTGAAGACCAATCGTAGACCCCTGGGGTTTCCTTCAAGCACCAACACCATGAAACTCTTAACTCACTTCCTTGAAGGCATCTCTCATCTCCTGGATACCGATCATCCCTGCTGTTTCTGCAAGCAGTTTGGGAGTCATGAGCTCCACAAAATCGTCAAAGTCGACACGGCCACCCACTGAGGACAGAAGAGGCAGGTCTAGTGAGATTCCACGTAACCAACCCCCCATGACCTCGCTGGACCCTTCAAAGTCTGTTCAAGAGGGAGACCTGCTCTGATCTCTCTGCCTTCTGAGAGCTTTCCCTCTCAGCCAACCCAGGCCCCAGGGTCCCTCTAATCCCAACCCGGATGGACGGGTGCGTGGGTGGAAGTCACTAGCTGTCCCTGTGACCTTAGGCAAGTCTCTTAATTGGTTCAGATCTACATTTGCTTGTCTGTTGGTCTGTAGAAGGGGGAGCATGAATTCAGTGGGAGCCAAATCGCTTCCAGATAGGAACACGATCCCATCCGTGTTCAACCTTGTTTCCTCTGTGGCACGCCCGGAAGCAAACCCCAGAGCAATTCTGTGCCAGCTTCCTTCTCGAAATGAGCTCTGAAATCCATCCCAAGTTTGTTTCCAGCAGCAAATGTGGTTCCAATCTTGCCCTCTACTGATGCGTCTCAGCGGTCATGGTAATGACCTCCATTGATCACCACTACTGGAGGCTAAGCCTGACCTGCAACAGCTCCTTTATCGAAATCCCACAAGGAGTGACATCACCTCTGCCTGACAGGTGGGGAAACTGAGACTCAAGAGTGGGAGCTGACTCCACGTTTCAAAAGCACCACAATCGGTAAATGATAGAAGTGGTTCTTGGACCCAGATCTGCCTCTAAGAGTCACCCTTTTATCCCCTTCAAATGCTGTCTCCCTGAGTCCAGCCTGGATTGTTTGCTTCTAGGCTCCTAGTGACCCCTACCCTCTTCCCCCTTCCACCATAGCCCACCCCCACCCCCAGTGGTTCTTCCAGCCCTGGCCTCACAGTTCATGCGGATTTGCTGGCCCAGTTCAGTCAGCTCCATCTCGGTGGGCATGTAACCCATCGTCCTCATGAGATTCCCCAAATCCTTACAGGAGATGAACCCATCTCTGTCCTTGTCAAACTCAAGAAATGCTTCCTGAAGCTCTGAAAATTAAGAGAGAAGAACTTTGGGGGAACCTGAAACAGTCCATGGGGAAGACTGGCATCCCTTGAAACCATCAGGGAGGCACCAACTAGAGACTCCACAAAGGAGAAGACATCTTTGAAAACCAAAATTTCAAAAAGGAGTGATGTATGAAATGCAGGTGGAGACTGCAACGTGCAAGATCGAAATGTGCAAGAGGAATGATCCGTGAGACCACAAAGCGACAGCACCGCGGTCCTCCAAATTCTGGGGCAAAATTATGGGAAACTTCCAAACCACCAAAAGAAAAACCAACAGTTTTGAATCATCTTACAACTCATGCTTGTGTCCCTCCTGGGTCTCTGAGACACTTAGGAATGGGCGTGCCTTCTAAACACTTTGGGAGACTCCTAAGTGACCATCAAAAGGAGTTCCGCAAAATCACGGCTGAGTGGGAGGAGAGAGGGGTGTGAAGCTTTCGTGGGAAGGGTCTACCCTGAGATGCACAGAGAGCAGCCTAGTGGCAGATGACAATGAGGCGGCATTTGGGGACAGAGGTTACCTTCGATCTCATCTTGTCCCAGGGGTCTTTCCTGGAAAGGAATGCAGGGGAGAGGGAATTTGGAGGAGGTCAGGGATCCAATATCCACTTCTCCAAATGCATCGTCCCCTCCCTCCTCCGAGTGACCCCTCCCCTTTCCTGTTTCTCCTCCACCTCCCCATCCTCTTCCTTCTCCCACTTCCTGACTCCTACCCCTGACTGCTTCTCGCCCTCTTCCTCATCACTTCCCATTTCCTCTCTCCTATCCCGGAATCTTGATCTCTCTCCCTCTGTCTTTCCTGAACAGACATCCATCCCATTGTGCTGCAAGGGGGCCAGGGCATCCTATCCCCTCCTTTCTCTGGGACAAGAAAGCGAGGCTTGGAATCACAGCTAACCCGTGCTCAGAATGCCAATTTCGTTTAAACCTCAGAGGTAGGTAGGGGAGGTAGGACCAAACAGCGTTCCCATCTTACTTGAGAGGAAGCTGAGGAACAGAGAGGTTAAGGAAACAGCCTGAGGTCACACAGCTCCTAAGTGGCAGAGCCCCTCCCAGGGCAGGGAGACATTAAATCACTCCCTCGACGTCAGGTGCAGCAAGTGCTGAGATTTGAATTCTGAGTCAAAATTCTTTCCACTACACCCCCTTGATTCTTGCCCCACCCACCCCATTCTTTCTCCCAAGGGTTAGAAGCCGTTTGCGTGGGACCAGTGTTCAGTGGCATCCAGGCAGGATGATCATTGGGTACGGGGCACGCCACCTGGGGAACCCCACCAGCCTCTGGCCTCTCCCTTTATCCTTGGAGCCTTCCCCCCAGCTTCTCTTTCTTATTATCCCCTCCCCCGTCTCCCACCCTCCCTCCCTCTCTCTGGTCGCCTGAAAGCCTAGCAAGGAAGTGTAAGCCCCTTGGAATCAAAGCGAACTGATTGGACCCTGCCACTCCGTAACTGTATGAGGCAAGGGGCTTTGTGCCTCAGTCTCAGTGCCTGCATCTGTGAAATGGGAACGCAAGGGTGGCCAGCCTTACAAGGTGGTCCTGAGGATGAAATGACAGCAGGAAAGCACAGCCCTTTGCGCAGGGCCGGGCAGGCCGCAGTGCCTTGGTTAAGTGGCAGCTAATGTCATCGTCATCCTCGCTCTCTCTGGGTGTCCACAGAAACGGGTGGTGATGGACAGGGACATCCCAGTTCCCCTTTTATTGGTGGGTCTTCTCCCTCTCTCCTTTTTGCTGCTGACTTCTGATTTCACCCTCACCCACCTCACCGGCCCACGGAGCTCCCCGAATTCTACCTTCTCAGTCACGCGTCCCTGCCTGTGCCCCCCATCGGCTCCGGGTCCCTTGCACCTGTCACGCCCCTTCTTCCCCCACACCCAGCTCCCTTTGCCCTGCCCTTCCGCCTTGTCCACCACCTCACCCGCTGTTTCTCAGCGATGCCTTTCCTCAAGAAGATGCAGGCGGGGCCCATGGGAAACTGCATGGAGGGGCACGGCAGGGTGCACCAGGCACCAGGCACCAGGCTCCAGTCGGCTCCCCCTCCTCCCTGGCCCCCTCCTTCCCGTCCCCCTCAGCGGCTCGGCCTCCTTATCTTCCCTAGCACTCCTTTGCCAAGTCTTCCTGCCTCTCTGGGCCTCTCCCTCGGTCCTGGTGCCCGAGAGCTGTGACAGCTGGATCAGAAATCTCTCCCGGGGTTGGGGAGGGATCAGAGCTGTTCCTGCCTCCCCATCTGGCTTGAGTGAGGTGGAGGGGGCACCAGTCTCAGCCTCTGACCTTTTATCCCCAGAATAGAACTGGATGGTTTCGAAACCGGGGATTAGAGCAGAGGGCACCCATTCATTCGCGTTCCAGCGAGCCTGCGGGGTGCTCACTCCAAGCCCCGGGGGTTGGGAGGGGATCCAGACAGGGAGCCAGAGTTCAAATAGGGAGTGAGGGGGTGCCCACCGAGGGGCAGCGGGGCCCCGGGTGTTGGGGCCTGGGGGGGTGAGGATGCGCCGTGGGAGGGGAGCCCGGCGGGCCCTGCGAGAGTAGGAGCAGACTGAGGAGGTGTCTAATGCAGGTCCTGAGGATGTCCGCTCGCGGGGGCAGCGCCGTGTAGGGCGTGGACACAGGGTCAGGGCGAGAAGGGCGGCCCCGCCGAGCGGGATGGCAGTGCGGAAGGAGTCTGTGGGGTTGGGTGGAGGCACTGATTTGTACTGGGGGGTTTCCATACAGAGAGGGATGTAACAGTAAACAGACATCACGGTGTGCACGGGGACGTTGGTACATATGTCGTCGAGCTAAGAGGACACAGAAGCAGGGACGCCTCCGGCTACCAGGGCCTGACTTCTAAATCCCATTCTCCACGAAAAGGAGCCAAGTCCTGGGAGACAGGGCTGCTCCCATGTCTGGAGCAGGACAAGCATGAGCCTAAAACCTCTTGTGCCGTAAAGCAAGGACACAGTTGTGGGGTCACGGCAAGGAACACAGAGGTCAGAGGTCAGCCTGAAGAAGCTCCAGTGACCATATCAGGGGCAATTTGAAAATCCAAATAAATAACAGAGTATATAGGGTACCACAGGAAACCAGGAATCCATACAGACAGCAATAAAGTGCCAAGCTTGACAATATTTATTTACATCGCACAAGGTATCCCCTTACAAGATGCTAATTGCAAAGGAGGGTCACTTTATAGGGACACCGAGCAGACAGTATCTTAATGAAATGATTCAAATGAACATCATCAGTAACGTGACAAATCGAAATTATAAATTCGGTTCATGCGCAATTATGAATGAGCACTCCTGCCCCCGTCCCCTGCTGCCCTGCTCTGCACACACTCCCCAGGACTCAGCTCCGAGCACCGTCTGCCCTTGATGGTTTTGACAAGTTCTAGAAGCATTTCACCAGGGGTTAGATGTTCTAGCTGCCCTCCCCCACCCAGGCCCACCCGCCCCAGCCTCATCCCTTTACCAACCTCATCTCCAGCCATCAGCAGGATCTTGTCACTCCCAGACCTTCACTGCCTACAGGATTAGGTTCCACACCCTCGAGGGGGCACGCGAGGCTCCCCATGAGAGGCACTCTGGGCACAGGGCCTCCTGCGGACCACCCGGACCAAATCCTGGCCCTCCATCTCCTAGATAGTGGACCTAGGGAAAGTAACTTACATTCCTGTGCCTCAGTGTCCCCATCCGTCAAATGGGGTAATAAAAATTCCTATCCGGTGGGATTGTCGAGTGTCTTTGGTGAGGACGTCCCTGCCCAGCCCTGGTGGAGGGCCGGGCAGCCATGGCTGCTCAGGGCGGGGTGTTCACAGGGGTCTGCAGGGGCGTGGGGAGGAAGAGCATGTCCCCGGCCCCCTTTCCTCAGGAAGACTGGGTTCCATGCCTAAGGGAACCACGAGGCTGTACACAGAGCCAGACAGACGTGGGCATCCCCAGACACATAGCACTCAACACCAGTGTTATTTTGCCTTAAACATGCTGAGTTTGGTAAATATGGATGCACGTTAATTTGCTAGTCCTCTGAGGTAGAACTGTTATCAGTCAGAAACTCTTCTGGCCGTGAGAAACAAAAGCCATTTCACAGTGGGGTAGTCACACCGGGTTACACATCATAACTATTCCTTCACCCCGCGCCCCCCCAACCAGAAGCCCGCTGGGCAGCAGCTGGCCCCTGGGTCACCGGTTAAGAGAAAGTGGCTACTTTCCCTGAGGCTCCTGGCTTGTTCCTCATGATCACAAGGTGGTGGCCCAGGCGCCAACCATCACATCCACAGTAGTTGAGGCAGGCAGGCAGGCAGGGCTGCTCAACCAGGTCTCCTTTTTGATCAGGAAAACCAGCACCGACTACATGCTGGGCATTGTGCCGGGGCTGGGGACCCAAAGATGAGCAAACCTCATGGCTCAGGCCCCAGAACCAGCAGTCCCCAGTTGGTGGGCGCCAGAGCTGGGGGCGGCCTCACACAGTCACTGCACTGTCTCCCACGAGGCTGGGGCCCAGTGCCAGGCTGCTGGGTCAGAACCCCGGTGCGGGCCTGGGTGCCCACTTCCCTGCTCTGCGCTCCCCTCCATCTGTGGAGCAGGGCCCCCCACACTGCCTGCCTGGCAGGGGCGCTGCACGTTACTCGAGTTAACGTTCACGGTCTAGGCCGCCACAGTCCCCTACGATAGCCACTCACTGCGTGCGGCTGCTTACAGGAAAATTCATGAAAATGAAGTAAAATCCGCAATGGCTCAGTTGTCAGGTGCACTGGCCGCATTTCCGGTGCTCATCCTGCTTCCCAGCGTGGATGCAGGGTGTTTCCAGCGCCGCAGAGAATTCGGGAAGGTGCTAGCACGCCACACGCCACCCACGCGGGAGCTCCTGGAATTGTCCCCCCAGAGCCCAGCACACACCCTGACACGACAATGGGTGTTCAATAATTATTTATTGAAAGAAATGAGCAAATAAATCCCAGGCTCCGCTTAAGCCATCCCCACACACACACACACACACACCCGTGACACTCCAAACCCACGCGGCCGCAACACCAGGTCCGCCGAGCAACAGGACACCCCCGCGTCCCCACCTCCGCGCGCCCCGCCCCCAGCCCCTGGGCAGGCGGGAGCCTAGTAGAAATCTTCTGGGTCGGAGTCCAAGTCCGCGCCCTGCTGGTTCTGAATCTGACTCTGCTTCCTGTACAGGGAGGCCACCTGAGGACAGCAGGCGGGGGGCGGCAGTCAGAAGCCCCAGGGTTGCCCCCACCCCGTTCCAGAATCCGCCGAGAGAAGCTGGTCCAGCCAAGCAAGCCCACCCCGGCTGGGGCCTCACCTGGGCACTGGTGGTGGCCTCCTCGGGCTTCTTGTCTTCACGGACGCGGATAAACCGAGGGAAGCGAAGGGAGATCCCCTTCTCACCATCCACCTGGGGGAGGGGGTGAGGATGGAGACCCTCCTGGGGTCTAGCCCCCAGGCCACTCACGGCAGCAGGTCCCTAGCCCAGGTCTCCTCCCTGTGCCTGCCCCTCCAGCCTCGGCTTCCTGATCCATTCAATGGGGCTAAGCATAAAGATTAAATAAGGGAATAAAGCGCTTAGGACTGTACCTGGAGCATACTAAGTGCTTAAGGAACGCCAGTCCGGTAGCTGTGATCTAGGCTGTTGTTCTGTTCTTACCCTCAGGGCCAAGAGGCAGGGCAGCAGAGACGGGGTGTAGATTCGAGTACCAGAGGGCAGGGTTCAAATCCCAGCCCCCAACTCAGGGGCTGTGTGACCCCAGCCCAGTGACCTCGGCTCCCGGGCTCTACCTCTCCAGCTGTGCCAGGGACACTCAGTGCTTCGTGAGGACGGAATGGTGCGAGCAAGTGTGGGGCCTGTGAGCGCGGCGCCCGCTTTGCACGGAAGCTCCGTGAACGCTGGCCCTGCCACTTGTCACCAGGGGACCCTGACTGCTTAACATGGAGCCTGAGTGAGAAATTTTAAGACAAATTCAATTTAAGAATGTGAATTCTGGGGGGCGCCTGGGTGGCTCAGTTTGGCTCAGGTCATGATCTTGGGGTCGTGAGGTTGAGCCCCGCGCTGGGCTCTGCGCTCGGCAGTGAGTCTGCTTGAGATTCTCGCCCTCTGCACCCCCTACCCCTGCGCTCTCTCTAAAATAAGTAAATCTTAAAAAATAAATAAATAAAAATGAGTTCTGCCCTTAAATGGAAGTCCACTCCTACTCAGAAAAGCACATGCTAGCCAGATTTTAAAGGGTCAGAAGGAATCACAAAGGACGCACATTTTTAATTCAAGATTTCTGTTCCGGAGGAGAGAGTGAAGAGCTGCTCTAGCACCAGGCTGACCCTCGAGCTGGCGCTGAGGGCTGAGCCACCAGTCAGAGAGATCAGCCCGGGAATTTTAAAACTTGGTAGCGCGAAAATGAATTACGGTTGAGAAAGACGTGCGGCAGCTGAGGTCACTGCCCAGCAGGAAGTGTCCTAAAGCTCTTTATGCAGGAGAACTGTGTTTTCAAAAATCACTGAGGAGCCGAAGGTGAGGTTATGGTATTAAAGGAAACAATTTCACTGTTTACTTTCTACACGTGGGGAATTTTTTTTTTTTTAAATGGAGACTTTGACCCCGTTATCTGACACCCAAATAAAATGCGAGCTCAAGCTTTCCTAGTTACTATCAGCCCGGAACACAGGCGTGGGCTCCATGACCCCCTGCTCCCCATCTCCCGTCTGGAAGGTCGACCCTGGGTCCCTCCTGCTGCCTGCAGCCCGTGGTGCCCCGGCTACTCACCAGGCCCCGGGCAGCGGGGTAGATGGGGGACAGGGACAGATCGGCACATTTCACCTCCCACACGGCGCTGGGGTCCAGCCAGTGGTCGGGGGCCACGGCGCCGTCCGCCCGGACATAGGAGCGTGGGGTGGGCAGCACCAGGGCCTGCGGGGAACAGCAGTGGGGAACAGCAGTGGCGTGAGGAGGACAGGGTCTCAGGTCTCAAAGTCAAGGCCGGGGGTTGGGCGGTTGGGGAGAGAGGAAAGGAGGAGGAAAATGGGGGATGGGGATAGACGGTGATATAGACATGCCTGAAGGTAAGAGCCTGGGCGGGGATGAGGGGGAACGAGGGGAAGAAACGAGACAGAGAGCCAGAGAGAGAACCAAAGAATGTCACAGAGACAGAGGCACCAACACACAGGAAAGGGAGTCGTACCCCCAAAACGCCCGTGACCGTGCCACAAACACTCCCAGTTACTAGGGGCTTCCCCAGCCCTGTCGGGATTCACTCAGGGCTGCCTCAGGGATCCCTGCGATAGTGCCCTCTCTGTGACTCGCCCTCCGGCAGTGGAGGCTCCCTGACCCACGTCCTACGCTAGCAGCTGCCAGACCTGGGGCTTGACCCTGGACACATGGGGCTCCCGGGCCAGCTCCAGCACCTGCTGCCCCTGAGAGGGTGGGGGCTCAGAGCCCCGCACGCACACAGAGCGAGCCGTGCCGGGAGAGGTGGAGAGGCCACACCGCTCACCTGGAGCCTCTGGTAATGCTCCTCCAGCTCCTCGTCACTGAAACCAGTTCCGAGCTGCGGGAAGGACAGGGGACGTCAGAGGGTCGGGGTGCGGCCTGTGGCCGGGCATTTCCCCCCCTGCCCCTGCCCCTGTGGACCCGGATCTGTGCATACCGGAGGCCCCCACCCTACCCTGGCCTAACCAGAACCCACAGAGACCACAGTGGAAGTGTGGCGGGGGCCGGGGGGGGTGCTGGGCGCAGAGCACAGGTGGGGAACACCTCTCCCAGTGGCATCCCCCCTCCCCCGCCCACCCGCTGCCCTTCACTTGCCAGGGCAGCCCTCACTCCGTCCGCTCTGCCCCCTGGCCCAGGTGCTGCTCCACTGGGCTCCCCCGCATCCCACCTGCCCCAGAACAGGGTGTCCTCTCCAATCTCCACGCCGCCGAGCATCTTCCCTCACCTACCCACATCGTCAAGCCTAACAACTCGCTGCCGGCAAATGTAGCGAGACAGACGTCTTCAAACTACGGATATAAAATGCTAACCGGAAAGACCTTTTTGCATCGAGAGCCTTAAAGAGTGTCTCGGGCAGGCAGCTCTCTCAGAAAGCTGTTCTGGGTAAGCAGTGTAGATGGTGCCGGGTTGGGGCCCTGACGTACTTGTGAATGGTTAAGACCACCTCCGTCACGGGTCGCATGGGCTAATAAGCACTGCGTGCAGCGCAGATTCCCTCATAAGAACAACGCCAGCCACGAGGGAACCAGCCAGCCACAGGGAGCTGGTCCAGGACGTGGGGCGCACACATCTTTTTGAAAACTCTTCCACAAGCGTTTGTGAAAAATTCTGGGCCACTTCGCTAACGCAGTCAGAGGCCAGTCGAGGAAGGCCCCCTGACCGTCAGTTACAGGAAGAACCGGCCATTACAGAGGCCACCCCAAGCCTCCGTGGTGGGCTCCCACAGCAGAGGCCCCCACAGGGAAAGATGGACTCTGATCTCCTACAAGAAAGCGACCACCCCAGCAACTCAGCCCCCCAGAAACCATCCTCCCCCTGGACTGGTGCTTTTTTTCCCCAATGGCCTTTTGTTCAAAACAACCCCTCCCACTGCCTCCTTCTTCTCCATAAAATAACACTCCTCTCCTTCGTGGGATGGGCCTATGGTTTTGCCACAGCTTGTGCATCCCGGAACTGCAATTCTCTGCTATTTCTGAATAAACCCATTTTTGCTGGTAAAATAACGGACCGTTTATTTTTAAGCTTAACACATTCAAGTTGTGCTTCTAGAAGTTCTGAACACAAGGGCAAACACTCTAATGTTTTTTAACATTATGCTACTTAAATGTATCTGACGGTATTTAAAACACGGTATTTATAAGACAAAAAGCAGGGGAAAAAAAAAAAAATCCTGACATACAAAGATCATAGCTTTGTAAAAGTATAAATAAGACATTCCCTCAAATCTTACTAGTGGTTAGCTCTAGGCACAGGAATTGTAGGTAATTGTTTATTCTGTTTCTGGGGCAAAAGCCTCACATTTGTTGGATCAAATGTATATACAGCTTTAATGTATATAGCTTTGAACAAAAACCAAAACCACTACATCTTTCAAGCTCCCCTGTGCATGGGAGTGGGCCATGGAGCAAAATTCTGACCCACGCCACAGAAGGTGCTCGCTGGCTGAGGCTGATGCGGGTGACACATCCCTCTGCTCGGGGCCTTCCTCCTTCCTGCTGCTTGGAGTGTGCATGGCCATGATGGCTGGAGCTCCTGCAGCCACATTATGAAGATGAGGTCGGAAGCACATGACAAAACCCCTGGGCGGGGAGAGAAGCCTGGGTCCCCAGTGACATCAGAGAGCCTGCCGCCGGCCCCCCCTTCAGACTTCTCATTACATGAGAGAAAAATAAATCCCTTGTAAGCCATCCTCATCTGCAGCTGAACTCAATTCCTGACATAGCTTCCTTACAACTTTTTATGATAGTGCATTTCTCTATGTGAAGCAAGAATTACTTATAGGATCAGAAAAAGCAAATAAAAACTAGAAAAAAAAATAATCCTACATAGGACATGAGAGCCTCTTAGTTCAGCCCCACAGCCCCCCTCACTCCGCGACTGAGTGGAATCTACTTCCCTCCTGCCTCCCGGCACCTTGCATATGGCCTGGAGCTCCTCACTCTCCTCGTCGTAGGCGGCCAGCAGGAAGCCCCCATAGCGGCCAGCCCGCTTGCCACGGCCCAGGTAGGCGCCAATCACCACGAGGTCCAGGGTGTCGCCCACACCATCGAGGTAGTCCTTCTTCAGCTAGGAAAGGAAGGCAGGAGGTGAGGGGGCGCTGCCGAGGCGTGGACCTCCCTGCTGGAGGCTCATCGGTGGGAGGAGCAGGGTTGGGGTGAGTCTAAGGAGAGCTCCCGTAGAGAAGACCAAGGATGGCCACCAGGCTAAGGCTGGACCTGGGAGGAGCTTCTGGACTTCCAGAGCCCATGGGAAAGAGACGACCCAAGTGGGAAGAGCCAGCGGGACTGAGGGGACAAGTCAGACGGAGACCTTGGGGGTCCCCCTTGGGTCCCCCTCTCCCTCAGGACAGAGACACATTCCACTCACTCCTTCACACGGAAACATTCATCATTTGTTCCAGAAACACTAAGTGCCAGGCAGGACTCAGCCTCGGGGATGCAGCAGGGAAAGTGTCCTAAGACAGGAAACGCTCATACCCTCCCAGCTGCTGACAGTTTGGGGGGCGGAGAAAGACCACAGGCCGCTAACACACGCCCGGGAAACCCAGCCAGCTCCACTCCAGCTCATCTCCTGCTGCAGTCCTCTCGCCCCGCTCCAGGCAAGCCTCCTGCTCGTGGGCTCCCGCTCTGCCCAGCACCGCCCACCCCCAACCATCCACCATTCACAGCCAGACAGATGTCTTGTGCAAAAAGACAACCGGACCATGGGACTTCCTGCCTAAAACCTCCACTGGCTTCTCAAAACCCAGAATATTTTACAACGACCCCCGAGGCACTGTATGATCTGAAACCGGCTCTCCACCCCAACCTCACCTTGCACCTCAATCGCCTTGCTCCCTGCACACGCAGAGCTTGTTCCTATCTCAGGGCCTTTGCACTTGCTGCCCCCACCCTTCTCCTAGGTGTTCTATCCCAGATCTCCACGTGGCTGACCCTTTCCTATCATCTGTGTCTCGACCCAAGCGTCCGCTCTGGAGAGGCCTCTCCCCACGACCAGACCACTGTAAGATCCTCGCTGGCCCCTGACCTTGACTTGTTTTCTCCACAATGCTCATCACCCCCGACGTCATCTCCTTTATGTCATGGCTGACTCCCTTCTCGCCGGCCCCACTCGACACAGAGGACAAGCTCAGAGAACAGAGACCTCATCTAGCCGGGGCAGCTCTCAACTGATTCCTGGTGAATCCATTCATGAGGGTGTGCAGAGGGGTGGTCTCCGGCTGGCTGGACTGTGAGGCAGCAGGGGCCGAGAAAAGGCTCCTGCACTCACACAGGGTGAGGTGGGGACCAGAAACCCGGATGGAGAGACGGCTGGATGTGGGAAGGGCAGCCGGGGCAGCTCACCTTCAGCCAGTTGTGGGATCTCTTGGCGATCTCGTAGGTGGCATCGACGTCCAGGGTTTTCACCATCAGCCCCTCGCAGGAGTCTGAAGGGACACATGGACGGGTGGCCTTCGTGAAGCCCTGGTCTGGGACAGCCGGCCGGAGCCGCAGGCTTCCAGTGAAATCTTGTGGGCTGGGGCGCACACGGCGGCCAGCCCCGGACCCCCTCACCTTTCACAGACTGCTCCAGGAACTCGGCGATCTGCTCCGTGTCCTTGGTGTCCAGGGAGGTGGCGAAGACAAACTCGCCCTCCGTCTGCACGAAGTTCTCCCGGAGAAGCTGCCGGCGTCGGGAAAGCGGCTCACGCACCAGGGACTGGTGGGGGGGGGGAGGGGAGGAAGGGAGCGGGAAGAGACAGAGAGGAAGGGACGTCACTGTGGAGGAGACGAAGCCCGAGCCTGGGAGACACAGGACGCCCGTGCGTCTCCAGCCACCACTCGGCTCCCGACGGAACGCCCCGCCAGGAGGGACCAGGCCTGCACGAGGGTTGCGAGCGCCGAAAGGACCGATTTCAAGGGCAGGTCGAGAGCAGCGAGGGCGCTGGAGGCTGGAGCAGACTCCTGTTATCATGGCTACGGTTCCTTGTTCAACACGGGTTGAACAGAGCCGGAAAGAAGCCGACGACCACAGGGGTGTAACGTAAACGTGTTTCCGTTTTAATCCAGGGCTCGGCAACCCTGTCCCACAAAGAACCAGACAGTAAACATTCTTGGCTCTGCGGGCTACTCGGGCTGTCGCAACCGCTCACCCTTGGGCTGCCGGGCACAAGTAAGTGGACGGGTGCGTGGTTACGTCCCCACAAAACCTTCTGTACAGACAAGACAGGCCCGTAGGCCTTCATCTACCGAGCCCTGAGGGAGACCGAATCCCTCGTGGGAAAACACTGCTTGCTTTATACCGTAGAACAGGCTCCCCAACCTTCTGGAAGTTAATCCACGACCTGTGATCTTATTAACCACACCCTTTCATGTTCTGTACACGCTCCTGATGGACAGGCACAGCCCTGCTGGACATCACGCAAGCCGATTCGAGGCTGAATTTGGCAGGGAGCCTTGTTCTTACAAACTACCAGGCAGGCTGGGGAAGAAGTCTCCTAGCTCCCTCTCGCCATCCATCCCCGAGGGAGGTGTGGCTCTCCTCCACCAGGCCGAGGTGGGATGCTTCCTCAGATGGGGAGCTCACTCCTTCTGTTCTGTTCCATCACTGCAAGGGGATGGAACTTGTCTCAACAGCCCCAAACTCACTCATTCTGAGTCTAGATTCACTCTGAGACTCTCCTAAGGGGAGACTCTAGAATAAAGGCGGTGATTGATCCTAGTAGTGATAAGGAAGCGGAGACTCAGAGAGGCTGAGTCATTTATCTGCAGCCCCACAGCCAGGAAAGGAGAGCTGGGATGTGAAAGCAGGTGGTCGGGCTCCAGATTCTTAACCCATGCCCTGGAGCAGCAGTTCTCAAAACTCTCCAGTCTCGGGACCCCCTCACACTCTTGAAACCTGCTGAGGACTCACTCGAGAGCTTCTGTGTATGTGGGTTACATCTCTGGATATTTACCACAGTAATGACGATGTATCAGCTACTAAATCACATGTTAATATTTGCTATACTAGAAGTGAGAAATCTAGACATTTATTAATTCGTTTAAAAATAACACCTCCAGGGACGCCTGGGTGGCTCAGTCGTTAAGCGTCTGCCTTCAGCTCAGGTCATGATCCCAGGCTCCTGGGATCGAGTCCCACATCGGGCTCCCTGCTCAGCAGGAAGCCTGCTTCTCCCTCTCCCACTCCCCCTGCTTGTGTTCCCTCTCTCGCCGTGTCTCTCTGTCAAATAAATAAAATCTTAAAAAAAAAAACAAACAAAAAAAACACCTCCAGTATGTTAACCCAACAACGTATTTTCATGAAACGTGCCTATGTTAGAAAAAAAATTAGTGAGAAGTGGGGGCATCAGTTTACATTCTTGCAACTTCTTCAATGTCTGGCTTTTCACGGAGCTGGGCCCTCCCGTGTGCGGCCGTCCGCATTCAGACGGCTGCCACACAGGAGAATCTGCCTGCACGGCTGCGGAGCTGGGAAAGGCAGGCAGGGCCTCACAGACTCCCCCGAGAGGGTCCTGGAGACACCCGCAGGGGTCCTCGGGCCACACTTTGAGAACCGCTGCCCGAGCGTGGCCACTCAGACCGCCGGCTCCCAAGCTCGCACACCGCCCCCATCTGCCCCCAGACATGCAGCCGGACTCACCTGTCCATCGAGGTAGATGAGGTCGAAGGCGTACACACACACCTGCACCTGGATCTCTGCCGCGTCCACCTCCTGGGTTGGGCAGAAGGGAGAGCAGGGCTGGGGGCGGTGGCATGAGGTGTGGTTGCCGTGCCTCCCATCATGCCCCAGGCAGACACCTGTCACCTACCACTCTCCCCTTCTCTCCAGCCAATAGGCCACACACCCATGAGGATGACAATGCTCCTAGCTCCGGGCTCCGCATGGTGATGGCTCTCAGCTAATCCCAACACCCTCACTCCCCTTTGTCAAGTATTTGCTCTCCTAGCCTCCCTTGTAGCTAATGGTGCTGACAGGACACAGTTCTGGCCAATGAGGGTAAAGAAGTTTGCTGGGGCACAGGTTGGGGGGGGCGGTCCTGGAACAGATCTTTCATGATAAAACAGAGACACAGGAAAATGGCTCTTTCCCCCTTTGTACTTGGCATGCTGGGATGAGAATGCAATGGCTGGAGCTATGGCAGCCACACTGTAAAAGGCAGCAAGAACTGTATCCCAGCGGACACTCTATCCTTCTGGGGATGGGGCAGGGCTGGGAGGAAGAGGAGAAAGTGTGGGACTATGGCAGGCAGCGGAGGAGGGCGGAGGCTACCTTGCGTTTGCGGGTGGTAAGCACTTGGAATGGCTGGATCTGCTTCTTTTCCCGGTCCCAAGCCACGGCTTCCGTGTCCAGGATGAAGGATGTGACTGACGGGAGTTTAATCTGAAAGGTGAAGAGGGAGACCCAGGGCCGCTGAGAGGTAGAGGATGAGGACAAAACACAGGCCCAGAGAAACAAATGTTCTTTTCCTTCCACAGCTCTGAAAATCCACCCACGAATTGATGCTAACTTAAAGATGCACATATGGATATATACCCTCTTCTCATTTCCCACAAGGAGGAGAAAAACAAACTTTTCTGAGACTTACTACTTGGTCCCATAAGCTGGAAACCCAGTGGCCTTTGTCAGTTCCCCGTGAACTTGTCCACTTCCCCTCTGAAATCTCTAAGCCGCCCACAACTTACTGAGCCCAGTCCAGCCGAGGCCACATCATCCTCCTGGTCTCCCTGCTCCTGCACGGACCCCGTGTCTAACCTGCTCTCCTCACAGCAGAGTGCTCTGAGCAAACCCCAAATCTGATCTCAGTGCATCCCTGCTAAAAACCATCCCGGGCTCCCCAAAGCTGTGGGGGCTCTTCCCCTGGTCAGCCCCTGGCCCTTCCTCACCTCACCAGGCCCTTTCAGACTCTGCACCCCAGCATGCTAGCCTCTCCTGTTTTGTGGATTGGCTAGGCCCCTTCAACCACAGGGCCTTTGCACATGCTAATCACTCTAGAATGCCTGTCCTTATTCTTCACCTGCACGGGGAGGACTTCTTTTCCCTCAAAGGAACATTGCTGCACAACACCAGATGCCATCCTTCATGCTGCATCCTGGGGCCGTGCACGGTGGCGGCCTGCCTTGCTGACATCGGGCCTAGGTCAAGTCTGACTCTTACAGAGGCTCACAGAATGGGGGTCCTTCAGAGCCCAGGTCTCCACATACAACTACAGAGCCAGCAGCGGGACGCTCCGACGAAGATCTGCCTGCCCTGCTAGGCCCGAGCTGGGTGTAGCCTGTCTAAGCTGCGTCCCCAGCCTCCTGCACGGGGCTCAGCCCGGAGCAGATGCCCAGGAAACACTTGCCCAATGAATGAGCAAAAGCAGCCAGATACAAAAGACCCCGAAGTGAAGGATACCACTCGCGGGAAGCTGGTTGCTTCTGGGAGCTGGATGGGGATGCAGCTTGGCATGGGACCCAAGATAACAATTTAGAGTGATACGTACATGGAAATGTCTTATGTTTACGTGGGTGTGCATAAACGCGCCCAAACTCGCCAAACCACGTACGCTACGATCAGAACCCTGCATAGACATTACACCCACCACACGGGCTCATCCATCTGCTAGTAAAACGGACTGGAAACACCAGCGCTGGGCTAACAAGAGCTCCACTACCATCTGTAACCTGCTGTTAGGTCTGTCCTTGCGGCTCCGGGAAAGCGCCAACTTCCTAATCAACTAGGGGCAGGCAAGGAGGGCTGTCTGACCGACTCCCAAAACAGGCCCAAGGCGCCCGGGAGCAGAGAAGCCCCGGCCTATTCCGGCTGAGGGGCTGATCTGCAGGCAGGCTCCCTCCACCCACATCCCAACCGCCTCTCCCCGTCAGAGCGAGATTCTGGCTTTCCCGGCCGCTGCTGCACCACGGGGCCCAGTGCTGGGCGGTGACCCCAAGCCAGAGGCGGCTGGCGGCGGGGCTGGGGGAGGGATCCAGAAAGCATTAACTCTCCTCAGGGGAGGGGAGAGTAGAAGGCCGGAACCGCTTGCCCATCTTTCTGTCTGAAGTGTGGCACCTATCTGGGGACGATTGGGGGACAAGCGTTGGGATGAAAAGCCGACCAGCCAAGGACAGCAGAGGATAGAGACAGAAATGAATGGCTTCTGGGGGACTTTGGTGCACAGCTGAGCCAGGCTAGGGCCACCCACCCTGATTTCGTTGAGAAAAAAAAAAAAGCATCTGCTTAAGCCTCTGGGAGGTGGGTGTTGCATTACTGAGGCCGAAGGCACTCCGCTCTCCTGCGGACAGTCCCGCTGCGCCCAGCTGGCCTGGACGGGCCGCAGTTCTCTGTACCCATATCTACAGCCCCCGCGAGAGGGGAAGTAGGCGGCAGACGCCCACCTTGGGGATGCGGCTGATGATGTCCGGGTACTTCCCGGTATTGTCTTCCTGATTCCTGCTGAAGATCTTCACCTCCCCGCCTTCCAGGACGTGGATCTGCGGCAGTGGGGGAGGGGAGAGGGACTCAGAGCCCAGCCCACCCCAGCTGGCCCCAGACCCACCTTCACCGGCAGACGGTTCCAGAAGCTCTGGAGGAGGAACCGGTGCAGAGACCTGAGTAAGTCATCTCCTCCATCCACACAGCGCCTCCCACCCGTTCTGGAAGCCCCTGCCATCTCCTTCCTCACCCTCCCTATCCACCACCCCCCACCACCCTGGATGCTCAAGTGCCTTGCTGTGTCTAAGCGGATTTGCCTGGGTGTTAAGTCGTAAATATCGCCCTGAATTTACTGTTAACTTTCATACCGTCCGGTCACAGTCCGTCAGCAGGACCACGAATGTGCCGCCTTACACGCACATGTCACGGCCTCAAAGCACCGACGAGCGCGTCACCCAGCGCACTCACTCCTCCGTCCCCGCGATCAACAGGGCAGCCCCAGCTCCCCCCCAGGACAGGAGAGCCACGAGAAGCATCCTTACAGACCCAACCAGGGACGTCCCTGGCACGGGGGCGCCTCCCACGGCAGCTGTTACAGCAGGGCACGGGCGAAGCCCACATTTTCTTCAACTCCCACGGCCGTGGGTCAGGGACTTTGCCGATTTTATCAAATAAAATGGACTTTCAGGTAAGCCCGGGAGGTGGTTATTAACACGACCGCTGCGGGACGGCGGAAAGTGAAGCCTGAGATGCACAAGGTCACACGGGCGCTCTGTGGCGGGAGGCACTCTGAGCTCGGGTCTGACCCACCCCAGGGCCCCGCTCTCGGCCACCTTCCGTCCTGCCGCAGGGAGGCGTCCGCCCCCATACCTGCGCCCTCTGCCCGTCGTATTTGTACTCGCAGGTGAAAGCTGCCTCCTCGAAGCGTTTCAGGACCTCGCTGACACCACGGGTGGGGTGCGCCAACATCGGTTTCAGGGGAACCCCTGGGAGGGGAGGAGCGAGAGAGTTAGAGTAAACTGGGAGAGGCGCCAGCGACATGTCTGATTGGTGGGGGGGGGGGGGCAGAGACAGCCAGCTGTGCCCCAGGACCCATTCTCCCTTCTGAGTAAGAGAAGACCACGTCCTCCCGGCTCAGGCAGGCAGCTGGCCTCCCAGCTCGGCACAGTCCCAGCCTCCCTTGCAGCGAGGGAAGGCCGCGTGATTAGAATGCGTGCGTGGTGGTGTGCACGAGGTCTGGGTCACGTCCTCACCCCTCTTCTCTCTCTCCCTCTTCTCTGATCTAGAAACCTGAGCCACCTCTGATCGTGCACATTAGGGTGAAAACCTTGGGACGATAAAGTGACAGGAGGAAGGAACCTCAGTTCCCAGAGGGGTCCCTGGAGCCCAGCCACGTATCCTCCCTGATCACCTGCCTTCCTCTGGACTCTTATGTGCGAGAGGAACATTCTGTCCGGCCCGAACCACTGCTCTTGGGGTATCTCTGTCACAGCATGCACCCACACCCCACCTAATCCAGAGGAGGACTCCAAACAGAAAAGGGATGGCTTTCCGCACAGGGAACGAAATTCGATTTTGGAGGCAAGAGGAGGAATCTGCAGGTTCTTAGAGGGATGGAGGAAGCTAAGGCCGGGAGGAGGGAGTGGAGGCTGCAGGAAGGCCGTCCGCCACTCCGTGGCCCTGGAGCCGGCTCTGCCCGGCGTGGGGCTGTGGTCACTCCCGAGGGGCTGGTACCTGGGCTCAGCTTGCAGTGCTCCGGGAGGCGCTCCAGGCCGTGCTCCAGCAGCACAGGGATGATCCGGTCCAGGTCGGGCACCTCGCTGGGGTGGGGGCAAGAACTAGCTGGCAGGTGTCTTTCCAGAACTCTGACAGCCTGGAAAGCCTGTGCTCTGGCTACAAGATGCACCTCTGCCAGTCTGTCACCTTGTCCAGGGGTCTGCTCTCACCCACCCCGGACTCTGGCTGTCTCTGTCACGCTCCCGCCCCAGCACCACTGCACATCGCTCTGTCTCCCTCGCTCTGGGCCTGCCGTCACCCCTACCTGTCACCAGGAGACCAGTGACCCTCTACCTGAGCTACACATTAGAACCACTCAAGGATGGATTAAGAAATTTCTCCAAGGCCCGGCCCCACCTCCCAGGAGTTTGACAGAGCTGGCCGGGGACCGGCTGGGGAGCACCCCGTGGTCAGAGTGGAGACCACTGTCCTGGCCCTGGGAGGGTGGGGGTGGTCCGCAGGGTCGGTCCCTGCCCTGTGACCCAGCGAGCGGCCCCGAGGGCGTTTGCAGAAATGCTCCTAGGCCCTCCTGCCGCTGACACCCTCTCTGGGCACTCACCATCTCGCTGTGGCCCTGTCACCCCATGGATGTCCTAACCCCTCACTCTGCGTCAGTCACCAGCCCTGCTCTGGTTCTCTTCGGGCCTCTGCGCATGTGCGGTCCTGCTGGGAACTCCCAGATGTCGTGCCGCTCGCACCTGCGGCCAGCATCTCCTCCCTGCTCCCTGTGCCCTCGTCCCTGGTCCTAGTCGCTGTCCCCCGCCTCATGCCCGGCACCAATCTTGTCTGGGTCACCACCCCTGCTCTGTCACCAGCCCCACGATGGTCACTAGTGCTTGCTAGCCGCCGGCCCCGCCCACGTCGCACGTGGCCCTCGGAGCTGAGCCCACCGCCCCTCCGGCCCTCCCACTCTGCCCACGGGCCCCGGATCTCACCAGAACGTCTGCTTCAGGATCATGCCTTGCTCCTCTAGCCACGTCTTTCGGGCCTCCGCTGTCCTGCCCTTCCCAGCATCCACGACGGCCGGGGGTGATTCTAAGACCAGACGCGCCGGCAGAGGCTTTGGGACGGGCCCGACCCCTCGGCTACCCCGGGGCACAGCGGGTGGCATGTGGGCAACAAGGAAGGGGGACAAGGCTGCCAGGGAAGGAACCTGGAGGGCAGCGGGGGCGCAAGGACCTCAGGGAAAGGAGAGCGGCCCGGTTAACTGCAGAGCGGGGCGCGGAGACCGGCCGCAGGGCCTCACCTTGGCCTGGGGGCGTGAGGCTCACGGCCTGGGCGAGCGCGGCCACCACCGACTGCTCCGCCAGCCCGAGGCGCAGCCGGCCGCTCAGGGCTCTGGGAAGACAGCAGGGGAGGGGGAGCGGGCTGGTCGCCACCCACCCTCCCCGTCTTGCCCTCTACCCCCTGCCCCTGCCTCCCTGCCTCCCCCACCTTGAGCCTCTGGAACCCTCTCCTCAAAACCGGAACCACCTTCAGGGCCGGAAGGGACCCACGGCATCACATGGCCCCACTGAACAGACGGGGAAACGGAGGCCGGCCTCTAATAGCCGCGGCCGCTGGCCTTCCCTGGGGCAGAACTGGGGGCCTCGCGGTGTCTTCACCTCTCTTCTCAGCTGCCCTCCGGGGAAGCGGTGAGGCTCGGGGAGGGCGAGCCGGGGCACAGCGGGCCTGGAAACGGGACACGGCCTCCCCGGAGGTGCCACGGGACGTGCCGCCCAACAGCCTGCCCCGCACAGGCCCGGCTCTGAGCCAGGGGCCTCCGTCTACCCTTCCACAGAGCCGGCCGAGGGTAAGGGGCCTGCCCGGCAGCGCCGGGGGAGAGACCGACAGGACACCACGCCGAGCACCGCACTCCCAAGAAACGCTCGGTGATGGGGGCTGCCGGGACGTCATTCCCACGCTCACGGCAACCGCCTGGCCCCCCGCCTGCACCGCTCCCGCCGAGGCCAAGGCACACGTCACTAACCAATCCCAGCACCTCTTAGCCACGAGCCCCAGGCCGCGAGGAGATGAGCCGCCCGGGGAAAGGGACCCTGTGTGCTCAGTCCAGCCCCTCAGGGCCCTGTGTGCGGGCGGTCAGGGCACCAGCGGGACCCCCACGGCCGGTCCCTCCCTCTCTCCCGCCGCCGCTCCCAGCCTCCCAGGCCCACGCCTACCTGGCGATGTATCGGGCTTCCGAGTGGCGGCAGGCGACAAAGAGGCCTTTGATGACATCCATCTTCTTGGCTGTGGACTGAAGCGGGTCGAGCAGTCAGTGCCTGGGGCGAAGGGAGGGGACGACACCTCCTCCCGGCTGGCCCCCTGGAATACGTGCCCCTGCCGTTACCCCACTCCCACTTCCCGCCGCGCGGTGATGCAGTAAGGAAGGCCGGCTCCAGCCCGCCTCCCCCCCTCGCTCTATTCAGCAGGTATTTACTGTCCCGCGTCCTGTCACGCGGCCGCAGCAAAGCAGGTGCTAGAATCTCAAGAGGAGACCCCCTGGCCCACAAGCAGGCCCGAAGCGACCCAGTCCCAGAGAGTGTGACCGGAAGGCCCCCTTGCCACACGCGTGGCTCCAGGTCCCCGAGGGGAAGGGCAGAGGGTCCAGGCGCAGGGCTGCCCCCCTGCCCCACTCACAGCACTGCCGGCCAGCCGGGCGATGTCTCGGAACTTGGTGAAGACCCCGGCGGCAGTGAGAGCGGGCGGGGGCAGCATGAGTCTCTGGGTGCTGCGGCTGTTCTCGGCCACCAGCCCCACGTCGCCCTTCTCAGCTGCCTCGGCCTTGACAGACTCCAGCTGCCGCCCTTGGGGTGGAGGGAACAGTGGTGAGGGGGACGCGGGGGGCTGTGTGTCTGTCTCGGGTCCTCTCTGCCCACACCTGGCCCGGCCCCCCACCCCACTCCTACCACAAACACCGAGCAGCGGAGGCCCTGCTCACGGTCTCCCCGCATCTCCCCTCAGCCCTCCAGGCTCTGTCACCTCCCTGGGCTCCGGGCCTCAGTCCCAGCCCCCTTGTCCTGCTCCCTCTGCATGCCCATCTTCCCAGCCCCCCTTCCACCCCCACGGTGCTGGGGCTCCCTCACCTGAACCAGCGCCCCACGTTCCCCCCATCGCACCGACCTGTCCCGTCGGCCCCTCTCCCCACCTTCAGAGCCCCCTCTGCTGTCTCTCACATCCTCCCCACCTCTGCATCTTCTCCCTCGGAGCCCCCCACCCTGGAACTGCCACCACACCCCCTGCTTACCCGTGGCCTGGGCCACCGCCTTGAGGAGGACGCCGTCACCGACGCCAAGCTCCAGGCCCTGCTGGGGTGGCCCGAGGCGGTTGAGGCTGAGGTAGAGGATGGGGAGGAGGTCTGGAGGTGACAGGGCCACCACGGAACGGAGCAAGTTGCTCAGCGTCTCCACCATCCGGAGCCTGGGGGAGGGGGCAGGGGTGTGACCTCCTGGCATTTCGGGGTCAAAGTTGGGGGGCGGGAGGAAAGGACCCCGGGGAAGGAGAAGAGGAGGAGCTCGAGTCCGGGCCCAGGTGGTGGCCTGAGCCACAGGCCCAGCCACAGATGCTGGCGGGAGGGTGAGCCTGCTCCATGCTTACGACGAAGATGGGGACGGCCATCCCCAGAGGAACAGTGGCTGTTGGCTGGAGCATTTTCCAGGTGCCGGACCGGGGGGCAGAGGGTGAGTCTAAACCCTCTGTATGTTTCCGCTCACCGAATGCTCAAGGCTCCACCATGAGGGAGAGACTGATATCACCCCCACTTTAGAGAGGAGGCAACTGAGGCCCAGAGAGATCATGTAACTTGGCCAAGGTCACAGAGCCAGTGAGAATCAGGCTGAGACGTGAGCTGAGGCCGTCTGCCCGAGGAGCCCCGCTCCCCACCACTACACCGTGCCGGCTCAAAAAGTAAAACCCCGTTTCTGTGTGGCTCGCAGGATCTGTGCAGAGGTCTGCGTTTGCTCTTGAGCAGGCCTCACTGGAAAGAGCAGCTAAGTCTCCCTTACAGAAGCAGCCCAATGAACACACGGAGGAGGCACGAGAGAGAGAAACACAAAGCACCACGGGGCGGACGCCAGACTGACTTCCAGGCAGACCAACAGCATGCCCCCAAAACTGAGGCCTGCCTGGAGCCTCAGAATGGGACCTTAATTAGAAAGAGGGTCTTAGGGGCGCCTGGGTGGCTCAGTTGGTTAAGCAACTGTCTTCGGCTCAGGTCATGATCCTGGAGTCCCTGGATCGAGTCCCACATCGGGCTCCCTGCTCAGCGAGGAGCCTGCTTCTCCCTCTAACCCTCCCCCCCCTCATGTACTCTCTCTCTCATTCTCGCTCTCTCAAATAAATAAATCTTTAAAAAAAAAAAAAGAAAGAAAGAGGATCTCAGCAGGTATAACTCAGGTCAGGGTCAAGATGAGGTCATCGCAGATGGGGTGGGCCCTCAATCCAGTAGAAGTGTCCATATAAGGTACAGAAAAAGACACACAGAAAGAGCACGTGGAATCGAAATTGGAGGCAGGGATTGGAGTGATGCGGCCATAGGCCACGGATGCCCAAGGCCACCATCAGCTGGGAGAGGCATGGGTCAGGTTTTCTGAGAGCCTCCAGGACGAACCAGCCCTGCCCGCCCCTTGATCTCGTACTTCTGGCCTCCTGAAATGCGAGGGATACATTTCTGTGTTTTCAGTCCCCAAGTCAATGGCTATCTGTTTTGCCAACCCGAGGACACTCTTCATTCCAGGGCTCTCAGCAAGCTCGAGCAAGCTCGAGACAGATGATCTGTACTTTCCTTGTGAAGAGACTGAAGCTCAGAGAGGTCAGGCCACCCGCCCATGGTCACACAGCCAGGAAGCGGCAGAACTGGGCCCACTCCCAGGCCTGTCTGCCCACCCCAGGCAGGGCTTTGGCTAATCCGGCCCTCCTGCTGCTGCCGCCCACAGGCCCCCGTGCCCTGCAATTCCACTGTGGGGCTCCTGCCAGAGGAGGTTCCTCCCATGTTCATAAAGACACACGCTGACAAGAACAAAGCGCTGGGAACAGCCGAAATGCTTCGCTCATGTGTGAGAAGTGAAAAATGAAGGAATCCTACAGAGCAAGATTAAAAGGGCCGAGACCTACTTAAACCAACATGGAAGAATCTTCTGGAAACAAGGCTGACGTGCAGGTAGGAAGCAGAATGGGGTGGGCCCCCTGATGACACTGACTAAACACGCAGGAGTGAGGGCCGGGGCCAGACAGCCCTGTGTGCCGGCGGCCTGACCAGCACTCGCTGGGAGTGAGGTTCCCACTAGAATCCAGACCCGGACCTCCTCACACGAAGGGCAAGACAATCAGCGAGGCCGTGGTTACTTCTCACCGCTGAGGGTAGATTAAGTTCCTGCCACTGGGAGGAGGCGGTTTCCCCACCTGGGGAATCTGGGCTCATGCTCACGGCTCGTTGTGACCCACAGAAACAGAGAGAAGCATGGTGTGGGCCTTCCGGGCCGGGGGCCCACGAGGCCCTGAAGCCACTCCAGGGGCCGGGGACGCGTGCAGGAGGGTGAAGTGGAAAGAGCAGAGGCGGAAGGCACCGGGCAGCCGGAGCTGCCACCCCACCTGCCCCTGCCCATCCAGGCGGGTCTGATGAATTACCGAGCAGAAACTTCCTCAATCTTCTCAAATGTCCGGGCCACAGCCAGGTAAGGGACCCTGGGGAAAGAAGAGAGACACAGGGTGGTGTGTATAACCCACACCATCCATCCGTCTGTCCACGTGCCTCCCCACACCTTCGGTGCTGCTGCCTGTGTCCCCAAAATGGGGACGCGAGAGATCTGACGGCTTCCTCCACCGGAGGCCTCTGGGGAGATGCGCCCGGTGACAGGGAGAGGCGGAGGGACAGTCGGGGGCGGGGGGAGCCTCACTTCTGGCCTGGCTTCCAGCACGCATCGTCAATGGGATGGTAGTTGTTTTTGGCAGGATTGTAGCTGGGGGGGTCCAGGGGCCTGTGGAGGCAACAGGGGGATAGACAACCTGGGTCAAAGAGAAGCCAGTCCTCCAGCTAACATTTTCTGAGCACCTACTACTCGCCAGACGCTGTTCTAGGCATGAGGGCGCAGAAGGGAATGAAAACAAAGTTGCTAAACCTAGAGCTCACATTCTAGCCAGAGAGTCGGGGAAGAAAAAAACCAAAACAAACGTAGCAACAAATAATTTTGGTATTAAAAAAATATTTCCAAAACCAAAATCAAACCACGCTGGGGGAAGGCGGGATGGAGGTGCCACTTCTGAGGAAAGGCTGGGGAAGGAGACATTTGGGCAGAATGACATGAGGAGTGAGCAGAGTGGGTATCCAGGAGAAGAGCACTCCAGGCAAAAGGAACAGCAAGTGCAAAGGCCCTGAGGTAGAGACGCACATGACATGTTTGAGGAATGGAAAATGGGGTCTCACAAAAATGACATTAACAATCCCAAAAACACTGTCATTAGAATAATTAGCTGCAATCACTGATTGTAGCTGAAAGAATTTTTGGCGGGCATTGGTCTCATCGTTAGAGGAATCAAATCAGGAGAATCTGGACTCACCACAGGCCTCCCCTTACCGCCCTGTCCTCTCCACTCGACAGCCGACACGGACTCACCCCTTGGCCTCCTCCTGTCTTGCTGTGCCAGGTCCCTCTTCTTTCCCTTCTTTCTTGGTTGCCGGTTTCCGGGGGGCTGGGAATGAAGTCAGGAAACTGTGGGCCCTCCTCCTGAGAGCCCCCACCGGCCCATGAAGCCAGGAGACAGGGGTCAGACCTTCCACCAAGTGGGACGCGCTCTGGGGAAAGGCCCGCCTCCTCCCCAAGAGGCTGGGAGCTGAGGGGCAGGAGACACTCACCGAAGAAGCTGCTGACCGTCTTGGGCGCTTTGGCGGGCGGCTTGGCCGGGTCCTCCTCTCGAGCCTCCCGCTTCCCCGCCACCTCAGCCTCCAAGGCGGTGTCTGGCGGGGGCTCCGCTGCTAAAGCGAGAGACACTGGGTGGGGATGCCCACTTCCAACCCGAGACTGCACTCGTCACTGGTTCTGACTCCACATACGGAAAACACCTTCAGTTCTGCCCCTTTCCTTCTGTGCGTTAAGTTTTTTGAGCCTCTTGGGCCCGATGCTTTTCCGTCAGTACTAACAGAATTCCCTCGAGCGTCTGGCCTGAGACCGGAGACTTTACGGACAGCGGTAAAAAGAAATCTCAGCACGATCAGCAGAAAATGTTCCCACTTCCCCGGCAGTTGCAGGAAAGCGGGTAAGGTCCACGTCCTCGAAATGTCCCCATGATGCTGGACACAGGAGTCTCACGGACACCCGGCTGTGGGGCTTGTTCTTGGGCCTGTGAGGGTAACTAGAACCTCAAAAACCCCGCAGCTCAGCCAAGCGGTCTAACTTCATAAACTACCCCTCAGTAACATTTAGTACCTGTGATTTCTCAAAGATACAAATATTTTGTTGGAAGATGACTGGCTCTTTCTTCTTTCCCATGTGCGGGGGCGAGGGGGGAGATTTTAACCATAAAAACGATGACAATAAAACCTCTGATTCCCCGAGAATTTGCATTTCAACAACACATTGGAGTCTTATTTAAAATTAACTGGCCTCAGAGAGGCACCTGGGTGGCTCAGTCGGTTAAGCATCTGCCTTTGGCTCAGATCATGATCCCAGGGTCCTGGGATCGAGTTCTGCATCAGGCTCCCTGCTCAGCGGGGAGTCTGCTTCTCCCTCTGCACCTCATCTCTCTCTCTCTCACTCTCTATCTTTCTCAAATAAAAATCTTTAAAAAAACGAAATTAAATTAACTGGCCTCAGAAGACATCCAACCCAAAACCAGACAGCCAGGGTCCCCGGGGAGTGGAAACTCACAGGAGGTCTCTGGGTGCTCAGGGGGCGTCACGGGCTGGCCCTCCCCTTCTGCTTCTTCCTTTTGGGTCACTTCAGGCTCTGTGAGGCTTTCCGGTGGGGTCTCAGCTTTGGATGACAGAAGTCAGATGGCAAAAAAAAAAAGAATTATTCTGACCCCCAGGGACATTTCAACTCCGATCTGCTCCTCTGCAGATCAAGCACGTCTATAAAGTGGCAGGAGGTGTGAGCCCGCTCCTGGTCAGCCCCAAGCACGACGGGGCCTCCAACGGAATCCAAACCCCGTGTTCGCGCGCCTGGGCAGCCAGAAACGGACACAGACAGCCAGTATCTTCTGATCAACATCTAAAATTATTCACCGCAAGATACAACTGGAAAGAGTTCCAAACGCACATGATAACTTGATATGGGTAAAATGAAAAATGTTTTAAGCTGGGAAAAAAAAAAAAAAAGGTCATACTTCCAGGGTAACAATAAAAACTGTGTAAGTGAACTTGAGAAGAATCAAGCAGCTGCCCACTCTCCCACGCACAGCCCCAGACACCGACACTGGCTAAAAACGCACCATTTACAGTAAGGTTGGACCCGGACTAAAAACTGCCCACAGGAAGCCACATCTGCCCGGAAGAGTTGAGCCAAATGAGGACCTGTTATTAAACACTGACAGTGGTAAAGGCTGCACAGAGGTCCCAAGTGACCAGTGGATCAGATCTTTGCACCAGAATGTCCCCCGTGGGCCGAACTCTTGGGGACACCGCGGATAGTTCCCAGTTCCAGGGGAAACTGGGGGCATCTGCTGGTCACGGCAGGAACTACGAGCTCGAGGTAGGTCAGATTTCAGCATCCTTGGCCCGCGGGTCTCGCAATTCCTGACGTCACCTGTCCGCCAAGCTGGGCTTTCCTTGGCTGCTGTGATCAAAACTCGGCACAGGGAACAAGGGACTCCAAAGGTCTGCGCGACTGTGCAGAGGGCAGGACACATCCTAGCTAGTAACTAACTGTGACTCTCTGAAGGAGGAAACAAAAAATAGTACTTCTCCTTTCAACGGACGTGCGCCGTTTTCTCAAACACCCAAGTTTCTAGAACATTAACAGTTGTCTGGACATAACTACTTAATAAACGGAACTGTCGAGGTGGCGGCCCAGGGGTGCCATCAACAATTTACTACGCACTAAGCGTGCTGTTGAGAAGCTGGGGATCTCTGCCTTCTGGTCCCATTTCTAAGGAAAAAGAAGTCATGGAGAAGAATACATTTTCCATCAACAAAAACAGAAAAACAAAGGATAAAAATGGGAAACGGCATACGGATTCATCCTAAATTAAAGGGGCCCAAATGAATGCATTTCAAAATGCTCTCGTAACCCAAATGCCTGTGCTGGTGTGTGGGGTTCTGACGGCCACATCGAGATTCAGGGACACAGGCATTAGATCGGGGATCCTAACAGTCCAGCCTCGGGGAGAGGCCCCCACCCTTCCAGATTCCCCACGGTGCACCCTCCAACTCTCTCTCTCTCGCCCTCCCTTCCCCTGGTGCCTCACCTTCTTCCTCCTTCTTCCTCTTGGCCCCTCTGTCCTCATCCTTGCCCTGCTCCTCCAGGACATCCTGTATTGTCCGCTTAGGAAGCTGCTTCCGAGCTGGGAAGACAAGGGGCTTGGTGTGGTGGACCTCATGGGTCTGTCCGCCCCCCGCCCCAGTGAGCTCAGGCCAGTCAGTGATGGGGCCCCCTGAGAAGGCTGTGGGACGCTCCCCTTCTGCCCCAGGTGCGCCTCATTCTTCCAGCTCTGCCGCTTCCTGGCTGTGTGACCCTGAGCAGGTTACTTAATCTCTCTGTGCCTCCGTCTCCCACATATGCAGAATAGAAACAGTCCCCGAGAGTAAGAGATGCTACGACGCGCTCGGCCCAGTGCCGCGCCGACTCTAGCACCTCCCCCCACCCCCCCAACACACATTCCAGAAGCAAGTCCTCTGGTATCTGCCGCTGTGCTGTCTCATCTCTCTCCAGCTGACCTTCTAACTCTTTCCACGCCACGTAACCCTTCATTCTCCAGCACCGCTGAACTCCTGCTGCTCCCAAACACAACACACCTCCGGGCCCTGGCACTTGCTGCTCAGGGGCAAAGTTCAGGGGTCCTTTCCTCTAAAAAGAATTCCCTGACACCCCCCGCCCCCCAGGGCCAATCTCAGGGTCAGCCCTGAGCTTCCAGCAGGCCCCGCGCCACTCAGCTATTTCATGACTACCTCCCCACCGCCCCCGTCCCGCAGCCCTCCCATGGCGCCCCAGCACCCGCCAGGACAAAACCTGGGCTCTTGGCCTAGCATGCGGGGCCCTGTGGGAGCCAGCCCCACCCTCCTGTCTCACTGCACACGGTCCTCAAACTCGCCCTGCTCCCCACATTGCACCTGACCCTCCAGAAACACGCCGGTGTTTGTGACGCCCCGTGTGCCACGTGGTCCCTCTGCACACTGCTCGTGGCTGCACCGCTTCCCGCCGCCCTCCCGCATCTTCCAAGACTCAGCTCGGGTGTCACCCGCTCTGCGCTGCCTCAGTTCTGAGCCCTGTTACCACTGCGACTCCTTTTCTTCTTCTATTTTTTAATTAAAAAAATTTTTTTAAGTTTTTTATGCAAGTGTAATTAACATACAGTCTATTAGTTTCAACTGTGCTATTTCTTTTCTTTTCTTTTTTTTTTTTTAAGATTTTAAGTAACCTCTATACCCAAAGTGGAGCTCAAACTCACGACCCCGAGATCAAGAGTCACATGTTACACCAACTGAGCCAGCCAGGTGTCCCCAGGCGTGCTATTTCTTATACCAGCACCACCCGATGGAAAAATACGGTGAGACACATACCTGATCTTAAACTTGCCAGTAGCTACATTGAGAAAAGGAAAAAAAAATCCAGATACACCTCGTTTTAATAATACGGTTTATGTAACCCAATGTATCCAAAAATACTACGACTCCAACGTGTTGTGTTTTCAATGCTAAAATAATTAACATTTTCTTTTCCGTGCTAAGTCTTCAAAGTCCGACATACTTCAGCACATCTCAACTGGTTGCTAAGTTTTCCTCAGAAAGAGCTGATCTGTGTTTAGATTTCACAGAATTTACAGTTGAAGAAGATCTGTGCACCTAAGTTATTCTAAACGTGCCTGAGAGTCTTCGGTAATTCAATCCGGCATCAGCTTGCACATTTAAATTTAACAAAAACGGTGCAGCACTGAGAATTCAGTCCCTTGGTCGCACCTGCTACACCTGTCCCCTAGCATCATGTGAGGGTCTCTCACCTGTGCCTCCCCACCCGTACAAAACGTTCCCAACCCCCAGGGGACAGAGGTGCCATTCCTCAGGCTGGCTTTCCAGTGTCCCCTCTCCAGTGTCCCCACTTGGGGTCCCCAAGCCTCTGCACTAAGCACCAACACACCAAGCCATCAGTGCCCCGAAGGGCCTTCTCGATGCCTACTTCCTTCCTTCTGTTGTTAACCCTCTTCCCTGCTCACTCTTCCTTCTCCTTCAAGGCTCGGCTGGGTCAATCTCTCTTCTACCAGTCTCCCTCTTTCCTGGGCTCCCACAGTGAGCTGCGCTGCCTCCCGGACAGCACGTACCCGCGGTTACAATAACCCAAGCTTCCTGAGCACTTACTATGGGCTGGGCCCACGTCCAAGCACTTTCCACGTATTTCTTCTTAATCTCTGTATGATAAATGCTGTCACTATTATCGTCTCTGTTTTACAGATAAAGCTCAGAGAAAGTAAGTCATTTACCCAAGGTCACACAGCCAGTGGATGGTGAAGCCATGCTCTCAACCACAACGCTAAGATCAGAGCTGTCGTGAGGATGGCTGCCAGGTGCAGAAATCCTCAAGTGGACGAAGACAGGCAAGGGAAGGGGCAGGGGCCTGTGTGTCCTCACCTGTGCGCCGCTTTGGGATCCCTGCTGGGGAGATGTCCACAGGAGAGCTGGAGAGGGAGGGGCTGCTCTCGGGAAATGTGACAGGGCTGGGAGGCGAGACTTGTGGAGAGCTGGGGGCAGGCTTCTGGAAAGCAAGAAAGAGCAATTCTAGAGTGAGGGGAGGAAGAAGGGGCCACCCCCTTGTCCTTTTCCAAACAGTTGGGGGTAGAGAGTTCTCCGTCCCAGTTCAGGGCCCCTCCTCTCTTAACCTGGGCCTTACCCTCCTTAACCTCCTGTGGAGTTTCATGGCACGAGACTCTCCCCATCATGGACGACAATAACAACTCTTTTTCCTAACGTAACAGAACCTTTGATTTTTAGCTAGGCATATGATGGCCCAACGAAAAACCACATTTCGCCTCCTCCCCTGCAGCTAGGTGCAGCCAAGAGCCTGAGAACTACACTTCCCAGCCTCCCTTGCAGCTAGGTGTGGCCAGGAGCCTGAGAACTACACTTCCCAGCCTCCCTTGCAGCTAGGCGTGGCCAGGAGCCTCACTCCTACACAATGCAATACAAGGGAAAATGATGTACACCTCCCGTGGAATGTCTTGCTCTTCTCACTGGCTTGAAAATGGACATTCGCTTGGACTAGGGCATCTAGGATAAAAGTAAGGGTACAGAAGCAGCCTGCGTCTCTGACACTGAGAGACTGCTATATTAATCCTGGACTTCCTATTCCATTAGAGACAGAAATAAATTCCTACCTTGTTTAAGCCCGTTACTTGTATCTTGGTTTCAATCCCTAACTCATCTTACAGGGCCCTCCGCCAGTTATTAAGCGACAGCCCCTCCGCTCCAAGCCTACCCCGTCCACTGTCCCCCATGATGCTCGGACTCTGAACACCCCGTTCCCAGTCTGGCAGGAAGCTCTGTGGCAGGCAGCGCCCTCACAGGGTACTAGAAGGGCCTGTGTCAGCCGGATCCGACTTTCAGCATTTCCAACACTCACAGGGCCTGCGACGTGATGCCCCTGGACGCCGGCACTCTCCGCCCAGGGCCCCTGCCTCCAAGATCTGAGCAGGCCCTCAGGGCGCCAGCTGTAAGCTCAGAGGCCCCGGCGCCCAGCAGCGAGCCCCCGAAGGTCTGACTGTCGGCTCCACAGCTCCCGGGGCGGGAGCTGCCCCCGACAGTTGCTACCACCATGACGCCTTCGAGTTCTCTTTTCGCCCCTGCAGTGACCTGGTTGAGAACTACACACATATTTGATAATTCTTTATATTAAACTCTCTCTGCTCATGTGGTCTCTCTCTCCTATTCAGACCCTGATGGATACAGGCCCCAAAGGGACGTTGTGAAGGCTGCTCAGGACCCAAAGCCACCCCGTCCCTCTCCTGCTCAAAACCGGTCCACGGATCCCTAGCAGCCACAGGGCAAAGTCCAAGCTCCTAAGGACGGCCCCTCCTAGTCCCTGGAACCTGTGAATATATTCGGTTATGTGGCAAAGGGCAATTAAGGCTGCAGAGGGAATTAAGGTCACCAATCGGCTGCCCATTGGGTGACTTTGAGCAAGGAAAGGAAGGAAGCCAACGTCTCTGGAAAAGGCAAAAAGCCCTCTGCCGACAGGAGAGACCCGATGTGTTTTTGAGCCCTAATTCTGGATCACGCATTATTCTCAGATCCATAGGTGAACTGACTCCTTTCCTGTTCACAGTCATCCCGAGTGGTAGGTGCTCCCGGGAGCTGTATGTCACAGGTGAGGTGGCCAAAGCACGAGGCCCGGAGGCTGCCCCAGGCCACGGGGCGCAGGTGCAGTCAGAACCGTGCAGACCAGGCCATCCGTCTGCTCCAGGGCACGACCGCTCAAATCTTCCACCTCCTGGGGCATGAGCGCCCCGAGCAGCTGGGCTACACTCCGTGCCAAAGGCTACTGGGAATGATGGCTTCGTCCAGGAATGGGGGGCAGGCTGGTGAGGACCTACCTGGCCTTTGGAGGGCGTGAGGGCTTCGTCCTCCTCCTCCTCCCCTTCACTGCCCAGGACCCGGGCCACCTTCCGCCCTGGCCTCTTCACTGGAGAATCGCTCTCAGGCACCTCTCCATTGCGCTCCTTCAGCGCCACCCTGGAAGGTTGGAAAATGGGGGTGTTTCATTCCCTTCCTTTTCTTTCAAGCATTCCATGAGCTTTTTCTAGGCGCCTCCTTGGCATACACTCTTAATCATCCGACCATCCACTGCATCCACATTTCTGGAGGCCTCCCACGTGCCCACCTACTCTGTGACGAGCAATGCTGAGGGGCAGATGGAGCCCCTACTGAGAGCAGGGAATGGCCTCCAACATCCATTTGAAGACCCTCTCTTTTTCAGTCATACCAGCCCCTGAGATTTAGCTAGGTCCATGGCTCTCGGCTAGAGACTATCCCTTCCCAGCTTCCCCTGCAGCTGGGTAGAGCCATGTGAGGGGTCCTGACCCAGGGGATGGAAGGGGTATGATTGATGCATGCAACTTGCTCCTGACTGCTTGCCCACAGATGTCTTACTCCTGGAACTTGGACCTGCCAACCCCCTTTGCCAACGCCGAGGCCCTGGATCCAGCTGTGCCTGAGGCTGGACCTATACCTTTGGACTTCCCGGTTACCGAAGTCAAAAAATTCCCTTTAGGACTCCCAGACATTCTGAGCTGGGTTTGCCACACTTACAGCCAAGAGAGCCCTGACTTATAAAGGAACAAATTCACCATGTCTTCGCCCCATTACTTACTTTGGAGGTGGCTCTGTCTCTCTGACGCTGTTGGAGGTCTCCTTCTCTGGCTTTTTCACTTTGCCCTCATTCTTGGGGTAGAAAAATGACCTGGAGGAGCACAGAAGGAGGGGGAAAATGGGAATGATAATGGCACAAGAATCAACCAAGCCCTTCCTATGTGCCAGGGCGTCTCCCAGGCCCTAGGGATTCCAGGGAGACAAAGACACCAAGTCCCCACCCTCAACAGGTTGACACTCAGTAGAAGAGGCAACTGTTAAGTAACTAAATAGAAAATGTCAGGAAGTGTGAAGTGCTCTGGAAAAGATCAATAAAGCAAGGTATCCTCCCTCCACTTGAGACTGGCTGGACTGAGTAGCTGGCTTCCAGAGAAGTGAGTACTGAGGAAGGACCACGGAAAGTAAGGTGGAGAGGCCTCGCCCACACTCTCCTGACCGAGTCAGGAAGGTCAGCATCACTGGTCATGTCCCGGGGATGTCTGCACCCCAACCACGAGGGGATGAGACGCTACCTCGCTTCGCTGCCCGTGACCCCTGTCTAGTTATGAGAACAACGTCAGACACATTGGGGGGCCGTCTGCAGGTATCCTGACAAACAAAGTCTGAGAAACTGTCACCTGGACTGACACCAGAGGGAACCGAGAGGGCATGACAACTAAATGCAACAGGGTACTCCGAGCTGAATCCTGGGAACAGAGAAGAGCATTTGTAGATAAATCGGGGAGATCAGAGTGTAGTTAACAGGAATGTACCAATGCTGGTCCCTTACTGTGACCGACGGGCCCCATGACATCAACAGTGGAAGCTGGGTGCCAGGTACCCAGGAACAGGCTCTATTATCAGTAAAACTTTCTGCACATCTAAAACCGCCCTCAAATTAACACTTACCGTACATTCAGTCAGTCAATCAACCGATCAAGCCAAGCCAAGCCAGGGGCAGAAAGACATCTGAGGTGCTATCAGCCAAAGACAGACTATGCCCAGACTTGTCATCATGTGAGAAAAATGCAGCCTGTGATTTGTGACCTCCCAGGTCTCTGGCAGGCGGGCGGCCAGGTCTGGGTCAGTCTAGAATCCATCCCCTCCTTCCGGGAGCAGCCCCTCCATTTTCCTCTCAGGACACTCCCTCAAATTCCCAGTGAAAGGGTTTTGGCAACTGGGTCCAACCAAGCCCAAGGCCATTAATTCTGGAAGGCTTCAACTACACAAGCCATGTAATTCCTTGTCTCGTTTTCCTGAGGCCAGCTTGCATGAGGACAGGGTTTCCCACCCTGGACACTACTGATGTTTCAGGCCAGATCATTCTTCGTTGCGGGGGGCTGTCCCGTGCATTGCAGGTATTAAGCAGCAACCATGCCTGGCCCCTATCCAGTAGACGCTAATCACAAGCCCCCTTCTCCCCCTAGTTGTGACAACCAAAAACATCTGCAGACATGGCCAGCTGTCCCCTGGGGGGCCAAACCACCAACTGTGAACCACTGGGTCAGCATTTCTGAACCTCCAGCTAAAAAATTCTAGTTACCACACTACCCGTCCTCCAGATCCCACGCCCCATTTTCTGCACTGCTCAGCTCCTGGAAATTCCAATTGGGAGACTACCTTGTGTTCTTCCAAGAAAAGGCACAGAAATCAAGAGAGAAGCAGAGAACTCAGAGCATGTAGGACGGGGCGCCGGGTCCTTACCTGATACTCCGCTGCATGATGGGTCGGAATTCTCCCTTCCCCTTTCCTCCTCCTCGTCTGCAGCCAGATGCTCCTGAAATAGAAATCCAGATCCTTGGTGAGACTACTGGTTGTGCACAGACCAAAGCACGGAACCCTCCTTCTTTCAGAAAGAAGAAGAAAAAAAAAACGCACAAAATCAGAAACATGAGTTTCCCCACCGACAAGAAACTCCCATTTTTATGGACCAACACTGATTTATGAGCAAAGAAAAAGTTCCAAGTCAGAACAAGATAAGAAGCCTCGATTGTATGGAGCCTGCTTTTCATCTAATATGAAGGCACACGGAAGACCTACAGATTTTTTTTTATTTTTTTCAGTTTCGTTTGGGGTTTTTTGAGGAGAAGTTTTGTTTTGTTTTGTTTTGTTTTAAGTTTTAAGATCAGCAAAAAACTGGGGCACCTGGGTGGCTCAGTTGGTTCAGCGTTTGCCTTCGGCTCAGGTCATGATCCCAGGGTCCTGGGATCGAGTCCCATATCGGGCTCCCTGCTCAGCGGAGTCTGCTTCTCCCTCTCCCTCTGCCCCTCCTCCCTCTCCCTCTCTCTCTCAAATACGTAAATAAAAATCTTAAAAAAAAAAAAAAAAAAAAGACTAATAAAAAACTGTTTTTAGGTGAAACAACCCTGACGCATGGCACTCCATTAAATTATACCCACTGCTGCTGAGCAGTTTCTAAGGGATATTCTTTACAGAAACGAGGGGCAAAAACATCACGCAGAGAACACCCCATTAGAAAGTTACGTACTGTACAGTTCATTTCTGGAACATTCTCCAAATAACAAAACTTAGGATGGGGAAGAGATTGGGGTGGTCAGAGCTTAGGGACAAAAGGTGGGGGGGCGGTCAGCTATAAACGGGGAGCACAGCGAGAGCCTTTGTGAAGACAGAACTGTTCCATATCCTGACTGCGGTGGTGGTTACACAGATCTGTACGTGGGTTCAAACTTCGCGCACACACACACACACACACACACACACGCAGCTGAACCAGCTATGTGGTCTAGCTCACAGTATTGTCCAACGCTGACTTCCTGGTTTTGATATTGGACTACAGTTATATAAGATGCCACCAGGAGGAAGAAAGGTGTACTATTTTTATAACTTCCGGCAAGTCTATATAATCCTTTCAAGACAAAAAGTAAAAAAAAGGCAGAATGAAGACATTCTCTATGTACTGATATAGAAAGATGTTCTAGGTATCTTAAGTAACATTTTAAACAGTAATCATAAAGGAGGCAGAACAGTGTACATAATATGCTACTGATTTCGTAAGACAGGAGAAAATAGGAACCTGTCTGTTCTTTGGTCCTGCTTTTGTTTGCCGAATAGAAACTCTGGAAGGATAATCAAGAAACCAACAGAAGTGGATGGGGGCACTCGAGGTGAGTGGGAGTAGGGCTGTGAACCATACCTGTCACTGCATACTTCTATCCCGATTTTATTTTAAACCCTGCGTATTTATTACCCATTCATTAAAAAAAAAAAAAAAGTAAATCTAGACCCCACATAACCGTTCAAATTTTATGATCTAGCCTCCTACCCCCTTCCTCCAGGTTCCCTCTGGGGAGTGCCCCCTGGGACCACCAGCAGCTGGTGCCCTCCTGCCCAGCTCTGAGCACTGGATGGATGTCCAGAGGCCTCCCCTGGGTACCTGCTAGGAGAGACACTCCATTTCCTGACCTCCGGTGGTGGTTAACTGGTACTTCTCTTCTCACACGTATTGTGTTGATCCTGCGTTCTGATTATATCACAGTTCATCTTGGAAAGATGGGTCTGGTTCCCTCCCCTCTCCTCCAAAACTTATTTCCCAAAGCAGACATTCTCCATACCACCTTTGAAATTTCAACAGTATCTATGTAAAACCTGAATTTTTTTTTCACTTAATATTTTTTCTGTAAAAAAAAAAAAAAAAATCAACTTTATTAACTGGGGTGCTTACTAGGGACCAGGCACTATTCCAGATGCTTTATATGAATTAATTCACACAAAATCTATTACAATTCGTTATTATCCTGATTTTACAAACAAGGCAAAGGAAGCAGAGAGGTCGAGTGATTTGCTCAAGGCCACACAGCCTAATGGGTGGCGAAGCCAGGATCTGAAGAAAGGTATCTGGCTCCAAAGTCTGTGTCCTTAACCACTACCTATTCTTGAGGGTGAGGAGGACAAGGGTCCCCCTGTATTGGGACTGAAGGGGTGGCAGGTGGCCCTTAGATCTTGGGGCTGTTGAGATAACCAGTGTAAAATGATGTTACCCAATACTTCCCAACAACACAATCCAACATTTTCCATTTTTATCCCCATCTCGCCAATGAGGAGACGGAGGCACAGAAAGACGCCTGGAATCACAGAGCTTGTTAAGTGGCAAAGGGGATGATTTGGTACAATAGCAACAGAAAACTAAGATGGTAACTAATTTTTTTTAAGACCTTTTTTTTTTAATTTTATTTATTTATTTGAGAGAGGGAGAGGGAGAGAGCACGAGTCAGGTGAGGGGCAGAGGAAGAAGCAGACGCCCTGCTGAGCAGGGAGCCCGATGCGGGGCTCGATCCCGGGACTCCAGGATCATGATCTGAGCTGAAGGCTGATGCTTAACCGACTGAGCCATGGCACCCCAAGATGGCAACTAGCTTTCTAAACTGTTGCAGTGCCCCAGGCCCAATCCTTAGGCCCCCTCTCTGTCCCGTTTACACCCACTCCCTTAGAGATCTCATGCAATGTGATCATGGCCCCCAAATGTCTCACTCGGGCCGTCACTAGCCCTCTAAACTCAAGGTGGCACATCCTGGTTTTCTGCTCTGACATCTGGATGTCCAACCAACATCCCCACCTCAGTGGGACCAAAACCAAACTCCAGACGACACACACATACACGTATTCCTTCTCCCACCTCTGCGGTGGTAGCTTTTGTCACCCAGCTGCTCCAGTCACTTGGAGTCCACTGCATGCCTATTTAACCATTAACAACAAAACAAAACACCGGACAATATCAAGTGCTGGTGAGGATGTGGAACAACGGGAAGTCTCATACTTTTCTGGAGGGAATTCAACATGGGTCGGTCACTTTTGGAGAAGCCTGGCAGCTTCTCAAACGGTGAAGCATATGCTTACCATATGACCCAGCAACCCTACTCCGAGGGATTTACCCGGAGAACTCCTACGTGCACACAAAACCCCGTAAGTGAATGTTTACTGCAGCGGATCTGTTTACAGTCACCAAAAATGATCCAAATGTCCTCCCACGGGGAATGGATGAACAAACTATGGTACATCCTACAACTTGCTGAACAGTATCCCACTGTTGGATGTACTAAAGCTTGTTTACACTCGCTTGGCAATAAAAAGGAATATTCGGGTACGCTGCAGGGACGGAGAGGGACCGATAGTTGCCGGGCGGGGGGGGGAAGGGGTACCTAGAGACGAGGAACACAATCACTTTTTGGAGTGATGAAACTGTAGTATCTTGATGGTGGTGGTCTTTATACATAATTCTACACATTTCAAAATCGACAGAACTACACACCAAAAAGAGTAAGTTCTCTATATGTAATTTTTTAATAAAAAAAAAAAAAAAACAAACCAAAAAACGGGATGCCTGGGTGGCTCAGTCATTAAGCGCCTGCCTTCGGCTCAGGTCATGATCCCAGAGTCCTGGGATCGAGCCCCGCATCGGGCTCCCTGCTCAGTGGGGTGTCTGCTTCTCCCTCTCCCTCTGCCCCTACCCCCTGCTTGTGCTCTCTCTTCTCAAATAAATAAAATCTTTAAAGAAACAAAAACAAAAACAACCCTTGGATTGTTGATTCACCTGATTCACCTCTTTTCTCATACCCCAAACTCATCGACCCACGAATCCCACGGGCACTGCCTCCCAAAGACCACGGTCAACCACCTCTCCGCATCCCGCTGCTCCGAGTGCAGGTCCGGCTACCGCGACCCCCAGCCTGCTGTATTAACCCCTCACTCTCCTCCTCCCCAGCAGTTAGCACAACTGGATCTTCTAAATTAGGTTTTGTCTCACTCTCTAGAGTACTGCTTCTAACACAATTTTCCACATGATAGAAACGTTCTATACCTGCAGAGTCCAAAAAGGTCACTCTATCCATATGTGGCTTCAAGTATTTGAAATGCAGCTAGTGCCACTGAGGAGCTGAGATTTTCATCTGTTTCTCATGAGCTTAAATTTAAATCTCTACATGGGGCTAGCTGCTACTCTATTAAGCAGTACAGGGCTAAAACGTTGAGTTCCATAAAGATAAGGATTTTGTCCATTTTGTTCAGCGATATGGCCACAGGACCTAAAACGGTGCCTGGTACTGAAAGCATTGGCCCTTATGTATGCCGTTATTTAAAAATCAGGGTAACGGGGGCGCCTGGGTGGCGAAGTTGGTTGAGCTCCCAACTCTTGTTTTCCGCTCAGAGCATGATCTCAGGGTCGTGAGATCGAGCCCCACGTCTGCTCCACACTGGGCATGGAGCCTGCTTGGGACTCTCCCTCTCCCTCTACCCCTCCCCTGTCTCAGATAAATAAATCTTTTTAAAAAAATCAGGGTAACAAAAACATCATTACTAAAGAATTTAGGCTCCATAAGCAGGATCTTTCAAAACCCACAGGCCATGTGACAAGGAGCACGATATCAAAGGGTCTTTAAACAGTTTGAGGATGACCAGCCAAAAGGCTCAAGTCTTTTTCTTCTCATTAATAAAAGCTCACGTTTCCTGACCTGTCTGTTCCCTTGACCACCCTCCATCCGTGGAAAGTATTTTACACCATTCCCCTAAATATGCTACTCTCATCCTCTGAAGCTCAGAACAGCTCAGCATCACCCAAAAGACAATGAGGAAGCTGGGACAGGAGAAGGAAAGTGAGTAGTTCAGGGCCACACAGCCAGCCAATGGTGGATCCCAGAAACATAGAGGGCCAGTTCTAAGAACCTCACCTGGGATTACGTGTAAAATATTCCAGCCTGCTCCCAGACCTACTAATCAGAAGCTCTGGGAATAGAAGGGGGACCTGCAGGCTTAGCAAGCTCTCAGGGATCCTAAGATAAGATGAAATTAAGGTCTTGGGGCGCCTGGGTGGCTCAGTCGTTGGGCGACTGCCTTCAGCTCAGGTCATGATCCCAGGGTCCTGGGATCGAGCCCTGCATCGGGCTCCCTGCTCGACAGAGAGCCTGCTTCCCCCTCTCCCACTCCCCCTGCTTGTGTTCCTGCTCTCGCTATCTCTCTCTCTGTCAAATAAATAAATAAAATCTTTAAAAAAAAAAAAAAAAAAAGAAATTAAGGTCTTACTTAGACCCCACTGGCCTTTCCCTCATGCCTCCCTGAGGCTAAAAGGTCAGAGATTCAAACAGGATGAAATGGGGTTGGAGGCCAAGAAGTGATGTGTCCTTCATCCCACGTCCTGCTGTCTCTCCTCAATGATTCCCCTCGGCTTTCAGATGCCAGCCCCCCTTTCCAAATGCTCATCTCTTCTCCCAGCCAAGTGCACCCCGCCCCCCCTTGCCTTATCCTTCAAGCCTACCCCTCTCCTAAGGACATCAATATCCTTTTCTCTCCGCTCCCCAAGCTCCTCTGGCCCTCCCTCCACCCCTGCGGGCAACAATAAGCCGAGACTTTTGAGTTACTCTCTCCAGGGCCCCTTCCCTTCCCAGGCCTTGGTCTCCCAGCCCTGTGGTCCAACCCTACCTCCGCTCCGCCCCCCTCATCAGGCATCCACAAAGCCAGACCTCTCCTTATACAGAAGGGTCCCGACCTTTCCTAAGGCCTTGGCCTAGACCTGGACCAGACCACTGACCTCTCTGCCCCACCTCCGTCCAGAGGGATCCTCCCCCCACACCGTCTAACGCCGACCCCACTTCTCCCTCTCCTTGAACCTTTCCCCGGCCCCGCCTCCTAGCGTCTGGCCCCGCCCGCTAACAAACTTTGCCCCGTCCCCACCCCCTTCCAGGTGGGCCTGTCTCCCCGACCACCCAATTTCCGATGGCCCCGCCCACCGAGCCCCCGGGGGACTTCCGTGACCACGCCCCTCGTAGTAGCCCCGCCTCCCAGGCCTCTCCTCAAACCCTGTCAGGTCCTACTGACTCTGGCCCTCGACTACCCTCTACCTGGCCCTCTCCCTCCGGCGGACGCCCCCCCGTGCCCCGTAGGGACCCGCTGCCGGCGCTCTCCCTTCCCCGCCGCTCTCTCGGCCGCCTGAGCGTCCCCCACGCCCGCTCCCCGGCAGCCGACCGACCCGGCGGAGCCGTGGGCCCGGAGCGTACGACACGCGCGCCACCCCCCAGTTTCCCAGCCCCGCGTCGGCGGCCCCACCTGCCTCTCGCCAGCCCCGCGCGCCACTGTCCTGCGCGTCACACCCGGAACCGCTCGGCGCCCGACCGCAGCCCTCAATTCGCGCCACGGAATTCGCGCGCAGACTTTGGCGGGCGGGGGCGGGGCCGTGCCGAGGGGCGGGGCCCGGGCGTCGTCCGCGCCGCCGCTGCCTCCCGGAGGACGCTGGGAGTTGTAGTCTCCCGGACGGGAGACTACTAGGAAAGGGGTGAAGTAGGGTGAGCCCTCCCGCAGGGCACTATGGGAAACGGTCCGCGCCTTCCCTCGCTCTGGGTGGGCGGGTGTAGCTGCGGGTCTGAGAAGTGACTGGCGGGGAAAGAGGGAGATTCGGTGGAAGACGCTGCGCGAGGCACGGCGGGAAGAGAGGCGGGAGGCCGCGCGGGGCATCCCGGGAGCAAGGGCCGGGCCTGGCCTCGGCGCGGAGCATTGTGGGAGGTGGACGCCGCTCCGGGGCGGGTAGGTGAGTGGGGAGGGGCGGGAAGGGTGCACATCTGGGGGAGGGGAGAGGCACAGCTGGGTGGGACAGCGGAGATGGGAGTGCCCGCGGCAGGAGGGGCTGGGAGGGCTTGGGGAGGCGGAAGCGGGTTGGGAGGGGCTGCACGGGGGCGGGGGGGGGGAGGCGCAGCTGGACGTGGGGGAGCATCTGGGGTGATGAAGCCCATCTGAGGACGAGGGGCCATGTCCAGAACCAGAATGCACATCTGGGGAGTACAATAGCTGCAAATGGGAGGAGGGAGCTACAGCTGGACTGGGGGGCGCGTCTGGGCAGGAGGTGGGCACAGACAAGTATTGGTGACACTTCTCAGAATTGGCCACAAGTGAATGAGGTACACACCTGTGGGCGAAAAGTACATATTGGATGTGAGAAGGACATCTGGATATGGGAGCCTCTCGGAGGCAGGGGCTACAGCTGGATGTGACGACCCATGGGGTCACATTGGGGCAACAGCTTTATATCGGAGACACATCCAGGGAGGAGGGAGCCACAGGTGCGTGAAGAATATGACTGGGGATGAGGGGTCCATGACTGGATGCGGGAGCACATCTGGACATGGAACATCTTTAGAAGGGGGCAAAGATGGATGTGAGTTACAGCCAAATGTAGACACATAGAAGGGGGGGTTTCATATGAATGGGGGCACTAGAGGTTATGGCCAAGTATAGGAGATATATCCGGAGAGGGGAGGAGGTCTTAGCTGGAAGTTGGGAACACATTGGAGGTGTCCACCACTGAACTTAAGGGTTATATTTTGGGAGAGGGACCCCAACTGTACCTAGGGGCACATCTACAGAGGGGGCCAGAGCTGAAATGAGGGATCAGGATGACAGGCTCCAGCTGTCCCAGGAATAATGCAGAAATGGGAGAAAGCCAAAGATGGAGTGTAGATTCATATCTAGATATTAACGGGGGTGCATCCCGCCCCGGGCCCCACCTAGAAAGAGGCACCAGGACCAAAGAGGCAGGCGGAAAATGGAGGAAGTGGGATACCCCTGGTGGGGATGGGTCTGATATCCACGTGACCTCCCTTCCACTCAGGCGCCCCAGGATGGAGTCCCCACCCAGCACCGCGGGGCAGGAGGAGCAGGAGCTGCGGGAGCGTGCCTTCTTCTCATGGGCCGAGTTCAGCCGCTTCTTCGACGCGTGGTGCCAGCAGCGGCTGGCACTCTTCTTCGTCAAGAGCTCCATGCACCTGGCGCGCTGCCGCTGGGCCAGTGCGCCCCCGCTCTACACACTCATCGACGTGCTCAAGTACAGCTACGTGCGGCTCGTGTGCAAGGACGTGCGCGCGCCCAGCCGGCCCACCGTGGGGTGCGTGAGCTGAGCCGTGCCCTGCTGGGGGGTGCTGGGGGGGAGGGGGAGGAGTAGGCAGAGAGCCCCCCACCAAGAGATGGGGAGGGAGAGATGCCTACCAAAACAGCTAAGTACACCTTGCAGAGAAGCCAAGACAGTCCCAGAGAAAGGCAGCCAGCCAGTGAGCTGGAAGGACAAAGGCATGCACAGTGAGTGACAGGGCGGGCTCCAATTACAGACTTTAATAGGGACTTAGAGAGAGGCAGAGAGTGAGATGGACACATTGAAGAAAGCCAAAAAAAAAAAAAAAAAAAGACAGAATATTGCAGAAACATGGAGACATGGAGCCAGAGACTCCAGCCAGAACCAGAAAAATGGGTGAGAGCCAGGTTTGGGACACCTACAAAGAGGTCAGAGACAGAGCTGCAAAGTAAACCACAGGACAAAGAGAGAAAGACCCATCTGTTGATTCAGTAAATACAGGGCCAGGTCCCACATGGGGGCTAAAGATACTTCATTGGGGTGAGAAGGTGTTGAGCAGGATAGACAAATCCCCTGCCCTCCTGGCATGTTCAGACTGAACAGGAAGGCTGACATTATATGAACAAGCTCACAAATAAGCTCCCTATAAGTGTAACACGACAAGGGGCAAGTGAAAAATCCATGAGAGAGCTAGGAGATACACCCAGCTGGCCAAGGAAGTTTTAATCGCGCCCCCCCCCCACCCCCAGTCTTAAACCAGAGCCCTCTCCATAAAATGTTCGGTTTCCGGCTTTTCTTGAAACATGGGAAGAGGCTGAGCCCACGTTCTTGTGTGGCAGACGGCCACTGCAGTTAGATGGGGCATTGGCGCTCAGGTTTGCCCCAGACCCCACCGCTCCCTGTTACCTCACACTTAGCCCTGCCACTTCCGTATTTCGCCTGCCTGGTCCCTATAGGTGCGCATGAGTTTCAGACCCTTGGTTGGAGAGCCATGGGCAAGTACGGGGCGCTTAAAATCAGGCTCTGCCTTCAGGCCGCTTGAGACCGGCCCCAGCACTTCCGGGGTGGGTGTCTTTGGGCAACAGACATCACATCTCTGAGTGGGGTTTCTCCTCTCTGAAATGGGGTTCTCGCAGAGCTGTTGGAAGGTTACCGTGAGACCAAGCACGGGGAGGCACTTCCCCAGTGCCTGGAATGTGGGGCGGCTGGGTAAATGACAGCTGTTCTGCAAGTCAAGAGCACAGACTCGGGAGCCGGCAGGCTCGCCTCAAGCCCCAGGCCTGCTGGGATTAGCCAGGGACACTGAGCAAGTGACATCACCTTTCTGGGTCTCAGTTTCCTGACTTGGAAAATGGAGGAAGTGATGGTAATGATCGATCCCAGGTTTTGTGAGGATTAAATGAGCTGATACATGCAAATCGCCCTTCGAACAGAGATTCTCACCGTAGTCACTGAAACATTTATTGAGAGGTTACTGTTCTTGGTAGTTTACTCCCTGCTTATCTAGAAACAGAGACTCAGAGGTCAGGAAGCAGAACAGGATCAAACACACACATCATCACAGAGAAATCTAGAACGTTTGAGCTTGTGAGCGGCTTAGGCCCAATCTGGACTCTCTCTTTGTTAACAAAACCCAATTCGAAGTAACAAACACTTATTGAGCACCTACTGTGTGCATGCTCTTTGCTGGGCATTTGGAGCCCGCTGCTCTTGAGCAGCTGAGAACCTAATAGAGGAGAAAAAGACCAAAAAAAAAAAAAAAATTGGAAATCAGGGCTCACAATTGTGAGAGAGAAGAAGTTAGAGAGTGGGAGGGAGGAGGGAAAAGAGGAGTGGTCAGCTCAGCTCCACCTGAGAGCTTACAGGGTGCTTCTGGAAGGCTTCCTGGAAGAGGTGACCAGTAAATGGAAACTTGAAGGATCCTCTTTGTTTATACATTTATATATGTATGTATTTGACTTAAACACATGGCACTTGCTATGTACAGGCACTGTCCCCAGTGCTCTGCAATTATCAGAGGGAGACAGGAGGGGCTGAGAGCAGGGGCAGCTCTGGGGTAGGATGATCCCTCCCGGGGCCTTGTGGGGGACAGACTGGAGGAGAGAGACGGGAGGCCAGCCAGGAGGCTGGGGCCAAGGGGCCTGAGAACACACCTCAGAGCTTTCTCCCTGGCCACTCCAGCCCCCTTCCCCAGACGTTGCCCTGCGACCTCCCCCAAATCACCATCCCGCCTCTTCCCCCTCCAGCTCCAGCCCTCTGCTCTGCACAACCCCCAGCCTCTCTCAGCGCTTCCCTCTCTAGAATGCACACACCAGCCTTTGAAAACACAAAGAGCTTGAGAACCTGAAAGATCAAGAAGAAATGGGTACATGGAGAGCAAAACAGCTCAAAGCGATGGTACTTTTAGAAGAAGAAAAATGGGGGAAATAGCAGGCTCGTTTTTATTAAGTGCTTACTGTCCACCAGCCCCTTGTCTAACTACTTTGCATAACGTAATCCTCTTCTGTACTCTCGATGAACCTACGAGGTAGTATTCTTATTAGCCCCAATTGCTACATGAGAAAATGAGCACAGAGAGGTTAAAGGACTTTCCCAAGATAACTCAGCTGCCGAGAGGGGGAAACCAGGATCAGGACCCACACAGTTTGACCACAAAGCCCATGTTTTTGGTCCCCTCTCTCTTCCCTCCCCTACCCCTCATCTTTATTTCAATCATAGATTATTGATATGAGAGTCAAATGTGGTCCTAGGTGCCATGCTGTTTGTCTATCCGAGAGCTTTGTTTCAAGCATCTGCTATGTGCAAGGGTGAATGTGTTTTTAGATCACGGGAGTTTCAGTGGAAGAGCACCCCATTCAGTGAAGAGCATGCATTACAGATGCGCATCCATCAGATCCTCACCCCAGTGTGTGATGAAATCTGCCTGGGGATGGTCAGAGAAGGCTTCTTGGAGGAGGTGACGCTGGTTCTGAGTTGTGAAGGAGGAATAGGAGCTAACTAGGGGAAAAGAAGGGAGAAGGATGTTTCATGAAGAAGGAAAGAACTGAGTAGGGTTGCTGGCAGTGGGAATGGGGAAACGTGGATGGTCTGATGAGTTTTAAGGCATGATAGGCAGGCCTGGGTGCTGAGTGGCCTGATGTAATGAGCGCAGTGGCTGGGTGCCTGGGGTTCCTACAGCGAGATTCTGTCATTCCTCATCATCTATTTACTGAGCGCCTCCCAGGGGCCAGGGACTGTTCTCAGTGCTGGGACCATAGCAGTAGGCAAAACAGATTCCTGCCCACATGGAGTTCACATGTAGAGGTGGGTGGCATTCTTCTCCCCAGCTGGGTGTAGAGAAATTGCAAAAATAGCGTGCTGAGGCCACAGTAGACAGTTATATGAGGTACAGGGACCCCAGAGGGGATGTGCTATTCTCTGGCAAGATGCACAGCTTCCCGGAGGTGTGGCCTCCCCTGAGTGGGGGCTTGTTCTAAGGGCTGAACCAAAAGAGTCAGCCAAAAGAGGCCAGACCAGAGAGTTTCACAAGAGCCCGCGAGTTAGCCAGGGGAAACGTGTCAGGTAGAGCCCTGTGAATGGGCCACAGTTTTGGTAAATCAAAAATGGCTGCATGTCGGAAATGTCTTTTGGTTCCACCTAACACCTCTAGGGTGGCTCCACATTTGTATTTTATTTATAATGATTTGGAGACTTAGACTTTTTTCTAATTTCACGTTATTTTTGTTGCTTTAAATAAGGCAAAAAGTCTCAAGCTTTTTATGTAGATTTAAAAAATCTAGCAGACTCCTGGTTTTCCTTTACCTCCTGCATGGAGCAGAAAAGGCACGTGTAAAGGATCCCCTTCTGGTTTAACGAAGACAGTTCTTAAGTATTTATACTGGAGAGTGTCGGGGTGGGTTCTGGGGAGGCTCACCCTTCTCTGGGGCCATTTGGAAACAATTTAGGAGCATTTTAGGGCATGCTACTCATTTACTGCCTGTGAGTCACCCTTCCTAATTACTTGCCAAGCCCTGGACAATCTATGTTACAAGGGCTGACAAGCTGTGAGGACCTTGGGCCAAATCCACCCTGCAGCTGTGTTTTGGTTTTTTGTTTGTTTGTTTTAAGATTTTATTTTATTTATTTGACAGAGAGAGACACAGCAAGAGAGGGAACACAAGCAGGGGGGAGTGGGAGAGGGAGAAGCAGGCTTCCCGCAGAGCAGGGAGCCCGATGCGGGGCTCGATCCCAGGACCCTGGGATCATGACCTGAGCTGAAGGCAGACGCTTAACGACTGAGCCACCCAGGCGCCCCTGCAGCTGTGTTTTGTAAATAAAGTTTTATTGGAACACAGCCAGGCCCATGCATTGACATACCATCTATGGCTGTTTTCACAGTATAGCAACAGAGTCTGTTTACCGTCTGTCCTTTTGCAGAAAAAGAGTGCCAATCCCTGCTCTATGAACATAAGCCTCCTACGCAAAATGCCAATATCATTCCTCATGGAGAAACACGGAACCTCCTTTCAGAAAGCAGATGTCAATAATAAGTATTATTATCATGGAAATGCACCCTGATTCCCCCCCCCCCATTCTCTTTCATTTTTTACAATGCTGGTTGTAGCTCCCTGATCGATTTCAGCTAATGGGTGGGCCATGCCCTGCAGCTTCAGGGCCTCTGTCCTAGACGGGCTCTTGCTCACACACAGACAGATAAAAGAGTTGGGTGTCATCAAAGCGTTGTTTGTAAAAAGGGAGGAGAGGAGACAACATGCAGTTGGCAGAGGGGGCACCTGGCTGGCTCAGTCGGTTGAGCATGCGACTTTTGATCTCGGGGTTGTGAGTTCGAGCTCCACCTTGGCTATAGAGATGAGTTAAATAAAATCTTAAAAAAAGAAAAAAAATCACCATACAGTTGGCAGAGTTGCGAGTGGCGTATCAGGCAGCAAAAGGAATGAACCAATGCTGAAAAGCTGATGAGTGAGAAAGCAAGTTGCCAAGAGTATATAGAGAGAGTGGGGTTAGTTTCCCATTGCGATTGTAACAAAGTATCACAAATGTGGTGGCTTAAAACAATGCAAATGGGTGATCTTAGAGCTCTGAGGGTCATCAGTCCAGCACCAGTCTCAGGGGGCTAAAATCGAGGTGTCTGCAAGGCTGGTTCCTCCTGGAGGCTCTAAGGGAGAATCTTCTAGAGGCGCCGGCATTCCTGGCTTGCAGCCTCTCCCAGGCTTGCTGCCCCTCCAGCAGAGAAGCATCTTTCTCTCTCTCTGACTTTGACTTGCCTCTCTGGCTTCTTGCTTCTGTCTTCCCCTTATAAGGACTCTTGGGGGTACACTGAGCCCACCTGGATAATCCAGGATCATCTCGTCTCAAGACCCTTAATTTAATCATATCTGCAAAGTCCCTTTTGCAGTGCACGGCAATGTTTGCCCAGCTCCAGCAACTAGGACGTGAACATCCTTGAGGGGCTCTTCTGCCTACCATATGCTAGAAAGAAAAAGTTTCCTAAGTAAACTTTTTAAAAGCGTAACACACATGAAGAAAAGCACACGCATCGTAATGTATGCAACTCAGTGAATTTCCCCCAAACAAAATGCCCATGTAACCAATACCCAGAACAAGGGAATACACGTGCCCAGTGCCAACCTCCCCATAGTGTTAACCACTCAAGGGTAACCACTCCCCGGTCTCCTAACAGCAGAGGCTACCTTTGCCTCTTATGGAACTTGCGATAAACCCGACACGCGGTGGCTTGTCATCTTTCACACAGCGGATCTGCGAGATCCGACCACGTTGCTGGCAATAGTAATGGCTTGTCCATTCTTACTGTTGGTCAGGGTCATATTTGAGGATATAGCCTTACTTATTTTCCTGCCCTCCTGGTGGATGTCAGGTTGTTTCAAATACCTGGCTGATACGAACAGGGCTGCTGTGAACATTCTAGTACAATCTTTGGGTGCCCATCTTCAGGCATTTGTCTTGAGTGGAAATACTGGGTCACGGGGAGACACGTGATCCGCATTAACAGATACTGTCACACGGTGACAAGTGACAAGTAAACTCCGATCGACGAGAAGTTAAGTGTTGCGCTTTCTCCGCATCCTGGTCTGTGCTTTTATTTGGTCATTCTGGCGGTGGGTAGTGGCATTTCCTGGGGCTTTTCATTCGTATTCGCTAGATGACTGATGAGTTTGAGCACCTTTCCGTGTATACGAACTTTTAAAACCTGGGAACCTACCTTCCACTGTTTATGGGTACCCAAAAACACACAGGAAAGGCTAGATACCCAATTTGGGAAGTGGCTCCTTTGGGGGACCGAGGAGGACTTTGGGGGGACAGAGTCCCCAGAGGCCCTCAACTTGCCATGCTGGTCTTGCTAAATGTGAAGTGGATACAGGAGTCTCTGAAGTGTTTTATTTCTTACAGTTGTTTGAGGTAAATAAAATATCCCTTCGCTTTTGATAGAGACGGGGCGGTAGGCACAGAGGGGCAGCCAACACGGGGGCTGGCTACGTTGCAGACACGGTTAAGTGCTGTCCATACATCAACTCTTTCAATCCTCACAACAACCCCAGGAGAAAGGTCTGGTGCCGATGATCTCCCTTTCAACATAGGAGGAAACTGAGGCACAGAGGCTTGAAGGGACTTGCCCAAGGTCACGCAGCTGACAGATTCGGAAGGCCCTCTCTCTTCTCGATGCTTGCAACAGTCCTTAATTTTAGAGAAAATAATAATTAAAGAGGAGAGAGAGAGAGAAGGAGGACGAGGGCAGAGGGTGATGTGACGGCGGCGGTGGTCGTTCTCCCGCAGGCCCCCCCAGCCCGGCTGCCCGGCCTTCATCATCGTCAAGCTGAGCCCGCTGCGGGACCGCCTCGTGGTGACGGAGTGCCAGCTGACCCACTCGCACCCGGCCTGCCCGCTCGAGTTCGCCTACTACTTCCGCCCGGGCCACCTGCTGGCCAACGCCTGCCTGCCGGTGCGCACCACCAACAAGATCTCCAAGCAGTTCGTGGCGCCGGCCGACGTGCACCGCCTGCTCTCCTACTGCAAGGGCCGCGACCACGGCGTCCTGGACGCCCTGCACGTGCTCGAGGGGCTCTTCCGCACCGACCCCGAGGCCAAGGTGGGGTCTCGGGAGAGGCAGGCGGGGGCGGGGGAGAGCCACGCCCGAGCCTCACGGGTCATTCATTCACGCGTTCATTCATCCGCCCACTCATCCATTCGCTCCTTTCATCCTTCCCCCTCCCCCGCATTCGGTCATTCACTAAGTGCCCACTGCGGCCTGGAGGGGGCCGCAGCCTGCCAGACACCCGTGGTCCCCGCCCGCAGGGACCCATTGGGGGTGCTGCACCGCCCGGTAGGGTAGCCCCTGGCCACACGTGACTGTTGAGCACTTGCAATGTGGCCAGTAGGACCGAGGAACCGAATTTTAAATTTTATTTCACCTTAACTCATTGAAATTTAAAGAGCCACTCCTGGCTATTGGCTACCTCGCAGAGGAAGCTGCTAGAATCACCTTGCAGTTGTAGTGGGGGAAACCAACAAGAGACAGACACACCCAACTGTGATAAAATGTCAGGAGGGTTGGGGCGAGGAAGAAGAGGTGACAGAAAGTGCCATTTAGAAAAACCGAACCACACATATAGAAAATGCGCAGATGAGAAGTGCATAGTTGGAGGAATGTCCACAAAGTGAAAACAGCCCTTCCCCACCACCCCGATCAAGACTCAGAAGAGAGGGCCACCTTTGTCACCTAAGGAGATGGAGTGAGGAGTAGTGCCAAGGAGAATAGGGTGAGGACATGGAGAGGGAGAGTTAGTTGTAAGGGTGCTATTTTATTTTTTTTAAAAGATGTTACTTATTTATGAGAGAGAGTGAGAGAGCACAAGCCGGGGGGGAGAGGCAGAGGGAGAGGGAGACGCAGGTTTCCTGCTGAGCGGGGGACCCAATGCGAGACTCGATCCCAGGACCCTGGGATCATGACCTGAGCCGGTGGCAGATGCTCAATCAACTGAGCCACCCAGGTGCCCCTGTAAGGGTGCTATTTTAATTTGAGTGGTCAGGGAAGATCTCTCTAAGGAAATGCTGGTGAAGCAGAGGAGGCAGAATGGAGGCAGGAGACCCCCATTCTATCTTCAGAGGGACAGGAGTTCCAGGCAGAAGGAATAGCCAATGCAAAGGTTCAGAGGCTGGAGCACTCCCACTGTTCCTCCAAGAGGAATCTTTCTGCTGCTTTCATCCAACTTCAGAGCTGGGGTGGATGTGCAGGGAGGAAGTGGAGGGAGGGGAGAAACTAGGTTCTCCCCCTGGCTGTGCTTTTCTCTTATGTATGGAAGAATCCCAACCCAGGGTAGTGGTGCAGTGTGAACCCACTCTCCAGAATCAGGTCCAGAGCACTCCCCCCACCTCCATCTCATGCTCAGGAACCAGCCGTGATTCAAGCCACCAACACAAACCCAGGCCTCTATCCACACATCATATCGATAATTTTAGTTCACGTTATCAAGCACTGCCTACGTGCCAAGCACTACCCTAAGTGCTTTGCGTGTTATAATTCATTTAAATCGCACCAAAGCATGTTGAGGAAGGAGGCCACCATTCTCCCTTCCATTTTATAGACAAGGAAACTGAAGCACAGAGAGGTCAAGGAATTGGCCTGGGGTCACACAGCTACTTAATGATGGAGCTGGACTTCAGACCTACACAGTCTGGATCCAGGGCCGTGCTCTTCACTGCTCGGCTATTCCCCAGTTTAGAAATGAGGCTCGGGCCCCTTCCCATCAGGGCTAGCCTCCGGAGAGCTGAGGGTCCCACCCAAGTCAGTTTACTGCTCTGTAAAACGGGGGTACACACATCACTGGTCTTCGCTGAGCTATTCAGTTCTCCACTGTCCACCGTCAAATAAATAAGCCTTGGCTGTCTTCCCTGCAGACACCTATGTAGGGCTGCCCCCGTGAGAAGCCGCTCATCGACAAACAAAAGCCTTCAAGGTCAAGGGATTGTCCTTTTAACTTCCAGTTTGGAGGCTGCCATAGAATCCAGGCTAAACCAAGGTTGCCTCCTGGGTCCGTCTTTGGGTCCACCTTAATCCTTTTAAAGGAAACAAGGAAGGAGTTCCTGAACATCAAGAGAGAGACAAGTGAAAGGATTATTCCTTTTTTTTTTCAACATTTAAATTTTGACTTTTTGAATATGTAACACGTTCACATCCTTCTAAATCCAAAAGGTACAAAGGTTCAAAAGGTGAAAAGTCCCCTTGTCACCTCCTGTCCCCCAGGTCCCCTCCTCAGAGGCCACCAGAGTATCTGTTCTTCATACATCTTTCTATTCTATGGCTCTGGGCTACCGGGGGGAACTTTCTATGATGATAGAAATGATCTGTGTCCCCTGGACTCATGTGGCTATCAAGCGTTCACAATGTGGCCAATATGATGGAGAAACTGGATTTTTAATTTAATTTAATTAATTGCAATTTAAACAGCAGCTGGCTTCATACTGAACAGCCCCACCCCATAGGTATACAGGGAAATTTGTCTTTCATTTTCATTTTATTTCCACTTGCTCCCTCCTCCAGCATATTAGACGTACTTTTTTTTTTTTGCATCTTGCTTTAGATGTTGGGGCTGGCCACATGTCAGCATCTTTCGTTTCTTCCTCTGGGGCTGGTCATCTTTAACTTCTTGCCTGCGGGGGTAAAGGCCAGGCTGCCAGCTTCTGGGAGCCACATGGGGGAAGAGCGCTGGGGACCTGGCTTTGGGGCAGCAAGATGCATGGACACCCTGTCCCTCATCAGATGGACCCGTTGTCCCCAAGGCCAGCAGTCCTTCCTTTTTTTTTAAGATTTTTATTTATTTATTTGAGAGAGAGAGAACATGCCCATGAGCATTGCAGAGGGGCAGAGGGAGAAGCAAGTTCTCCGCTGAGCAGGGAGCCCAATGCGGGACTCGATCCCAGGACCCTGGGATCATGACCTGAGCCAAAGGCAGACGCTTAACCGACTGAGCTACCCAGGTTCCCCGGCCAGTGGCCCTTTCTGTTCTACCCTTTTCACAGAATAAACCTCCAGCCACCTGGGAGTGAGAGGAAACTTGACCTTAGAGGTCTACCTGCTTCTTAAACAGCCATCGACTTGTCTATTTTAACCTCCCCGCACTGCCTAGCGCTGCCAATTCCTTTTGAAGATGCTACTATCTGTCCTCAGCATTTTGCAGTTGCTGGCTCAGGAATCATGGGGCTCAGGGTTTGGCTTTTGTTTTGCAGGGGTGGGGGGTGGGGAGTGGCCATCTTGTCCAAATGCTTGCCGGCTTCCCAAATTTGGTTCCTGTTGTCTCCTTTCCTATTGCTCCTGTCTTAAAAAAAAAAAAGTCCTTTTCTATGGAAACCTCTACTTGAGGTTCAGGGAAGATAAAGTTAGAGTCTGGCCAACCTGTCACCTTTACGTGGCAGTTTCGGGTGGCTCTTTTCAGTCATGAGATATATTGAACGAGTTCTGTATTATTACTATGTTAGGATAATAATTCTTTATCTGGTCCCAAGACGAGGCTAAGCAACAACCAGATATTATGCTCTCTGCTTCCCAGCAGTCTCATGTAGGAGGGATGACTTTGTTTTTTGGTTTGGTTTGGGTGTTTTGGTTTTTGGGGTTTTTTTGTAGTTGTTGTTTTGTTTTTGTTTGTTTCTGTTTTGGAGGGGTTACTTTGAAAACCTGAATACCTGGGACCCCCTGAGTGTCGGTGACCCACTTGGTCCTGGGAGGGGGTCCAACAAGACTAGTGTACCCAAAGGCCACTGCCACAGTTTGTGGGCAAGACTGAGTAGCTGCTTCAATGAGGGAGGTGTTAAGACCTTTTATAATCTGCCCCGAGGCTGCGATGATGTGCTGCGGTGTTAGTTACATCTCCATCGCCTCGTTTGTGGCAGGCTCTAGGGTAATCGGCAAGCTTTCTGGGCAGAGATGGAGCTTGCACAGAGATGTTGGACCTTCTGTCATGGGTGTGCTTTGCCTTCTGAGAAGGAGGACCGTTGATCTGAGAGTGCCACTTTTATGAATAGTGAAAGGTAAACTGGTACAGTCACAGTGGAGGGCAACTGGGCAATGTCTATCAAAATGAGCACTTGGGCCCCTCTCCCACTGCTGGGAATTTATGCTGCACAGGTGCGGGTGACTTAGAAGGTTAATAACCTATTTTCTGGGTCCTAGAGTAACAGCTAGAAACTGGTTTTATTTATCTTGTGAGGTGCTAAGAGCTTTCTCTACATTCCAGCTGTGCCGTTTACTGGCCGTGGGACATCCAACAAGGTGCGACAAGTTACTTCTCCAAGCCTTAGTTTGTTCGTCCGTAGAATGGGGATAAGAATAGGTACTACTTCATAGGGTTGTTGTGGGAGGATTAAGTGGGTGTATGTGCGTGTCTGTGTGAAAACAGTTAAGTAGGAAGCCCTGTAAGGGTAGCTATTTAGGTATTATTTTTATTCCCTCAAGTTTTTCTTCGGGTCAGTCTGGAGAATAGTACCGTTCCGATCACATGGAAACAGGGGTGTGGATGGAGAGCGTTTCGTGGCGTGGTTTCTGATGTTCACATTTGTGGAATCCACCATCTGTGGTTGACGCATCCCAGTGTCACCGATTCGTGTGTCTGAGGTGACACCTGCCCTCAGGTGAGCCCTCATATCTGCCAGCCACCCGCCCTTGAATCAGGCCTGTGGGATCACTTTCGTGAAGGCCAAGGGGGTATAGCGGTCAGGAGCGCGGACTCCAGGCCCAAGCGGCCATGGGTTCGAATTCCAGCCCTGCCGCTTACTACCTGCGAGTGTACGCCTCTCAGCTGAAGGTTGTGCGACTGGACTGTTCCTGGAGCCTCAGCCAGTCCAACAGGGCAGGACTCAGGCCTGCCTCCGTCCCTCTTCTCTCTTCAAGGTCACACACAGTGGCCCACAAGAGGCTCTCAGTCAACGCTGCTTAATGAACCAATGGCTGGGCAAGAAAAGCTTCCGTGCCCTCTTTAGAAAGAAAACCCCAGGTCAGAAATCGAAATTATCCCTTAAAGAATGGAAGTCGGCTTCTAACTCATCAAGGGCTTGCCTGCTCTGGAAAAGTCTCGAGCCACATACATTTTGCTGTATTTCCTTTTCCTACTCCTGACTCCCCAGAAGAAACAGACGCGAACGCAAGACTATAGAAACGTGTCACTCTTTTTGTTATACTTAGGACAACTTTTATCTTGGCGGTAATTTCTCCACTAGTGCTGTCTGAAGGAACTTTCTGTGATGGTGCCAATGTCCTGTATATGTGGCATTCAGGAGACGAGTCTCTAGCCCCGTGTGAAATAGGACTAGTGTGACCGATGAACTGAATTTTTCTAGGTTGTCAAATATTAATTAATTTAAATGTAAAGATGGGATGCCTGGGTGGCTCAGTTGGTTAACCGTCTGCCTTCGGCTCAGGTTGTGATCCCAGGGTCCTGGGATCGAGCCCCGCATCAGGCTCCCTGCTCAGCGGGGAGCCCGCCTCTCCCTCTGCCCCTCCCCCTGCTTGTGCGTGCGCTCTCTCTCTCTCCGACAAATAAATAAAATCTTTTTAAAAAATTTAAACGTAAATAGCTACATGGGGCTAAGGCGACCAGTTTGGACAGAGCAGTTCTAGATTGAGACATTTGCAGAGATAAATTGTAAAGTAATCGTAGGTGTAAAAATTCATGATGGTTGGAAAAAAATCGTAGTGGGGTAGTAACTAATCCAGCGGTAGGTTTTCTAGGCTTTTTCATAAAATATAGTGAATTCTAATACGAGTTAAGATGCTGAATATAGAATTTCTGGGGCGGGAAAGCAATTTACTTGTTTTTTTGGAACTCTACTAGTCCTTTCTTTTTTTTTAGAGGATTTTTTTTCTTTCCCCTTGAAAGCTGAGAATGATGCAGTGCTTTTTTTTTTCCTTAAGATTTATTGATTCATTTTAAAGAGAAAGAGCATGAGAGAGTGCAAGCAGGGGAAAGGGCAAAGGGAGAGGGAGAATCTCCATCAGACTCCCCACTAAGCGGGGAGACTTACGCGGGGCTCAAGCTCACAACCCCGAGATCATGACCTGAGCCAAAATCAAGAGTCGGACGCTTAGCCGACTGAGCCACCCAGGTGCTCCGATGCAGTGCTTTTTAACCATCTGGTAGGATGAGGTTGGATGATGGCAGAATGGTTTGTGGCGAGATCCGTGCTTACATGATCCAGATCCTGCTTGTGCAGCTGGGGGCCAGCCCTGACAGGGATCAGCAGGAGGAGTCCGATCGCCACCTGCCTGCCCCATTCAGTGGTTTTCATGCCTGATGATGCCAGAGTGGCTGAGGTCAAGGAGGACGAGAGGGACAGAAGATGAGGTCCAAGGGCCTGATCGCCCAGCCCACAGCGTGGTGGGAAATCTGGGTGGTCCTTGAAGTGGGATGCGAAGTCCCAGGAGAGGAAAGGTTTTCAACCAGGGGAGGGGGTGATCTGACCATAAGTTTTGAAAATGAAATGGAGATGGGGCTGGTTGGGGGGCAGTGGGAATCAAGTGTGGCTCTGGGCTGCCAATCTCCAGGGACACTGGAGACGTCCCACGGGCCATGTTCCTGCCGAGGCAGTTCAGTAGATGGATCTAGAGCCTGGAGATACAGAACTGGGAGTCATCAGCTGAGAGATGAGGAAGGCCGTGTGACCAGATGAGATCACCTTGGCAGCGCCTACAGAGAGGAAAGAGAAGAGAAGCCAGGACGGGCTCTGCGGCTCAGCAACATTTAGAAGCGGAGCAGGGGTGGAAGAGGACAAGCAAAGGATACCACATGGGAGATGCCTGGGAGGAAGGAAGACAGCCAGGAGTTTCCAGGGAGACAGAAGCCAAGAGAGATCAAAAAGGGGGCAGGCTCCCTGTACTCAGTGCTGCTGAGAGATAAGCAAGACAGAAATAATAGCGGGATCAGATACGCACCAAGCTTTGGACACAAATGATCTCATTTTAGCCTCTCCATGGCCGTGGTCGATAGACATTACCTCAATTTTGCAGCCAAGGAAAGTGAGACTCAGGCCAGGGTCCCCACAGCTAGTAAGAGACAAAGTGAAGATTCAAAATTAGACTCTTCCCTGGACTCCAGAGACATGGCGAGGGGATATTGCCACACACTGATGCATCGAGCCGTGTATCGAGCCGTGACTATGGGCACCATTCCAAACATTGGGAATGCAAAACACAACATCCCTAACCTTGTGGCGCTTCCATTTTAGGAAGGGCAAACAGACGATAAGCAAATCAGCAAATAAAGAGGTGACATGCTCCAGGGTGGTCAAGTGCCATGGCCAACAGTGGCTAGAGAGAGCTGGGCTATTTGCTTAGAAGCGATGGTCAGGGCAGATCTTTATGAGGACATGATCTTTGAGCAGGGGTGATAATGATAGTAATGATGAACGCTTTGAGAGCACTTACTATTGGTTGAACATTAATATATTTGTGCCAGGCAGCCAGGAGTTTCCAGGGTGACAGAAGCCAAGAGGGATCAAAAAGGGGGCATTAAGATGCTTTAATGCATTTTGTCCTTCCAGTCACAGAGATACTCTCTCTTCATTTTACAGATGGGGTGGAGGTCAGGGAAGTCGCCGGAAGCCACACGGCCAGGGTCTCAGCCCAGGCAGTCTGGCTTTAGACCCTAAGCTGGACCTGACCTTCCGAGCATGAAGGAATGAATTTTCAGTTCCTAGAAGGGGAAATTGGAGGAACAAGGGGGTTAAGGAGGAAACTGAGGCTCAGAGAGGTTAAGTCACAAGGTTCGAGAGTGGTGGGGACGGGACTCAAACCCAGACGATCTGGCTTCAAAGTCCTTAGTGCTAGACCAGTGGCTCTCAAACTGGAGCGCGCGTGGGAATCCCCGGAGGGCTTGTCAGAGCGCCGATTGTGGGGCCCTCAGAGTTCGGGTTCCCAGACTCGACAGGTCTGGGAAGGCCTAAGAATATCCATTTCTTTTTTTTCTTTTTTTAAGATCTCATTTATTTATTTGACAGAGAGAGAGATAGCGAGAGCAGGAACACAAGCAGGGGGAGTGGGAGAGGGAGAAGCAGGCTTCCCGCTGAACAGGGAGCCCGATGTGGGACTCGATCCCAGGACCCTGGGATCATGACCTGAGCCAAAGGCAGACGCTTAACGACTGAGCCACCCAGGCGCCCAGAATATGCATTTCTGTCAAGATCCCAGCAGGTGATGTTGCCGCTTCAAGGCCTACACTTTGCGACTTTTGCTCTAGCCCGCCTCTCAGCGCATGAAGGAATGAACACCCAGTTCCCAGTAGGTACAGCGAGGCTCAGAGAGTCTGTCCCGCGTGCAGAAATCACACAGCTATTAGACGGTGGTGCCGGATCCCACACGCGGGCGATCGGCCTCCGGAGGTCGCGTTTTTAAACCATTCCCCGGCACTGCCTCCTGCCGGGCGGAAGAATGGGGGCACGCGGGAATGAACGGATTCCCACTGCCCCCCGTGGGGGTGGGGGGGGGACCCGAGATCCGGGAGCCGCCGAGCATCCCCCGGCGTCCCCTGACCTCTTTCCCTGCCTCCCCCTCCGCCCCCCCCGCCCGCAGGTGAAGCTGGTGTTCGTGGAGGACCAGGCGGTGGTGGAGACGGTGTTCTTCCTGACGTCGCGCACGCGGGCGCTGCTGCGGCGCTTCCCGCGCATGCTCCTGGTGGACCGGCTGCCGGGGCTGCAGGGCGCGCTCGACCTGCTGGCCGTGCTGTGCGTGGACGGCGCGGGCCGCGCGCGCCAGGCCGCCTGCTGCGTGGCGCGCCCGGGCACGCCGAGCCTGCTGCGCTTCGCGCTGGCCTCGCTGCTGCAGAGCGCGCCCGACGTCAAGGGCCGCGTGCGCTGCCTGACGGCCGGGCCCGAGGTGGCGGCGCAGCTGCCCGCCGTGCGCCAGCTGCTGCCGGGCGCGCGCGTGCAGATCTGCCGCGCGCAGGGCCTCGAGACGCTCTTCAGCAAGGCGCAGGAGCTGGGCGGCGCCGGCCGCGAGGACCCGGGCCTGTGGCCGCGCCTGTGCCGCCTGGCCGGCGCCGCGTCGCCCGCCGCCTACGCCGAGGCGCTGGCCGAGCTGCGCGCGCACGGCCCGGCCGCCTTCGTCGACTACTTCGAGCGCAACTGGGCCCCGCGCCGCGACATGTGGGTGCGCTTCCGAGCCTTCGAGGCGGCCCGGGACCTGGACGCGTGCGCCCTGGTGCGCGGCCACCGCCGGCGCCTGCTGCGCCGCCTGAGCCCGTCGCGCAGCGTGGCGCAGTGCCTCCGCGACCTGGTGGCCATGCAGTGGGCCGACGCGGCCGGGGAGGCGGCGCCCGACGGCGCGGACGGTGGGGGGCCGTGGCCGGAGGGCGAGCCGGGGAGGGGAGCCCACGTGGAGGAGAGGGTGAAGGGCCTGGAGAGCGGGGACTGGGGAGGGGCCCCGAAAGAAGGAAGTGTTCGGAGAGGCGCCCAGTTGGAGAAGGAGTGGCCCCGAGGTTTGGAGGCCAGAGAGCGGGGAGGGGCTCAGTTAGAAAGTGAGACGGGGAGAGGGCTGCAGATCCAAGACTGGAGAGAGGTCCAGTTGGAGAAGCAGAAAGCGAGAGGGCTCGAAGAGAGCGTTTGGAGAGGGTCCCAGCTGGAGAACGAGCCGTGGAGAGGACCGGAGATCAGAGACTGGAGGGGGGCCCTGTTGGAGGGTGAGAAAGATAAGGGACCGGAAGGTTATGTCCGGAGAGGCGCCCGGCTGGAGGACCACGGGCTGAGAGGATTGGAAGGGTATACCTGGAGGACGGCCCAGCTGGAGGATCGAAGGATTAGGGTGCTGGAGACCACAGACCGGAAGGGGACCCCGTTGGATTCTGAGAGGGCCAGGAGTCTTGAAGGGAGCCCCTGGAGGGGGGCCCAGCTGCATGATGAGAGGGCACGTGGGCTGAAAACCAGAGAGTGGAAGGGGCCTCAGGTGGAAGCTGAGAAGGGAAGGGGGTTGGAGGTCAGGAACTGGAGGGGGCGCCATTTGGAGAAGCCCAGGGAGTTGGTCCCTGAGAATGGAGACCAAAGGGGACCCCAGTGGGGAGATGAGAGGCAGAGAGGGCCAGAGATTGGAGAAGAGAGAGGAGTGAGTTTGGGGGTCAAAAGAAGAAGGGACCTGGAGGATGTAGTTCTGGTCCAGCTGGGGGACACAAGGATGACAGGCCTGGAGAATGGAGAGGGAGCCCCATCTGTAGGCCCCAAGAGCAGAGGAGGACAAGGGATGGAATGTGGGGGCACAGGAGGGAGGTGTCTAGGGCTGGGGAACGGGGTCATGTGTGGCACCCCGGTGGCGACAGTGTTTGAGGGTGATCTAGAATGGGCAGGGACAAGGAGAGTCTACCTGGCCACTGGGGAGAGCCTGCAGGAAGGGGGTGAAGAAGAAGGTCCAAGGGAACCGAAGAGGCCTTGCTGCCCCTCGGCAGAGGAAGAGGTGGACTGGGAGCCCCTGGCCAAGTTCCGGGCAGCCTGCGGGCCAGAGCTGGCAGACTTGGTGGCCGAAGAGCTGGCCTTTGCCAGGCAGCACGGTACCCGGGGTTTCCGCTGGACTGGAGCTGGGTTTGCCCTTAAGGATGGCACCTCGGACTTCTTCCTGGACAGGGCTCTGACCCGCTGCAGCTGCTCCATCCACGCCGCCCGGCGTCTGCCCTGCCGACACCTCTTTGCAGCACGCCTCCTCACCGGGGCAGCCTTATTCCACATGGACCTGCTCAGGGATTGCTGGGGGAGAGCCCCAGAGCCCTGACCCTTCAGGTCCCTGCCTGCCACCCTCCGCTGCGAGGGCAGGAGGGCATTCTTCGATCCCAAAGATAATAGGGCTGAGGCCAAGGAGGCCACCCCAGTCCCTCTGGCTACCTCCTGTGTCATCCAGGGACCTCACCTTGGCCGTTTACCTCTCTGGGTGTGAAGGGGGGCTGACAATGGTCTCCGAGGTCCTGGAGCCACAGTGTGGAAGATGGTGGTGGCCAGGATGGCTTCTGAGGGCTTCCCTCAGGAGAGGAAATGTGTGATGAGACGGGGGCAGAAGGAAGGAGGCTACAAAGCTGGGGGAGGGGAAGACACCAGGACATGGGGAGAGCCCAGGCAGGAACAGATGGTCACTCCAGAGAGTGCAGGGGTGAAGGAGAAAAGCAAGGGGGACTGTAGGAGGACAAGTGGGGGGTGGGGGGAGGAGAGAAACTAGCAGGGAGATAAGCAGAGGAGAGAGGACAAGAGGAGAGGCAGAAATGGGGAAAAGCAGAAGGAGGCAGGGGAGAAGGAGGCCAGGGTGGAGGACAGAGGAAAAAAAAAAAAAGGACACACGGAAAGGAAAGGTATGGGAGATGGGGAGAGAAGGAACAAGAGGGGAGTGATTTGAGAGTCTCTAAAGCCCGGAGGCTTGGATCCCCTTGACCTTCTGGTTGGTCATTCCCAGAAGAGACTGAATGAGAGGGGGGTCTGGTGGGATGGGCTGGAGGCTCTCCAGTGGGAGAGGGGAACAGTCTGGACTATTGTGCTTCAAGACTGGAATAAAACAGTATTATTTTGGTTTCTGCACTGAGTTCCTGGCTTTTCGGGGAGAGGGGGGAGGCCTAGACTTGGAGAGAACCTGAGGTGCTCCAACATTTCTTCTTCCATTCTATCAATAAGACTTCCTGGGGCCAGATGGAATGGAGGGGCCAAAAGAATCCATCTCCCCCCAACAGCCCTCTTCCTCCCTCATCTGGACCAGTATGCCAGCGTGGCAAATGAGTAGTCTGGGCCAATCTCAGCCACTGTACCAGTGAATGGTTTAAGAACGGGCGTGTGACCCAATCCTGGCCAATGGGTCTGCTCAGGGTGGGGGGCTTCTAAACATGCTCTCAATCCTAAGAAGCCCCAGAATGAGATGGTCAGGCCTAGACCTGCTTGGGAGCATCTTGATAGAGCGTGAGAATGAAGCCAGTGCTGAGGGTGGCAGAGCTAAGAGATGCCCTCTATGATCACCCCGAACACCCTGGGAGGTGGGCATGGCACCCGTTTCCTAGCTATGGAAATTAAGTCGGAGAGATTCCGTGACTTGCCAAAGGACACACAACAGAGAGTCCTCCCCAACTCAAACCTCCACCCCTGCACTTTTCCTTCCTCCCTCCCTCCCTCCCTCTTTCAAGACAGATTGAGAGAGCGCATGGCAGGGGGCTGCACAGGGAGAGGGAGAGGGAGAATCTTAAGCAGGCTCCACACCCAGCATGGAGCCCTACACAGGACTTGATCTCACGACCCTGAGATCATACCCTGAGCTGAAATCAAGAGTTGGGCGCTTAACCGACTGAGCCACCCAGGCGCCCCATATATGTCCCTGCATTTCCAATGGCTCTCATTAGGCAGCGAGTAGGGATGGAGTCATGCAGGGCTGGCTCCCATTCTGCTCTATCACAGCACTTGCTGAGGCTTCCCCTCTCTGAACCTTAGTGTCTTCATGTGGAAAATGGGGATAATACTAACTCACCAAGGCTGGCTGGAGAATTGAAAATAATGTGCTTATACTGTCTAGTACGTGCCAAGCACATCGGTAACTGGTTGTTATTATGTATCAGCCTTCCTGCTTTCTTTGAGAGACTGAAAGTGTGCGTTAACGTTTGGTGACGCTCCATGGGGAGGGGCTCCCATTTATTTGTTAGCCCGGATCAACATCGTAACAGGTATCAGCCAGGCTACCGGAAATGCGCCACGCAGGCACATTGGGGCGACCGGCAGCGCTTCTGCCCGGAGTTCCCCCGGTGAACGGAGGCTCCCGTGAACCGCAGTGTACCTGGCCGGAAGGGTGAAGATCGCAGCACTAAGTGGGGTGGGGGCAGCGATAGGGAGGTGGCGAAGTCTGGGGAGACACCGGTCGAGTCTGAAAGGCACCAGGGGAGCCGGCGGTCTCGACCGTCCGTAGTTGAACAGGGACTCCCTTGCTGCGTCTCCCCCTCCTCGGCTAATGGTCTCGCCCGGTCCCCGTTTCCGGGGGCCACCCCGGGACATACCAAGTTTCCAGCACAGGGGTGGGAGGAGTGGGCCTGGGTAGGGCAGGGACGTTTCGCCGGGCGGGACCACTGATCCGGGGGTAAATGCTGGGGGGGAGGGGGCGCGGGATAAAGGGATCCAAACAGTTGGAAGAGGAGAGGCCTTCAGGAGACACTAGTTTGAAAGGTGGGACGGGGCTTGGAAGACCTCTGCTGAGAAAAGAAGGCGGGGCCTCTGGATGGATGGGCGAGTTCACCGGGCGGGGACGCGGGAGGTAGGGGTGGGCGGGTTCACTGTGTGTCCGGGTGAGGGGGATGGAACTGGTTGGGAGAGACCATTGCGTGTGTGGGGAGATTGGGGCAGTGCTTGAGGGTGACCTCTGCGTGTCCGAGTAGGGAGGGTCCGGGTGCGTGTGTGCGTCGGGAACAGGTTCGAACTGTGCCTGGAAGCAGGAGCTGGATTCTGACGCTCTGAGGGCACATCGGATATGGAGGAACAACACGTGCTAGTGCTGCTTGGCGGAAGAGTTAAGGACCTCCTTACAGAAGGAGAGGCTGCCGTTGGAATGTAAGGACCACAGGCACAAAGATCGAGAATGATGCTGGAGAGTGTGCAGGGGCATATCAAGGGGGACTGACGCTGTCCCAGGGTGCTGGGGAGCCATGGGATGGCCCTGATTAGGAGAGGGGGCAAGATCAGCCCTGAGTGAAGAAAGCCTTCTGGGGCCGTGTGGGGGATGGACTAGAGTGGGGAGACCGGAGGCGAGGAGGCCTGAGAGGAGTCTGGGGTGAGATGCAGAGGGAGAGGAGAGCTGAGCTGGGGCAGGGGCTGTGGGGACACAGGGGAGGATACAAGGCAGAAAGAAAACGCAAGAGAGATGGGGTTGAGGGATGGGGTTTGGAGATGACAGGTGGGGGAGGGATGGTGAGGAGAAGGAGGAGGGAGGAGAATCTCCCTGGGGATCTGGTCCGGTACTGGGTGAACCGTGAGGACTGACCATGGATGAGGACCCCCGGAGGAGGAATGGGTTTGCAGGAAGACTCCAAGATCAACATACGTGTTATGCGTGTGAAGGACCAGGGGGTCCTCCAGGAGGTTCTGGGGGGAGATCCTGGTGCTGTCAGCTGTGATTGGTCCTTGGTACTTGCTGGTGGTTGAGCTAGCTGGAGAGAGGGAACTCAAATGAGGAAGGCACCTGCTTAGTTCCAGAGGCCATTCTGCGAAGGGCTTTGAAGGCCAGGTTAAGGAGCTCGGTTTTCTCCTGGGGGAGCTGGGGAGCCATGGGAGGAATGTGAGCAGGAAAGGGGGAGGGACGGCACTGGAGGATGGAGAGACTCCTCTAGGGCCATGTGGGTGATGCACTGGAGGCAGGACACTGGAGGTGTCCAGGAGGAGGCTGGGCAAGGACATGCATGAGGTGGGTTCAGTGCTCTGGGGATGGAGAGAACAGTGCGTAGTTTGTGGTGGAGGCTGTGGGAATGTCTGTCACCACTCCCCCACCCGGAAAGGGCTTGGAAAGGGATGGCCTGCCCTGACGCCTAGGGCAGGGGAAACCTGGAAGAACCTCCAACCGCAGCTCTCAAGGCAGACCATCTAGGTTCAGATCCCAGCTCTCCACTCATGCCTTGTGACGTTGGCCAAGTTACTTAACCATTCTGTGCCTCATATTTGTCCTCTATCAAATGGGGTAATAATCCCGCTTCCTGCAGCAGGTTGCGCTGAGGGATGAATGGGCTCTTGTATGAGAAGCACTTAGAGCAGCACCCGAAACTGTACCCCAGATACCTAGTACTTAACATCACCAGCTTGCCTTGGGCTGATGTTGTCACACTGTGTTCCGGTTTTTTAGGTACTGACTGCTCCATTACCTGCACCAGTCTTTAGAAAGACTGGCCCAGAAATCTTTTTTTTTTTTTTTTTTTTTTTTTTAAAGATTTTATTTATTTTATTTATTTGACAGAGAGAGAGATAGAGAGAGCAGGAACACAAGCAGGGGGAGCGGGAGAGGGAGAAGCAGGCTTCCCGCCGAGCAGGGAGCCCGATGTGGGACTCGATCCCAGGACCCTGGGATCATGACCTGAGCTGAAGGCAGACGCTTAACGACTGAGCCACCCAGGTGCCCTTTTTTTTTTTTTTTTTTATTTAAAGATTTTATTTATTTATTTGACAGAGAGAGACACAGCGAGAGAGGGAACACAAGCAGGGGGAGTGGGGGAGGGAGAAGCAGGCTTCCCGCGGAGCAGGGAGCCCGATGCGGGGCTCGATCCCAGGACCCTGGGATCATGACCTGAGCCGAAGGCAGACGCTTAACGACTGAGCCACCCAGGCGCCCCTGGCCCAGAAATCTTACCTACCTTCTGTGTGGCCCTGTTATAGGTTGAAACATGCCTCCTCCCCCAAAAAGAGATCTTGAAGTCCTAACCCCAGGCACCTCAGAATGTGATCTTATTTGGAAATAGGGCCTTTACAGCGGTAATCAGGTTAAAATGAGGCCGTTAGGGTGGGCCCTGATCCATTATGACTGGTGTCCTTACCAAACGGGACGTTGGGACACAGAGACAGACATGCGCAGCAGGAAGGTGAGGTGAAGACACACAGGGAGGATGCCACGTGACCAGGGACGATTGGATGGATGCATCTACAAGCCACGGGGCATCTGGGGCTGCCAGAAGCCGGAAGAGGCAAGGAAGCATCCTTCCGTACAGGTTTCAGAGGGAGCATGGCACAGCCAACACCTTGATTTCTGACTTCCAGCCTCCAGAACTGTGAGTCAGTAAACTCGTGTTGTTCAAAGCCACCCACCTTGCTATACTTTGCCACTGAAGCCCTAGCAAATGAATACAGGCCCCCATTCTCTATACCTTTGGGAGTTAGGAACCAGGTGGAGATAGGACCGGTCCCCCTGTCCACCTGGCAGTTCACCATCAAGATTTTGTTTCCCCTTGTATATTAGTTAGGAAACCCCAAAACAGAGTAGTACCTTAAACAAAATAGAAATACCTTTTTCTTGGGCGCCTGGGTGGCTCAGTCGGTTAAGCGTCTGCCTTCAGCTCAAGTCAGGATCTCAGGGTCCCGGGATCGAGCCCCGCATCGGGCTTCCTGCTCAGCAGGGAGTCTGCTTCTCACTCTCACTCTCCCTCTCTCTCAAATAAATAAAATCTTTTAAAAAAAGAAAAACAAAAACCTTTTTCTCTCTCTGAACAGTCTTGCATACGCTGTCGAGGGCAGATAAGCACCCAAGCTGCTTCTCTCTTGTCCTTGTCTCTGCCATCACTGCGCCTCACATCCTGTTGGCCAGAACTTGGTCACACGACCCCAGCCGGATGAAGGAGGGTCTGGGACATGCCGTCTTTATTCTAGAGAGAGTCCTGTGTCCGGTGAAAATATCAGGGTCACGCATTGTGCCCTGTCCTGGGAGCACAAAGGCAGGTCACTGAGTTCAGTGGCCAAGAAGATGCTAAGCTGGTCTCCCTTGCAGGAACCCCCCAAGTTCTTGTTCTTTCTCCTCATGAGGATGTTAAGGGAGGGGAAAGCTGATTGTCATGAATTTCTCTCCAAAGAGGCAACGTCCTTCTTCCAGTCAGTTCTGAAATCGGGAGGTGGAAATGGCGTGGCAGAGATCATGCTGAACTTGTGCTCTTAGGCGGGCCACGCCTGGACCAGGAGACCCGCCCCAGCTGCTGGTGATTCTCTGACCTTACACTGGGAGGTTGATGTTGGTTTTTTTTCCTTCTCAGCTCTGGGTCTTGATAGTTCTGGGAAAACAGTGCCCAGTTACATCCCGTTTTGCAGATGGGCTAAGTGAGGCTTGTGGAGGTTGGAACCATGTAGGGTGTTTTGAAATGTGTGTGGTTGAGCCAGAAGTGAATTCAGATCTTCAGAGACCAGACCCATGATGTCATTGCTGGTAAACATGAATCCTTATCTTCAAGCCTCCAGAGGGTCCTCGAAGACATGGAATCCATCCATCCTAGAGAGATCCTAGGTGACTGAGGTCCAGAGTGAGGACAGAGGTCGTGGGGACTGGGGGTGGGCACAGTGGGCTCTTGCATTCAGGGACGGAGGGAGGGATGGGAAGAGAGTAATAGATATGATATGATATTCAATCAATCTCATCCAGTGAATAAGACCGAACTTTGCAATCAGGTTGGCTTAGTATTAACCCAAGCCCTACTGTTTACAGCTGTAACCTTAGACAAGTTACTTAGCCTCTTTGTATCTCAGTTTTGGAATCTGTTGAAGGGGGATAACATTAGCACTGATGGCATCAGCTCATTCAACCCTGGCAAGGTAGGTTTTATTACCCCCACTGTATTGTAGTGGGTTCAGAGAAGTGAACAAATATGCCCAAACCCACAAAGTTAGTGAGCAGAGCATCGTGCTGCTCACACAGGCATTGGGTAAACATTAGAAACTATGGGGCGCTGGTATGGGTGTTCCCCATACTGCTGAACTTGCTCTAGCATAATCAGTTAGTAATGGATGCATTAATAGAGGTACAGACACCAGCAGGAAAGGAGTACGATCCTCTTCTGCTTGGACCACTCTTGATTTCTGACTTCCATTCTACATTCACTTTTTGTTTTTGTTGATCAGTTGGTTGCTTGGTTGCTTTTGGTTTTGTAAAGCTGTATAGAGTAAAATGCACAGATCTTCAATGTCTAGTACGAGTTTTGACAAATATAATCACCTGTGTGACCAACACCCCAATCAGATACGGAACATGTACATCACCCTAGGTTATTTCCTCAGGACGTAAGTTTGAGAATGTTAGAGAGAGAGAGCATGCCAGAAAGGGGAGGGAGAAGGAGAGGGAGAGAAAGAACCAGTGTTTGGCAAATTTCAGGGAGGCAGGTTTGGTTACAACATGAGGAATGAGTTTGTCATGCCCTTTGGGTTCCTCATTGTTCATTCTGGTAACGCAGACATGCTGCTTTTTAATCTAGAATTCCCCTCACCCTGCGTTCCTGAACACACCCACATCCTTCAGCATCAGCATCATCGCTAGGGAAATTCAGGGGTCCTCGCTCTGCTCCTTTAGTCCATCGTGCATCAAATGTCCATTACAGGTTGCGACCACCTGGTGTTCTGATTGTGCGTGTGTCTGGCACACCCACCAGACTGTGTACTCCTGGAGGGACCGCAGTTACTCACCTCTGCATCTCCAGCGCAGGCCAGTAAATCGGGGGCAGGACAGTCGTTGGCTGGAAAATCCCATCTCAATGCTCATCACTGGTGCCATTGTTTACTGAAAACGACACATGTCCAGTGTTCTCCTAATGTCCTCCATGCACGTCACATGCATTCCTCACAACAACTACGTAAAACAAGCTGTGCTTGTCACCCATGTTCCCAGGAAGCAGAATCTCAAGAGACAGTGTCAGCCCAAACGAGGCGCTCCCCAGATACAAGGCTGGAAGGGAGAATGAGAGAAAGAGAAACTGAGTCTGAGCTTTGTTTTTCCTAGGGAGTGGTCAGTAGGATGCATTCTTTCTTTTGTTTAATATGCTAGCATTTATTGAGTGCCTATGATGTTCTACGGGTTGAGGTTCCAGCAATGAGTAGGACGAGGTGTCTCCTGTTACGAAATGTACATCTGGTGGATGGAGACAGACAGATAGCTTCCCACCTGGAACTCGGTTATGGATATGTCCTGGTTGTCCACACAGCACACATCCCCGGATTTTCTTTCTTTCTTTTTTTTTTTTAAAGATTTTATTTATTTATTTGAGAGAGAGAATGAGATAGAGAGAGCATGAGAGGGGGGAGGGTCAGAGGGAGAAGCACACTCCCCGCTGAGCAGGGAGCCTGATGCGGGACTCGATCCCAGGACTCCAGGATCATGACCTGAGCCGAAGGCAGTCGCTTAACCAACTGAACCACCCAGGCGCCCCTCCGGATTTTATTTCTGACATCCACTCACTCCTCACACGCGCTGTACACATCACACACCTCCAGAGAGCCTGCTGCCAATCTTCCAAGGATGTTCCCTTAATCACAGTGATGGGGTCAGAGGCGGGACACCTGGCAAGAGCCAATCTGGGGCTTGTTTGGGGCGCTTGGTTAGAACGCTTTTGTGCAACCAGATCTATCCCTTGAGGAGACCAAGTGGGGTCTACTCTTGGGTAGGGTAGGGTAGTTAGGACCGCTGCCTCTTCATTTACAAGCGCTGTGGGGATTCAGTATTCCGGAGGGACTCAGGAATATACCAAACTACCACCTCCTTTCAGGTGTGTTACCTTGGATTTACACTGGTCAGTTTTCTGTGGTTCCAGCTGGCCTGCAGCCTTAAGAAGGACCAGCCAGGGACGCCTGGGTGGCTCAGTCGGTTAAACGCCTGCCTTCGGCTCAGGTCATGATCCCAGGGTCCTGGGATTGAGTCCCACATCGGGCTCCTTGCTGAGCAAGGAGCCTGCTTCTCCCTCTGCCTGCCTCTCTCTCTCTCTCTCTCTGACAAATAAAATCTAAAAAAAAAAAAAAAAAGAAGAAGGACCAGCCATAGCCCGTGCTCCCTGAGGGGAGTGCTTTTATGATTTTATATTTTTATGATTACATGTATTTGTCAAATTTACCCCATGGTAGTAGGATTTTTTTTTTTTTAAAGATTTTATTTATTTATTTGAGAGAGAGAGAGCACATGAGATGGGGGAGGGTCAGAGGGCGAAGCAGACTCCCCGCCGAGCAGGGAGCCCGATGCGGAACTCGATCCAGGGACTCCAGGATCACGACCCGAGCCGAAGGCAGTCGCCCAACCAACTGAGCCACCCAGGCGCCCCGGTAGTAGGATTTCATTTTCAGTTGAATTTCTTTTTTTTTTTTTTTGAAGATTTTATTTATTTATTTGAGAGAGAGAATGAGATGAGAGAGAGAGCATGAGAGGGTCAGAGGGAGAAGCAGACTCCCCGCCAAGCAGGGAGCCCGATGCGGGACTCGATCCCGGGACTCCAGGACCATGACCTGAGCTGAAGGCAGTCGCCTAACCAACTGAGCCACCCAGGCGCCCCCAGTTGAGTTTCTTTTAACCTGACTATTGATGAGGTGGGGACCCTGCCATATATTTACTGACAACGTGTCTCTCAACCGAAGTGCCCAGTCAAGGCTTTTAGCTTCTTTCCTGTTAGGTTTTCTGCCCTTTTGTTATTTTTTTTTAAAGATTTTATTTATTTATTTGACAGATAGACACATAGCAAGAGAGGGAACACAAGCAGGGGGAGTGGGAGAGGGAGAGGGAGAAGCAGGCTTCCCGCGGAGCAGGGAGCCCGATGCGGGGCTCGATCCCAGGACCCTGAGATCCTGACCTGAGCCAAAGGCAGACACTTAACCAACTGAGCCACCCAGGTGCCCCTCCTCTTTATTCTTCTAAAGCCTTACTATGTGTTGCCTTTTACAGCTAATATTCCTGGAATTAATATTTGTAGATAAGGTGAGTTCAGGCTTCAGTTCCATTCTTTTGCTTAAGGAAAATCAACATCGTATATGATAAAGTTCTTCCTTTCCTGGTAATCTGAAATGACACCTCCTTCCTAGAGATTTATTTCTGTGCTCTTCTTCCATTACGTTAGTAAAGGCGCCCGGCTGGCTCAGTTGGTGGAGCATGCGACTCTTGATCTCAGGGTTGAGTTCGAGCCCCATGTTGGGTGTGGAGATTACTTAAAAATAAAATCTTAAAAAAAAAAAAAAGAGTACACTGATCATGATGAGCACTGAATAACATATAGAATTGTTGAATTGCTGTATTATACACCTGAAACTCATATAACACTGTATTTTAACTATACTGGAATTAAAATTAAAAACTTCGTAAAAAATTTTTTGAAAAGGAAAAAATTCTATTACTTATAAGACCTGGAAATTATATGGCATACATGGGGCTGCATAGCAAGGTTGCAGGTAGAGAGAGAGAGAGAGCGTACACAGGCCTGGTGTTCTGCTTTTATTGGTGAGGAGGGTGGGGGCCTAAGGCTTTTGCAGGCTCACTTTTTCTTGTGAATTTAAAACATAAAAGCAGGGGCGCCTGGGTGGCTCAGTCGGTTAAGCGTTTGCCTTTGGCTCAGGTCATGATCCTGGGGTCCTGAGATCGAGTCTCATGTCAGGCTCCTTGCTCAGTGGGGAGCCTGCTTCTCCCTCTCCCTCTGCCTGCCGCTCTACCTGCTTGTGCTCGCTCTCTCTCTGTCAAATAAATAAATAAAATCTTAATAAATACATAAACAAATAAAACATAAAAACGGGCCCACCTGGCTGGTTCAGTTGGAAGAGGATGCGACTCTTGATCTCTGGGTTGTGAGTTTGAGCCCTACACTGGGTGTGGAGATTACTAAAATGAATGAATGAATGAATGAGTAAATAAATAAGTAAATTTAAGAGCAGGAATTTAAAGCACGGGAAGAGAAAAGAAAAGATGCCCAAATGGTCAGTTATTGAAATCAACCAAGATCTCTAGAATAGAGAACCCTGGAGCATGGAACCTAGAGGCTGGGGGCAGCCTGGCTCTTTATCTTTATCTTGTGTGGCTGGCAGTGTATTTTTTTTTAAGGTTTTATTTATTTATTTGAAAGAGAGAACGAAGGAGAGAGAACGCACGAGGAGAGCAGGGAGCAGAGGCAGAGGGAGAAGCAGGCTCCCGGCTCAGCAGTGAGCCCGAAGCGGGGCTCAATTCCAGGACCCTGGGATCATGACCTGAGCTGAAGGCAGACGCTTAACCGACTGAGCCACGCAGGTGCCCCTGGCAATGTATTTACTGAGATGACTGTGTCTTGTCTTGGACACGGATGCCTTGGCAAGCAAAGCTTAAGTCGGGCACTTGCATTATCAAAAGAAAAGCCACCTGTCAAGGGCTTACCCTAAATCAAAGAAATTTAAATAAAAACCACAATAAAATATAACTTTACAACTGTTAGAACGGCTTTTATCAAAAAGACAAACAATAACAAGTGTTGATGAAGATGTGGGGAAAAGGAAACGCTCGTACATTGTTGGAGGGAAAGTAAATCCATGGTATGGAGCTCCCTCAGAATATCAAAAATAGGACTGCCGTATGATCCAGCAACCCCACTTGTGTGTATATATCTGAAGGAAATGAAATCAGCCTCTCAAAGAGCTACCTGAGCCCCACGTTCATTGACACATTATTCACATTAACCAAGACATGTAAGCAACCTCCTTCAAGAACAAAAATTCAACTAATTGGTTTTATTCAATGATTCATGAATCGGGCAGCACCCCTTCTTGTAAAGAGACAGGGGCTCAGGGGAGTGGTACAAAAATGGAAGGTTTTATAGGCAGGAGGAGGCCAGGGCAAGAAAATTACTAGCAAAAGAAAAGAAAGGAGCACCTGGGTGGCTCAGTTGGTTAAGCGTCTGACTCTTGATTTTGACTCAAGTCATGATCTCAGGCTCCTGGGATCCAGTCCCGTGTCAGGCTCCGCACTCAGCATGGAGTCTGCTTGAGATTCTCTCTTTCCTTCTCCCTCTACCCCTCCCCCTGCTTGTGCTTGCTCTCTTTCTCTCTCTAAATAAATAAGTGAGTAAATGAAATCTTAAAAAAAAATAAATCAGTAAGTGCTATGCAATCAAAACAACAAGGAGAGGAAATGATAGGAAAACAATTAAGTCTCAGAGAACTATGGGACAACAACAAAAATCTAACATTCATACCATCAGAGTCCCAGAAGGAGAGGAGAAAGAAATGCAGGGTTGAAAAAAAATATATTTAGGAGTGCCTGAGTAGCTCAATATGTTAAGCGTCTGACTCTTGATTTTGACTCAGGTCTTGATCTCAGGGTCATGAGTTCAAGCCAAGACCCATGTTGGGTTCCACACTGGGCATGGAGCCTACTTTAAAATATATAGATAGATAGATAGATATAGATGTAGGTACAGATATATAGCTAGATATGTATATATGTATGTATACACACACACATATATTTAATATATATCTTTAAAGAAATAATATTTGTAAACTTTCAAGTTTGGTGAAAAAACATAAACCTACAAATTTAAAAAGAGTGAATTCCAAATAGGAAAAACCCAAAGAAATCCATACCCAGGTCTATCATAATCTAATTGCTGAAAACTAAAGACAAAGAAAACAAATCTTGAAAATAGCCAGAGAGGGGCACCTGGGTGGCTCAATCGGTTAAGCGTCTGCCTTCGGTGCAGGTCATGATCCCAGGGTCCTGGGATCGAGCCCCATGTCAGGCTCCCTGCTGGGTGGGAGCCTGCTTCTCCCTCTCCTCCCCGTTTGTGCTCTCTCTTGCTATCTCTGTCCCTATCTGCCTGTCTCTCTCAAATAAATAAATAAAATCTTAAAAAAAAAAAGAAAAAGAAAATAGCCAGAGAAAAATGATACATTCCATCTAGGGAAGCAATCTGAATGACTGCAGATTTCTCATTAGGAACAATGAAAACCAGAAATAAATGGCTGAAAAAAAGAACTGCCATTATATCCAGCAAAAATATCTTTCAGGAATGAAAGTAACATAAAGATATCTCTAGATGAAGGGAAATTAAGTGAATCCATAGAATCCATAGAGAATTGCTGGGGTGCCTGGTTGGCTCAGTCAGTAGAGCCTACAAGTCTTGACTTCAGGGTCATGAGTTTGAACCCCATGTTGGGTGTAGAGATCACTAAAAAAATAAGCTTACGGGGCGCCTGGGTGGCTCAGTCGTTAAGCGTCTGCCTTCGGCTCAGGTCATGATCCCAGGGTCCTGGGATCGAGCCCCGCATCGGGCTCCCTGCTCCGCGGGAAGCCTGCTTCTCCTTCTCCCACTCCCCCTGCTTGTGTTCCCTCTCTCGCGCTCTCTCTCTCTCTCTCTCTGTCAAATAAATAAATAAATAAAATCTTTAAAAAAAAAAAAAGAATTGCCAAAAGAAGTTCAACGAAATTTAGAATATCAGGATTACAAGAGAAGCACAACATAAATGGTAAATATCTGGGCAGATATCATAGATTATACTCCTCATTTTTAAAACATACTCAGCAATTGAAAGTAAAAAACAGGGGCATCATTTGGCTCAGTCGATTAAGCATCTGACTCTTGATTTCAGCTCAGGTCATGAATTCAGAGTCGAGAGATGGAGACCTGCCTCAGGTTCTGTGCTCAGCACAGAGTCTGCCTGAGATTCTCTCTCTCTCTCTCTGTCCCTCTGCCCCTCCTCCCACTCATGGTCTCTCCGTATCTCTCTCTAAAAGAAAGAAAGAAAGAAAGAAAGAAAGAAAGAAAGAAAGAAAGAAAGAAAGAGAAAGAAAGTAAAAAATATATATAACATTCTTCTTTTTTTTTTTTTAAGGATTTTACTTATTTATTTGAGAGAGAGAATGATAGAGAGCATGAGAGGGGGGAGGGTCAGAGGGAGAAGCAGACCCCCTGCTGAGCAGGGAGCCCGATATGGGACTCGATCCCGGGACTCCAGGATCATAACCTGAGCTGAAGGCAGTCGCTTAACCAACTGAGCCACCCAGGTGCCCAAAACATATATAACATTCTTCTGATTGGGACCTTATTATATGGAGAGGGAATATTGAAAATAACTGGGTCATAAAAGGTACCATGGCCAAAATGGTGCTAAGGTTTCTAGATTCCACTGTAATTAGCACAGTATGGATACTAGGACCGATGCATTTAGGATGTATCTTTTCATCTATAGCACAATCACTAAAGAATATACAACCACAATTGTCAAAAACAATAGACAAATTGAGGTGGAATACTAAAAACTCTTCACATAAGCCCTAAAAAAGCCAAGAAAGGAAAGATAGGCATGCAGCACAAAGGAATAAACAGAAAACAAATACTAAAATGGCAGACCTAGGCTAAATGTTGACATTGCCAGAATTATGTTAAATGTAAATGGCTGAATACACCACTTAAAAAGCAGAGATTGTCAAAATGGGTTAAAAAAACAAAAACAAACTGACCCAACTATATGCTGTCTCCCATGAACTCGCTTCAAATATAAGGAAATAACTGGGTTCAAAGTAAAAGGATATCATTAGTTATGTCATGCAAACACTGGTCCAAAATAAGCTGGGATGGATATAAAATGGCAGGGTTCAATGGCAGAACCCAAATGTCAGGCTCTGCTTATTTTCGTGACGTACCTAGCCAGGAGGGCCTCTCTCAGAATAAGCTGGATGCTCCTCCTTTCCCCGCTTCTGCTTCTATGGAGACCATTAATCCATATTCCTCCCCTGGGTTCCACGGAGCTGTTCCATGAAGTTGGATGTGCCCATTCCTGGTACCAGCATATGTACCAGAGGCAAAAGGTTTTCTGCCAACGTTTGCATTTGCTTCCACTCCTAAGCGCTATTTAGTCAAGGGACTTCATCATTCTAGTATAAATAGCAATAGATAAAATGTTAAAGACATAGCATATTAAAAAAAAAAATTAAAGCTTGTGAATGTCATGAATGTCCTCAACAGAGAGTTTTTGTAAGCCTTCCTGGCTTCTGTTCTGAGCAAGTGACACAGCGGATGTAATGTTCACTGGAATTGCTTCTCGCATGACTCAGGAGAATTGGTCTCCCTGGGCCCTGTCAATCATAAACACACCTGCCCTTGCCTTCCTCTGCCCAGATTTCCAAGAAATGTGTCAATGGATGAAATAGGAATTTTTAAAAAATTTTTTTTTTAAGATTTTATTTATTTGCGAGAGAGACAATGAGAGACAGAGAGCATGAGAGGGAGGAGGGTCAGAGGGAGAAGCAGACTCCCTGCTGAGCAGGGAGCCCGATGTGGGACTCGATCCCAGGACTCCAGGATCATGACCTGAGCCAAAGGCAGTCGCCCAACCAACTGAGCCACCCAGGCGCCCTAAATAGGAATTTTTTTTAACCTGGCTTAAAAAACATTTAGTATGAATATTCCTACTCTCTTCAGATATTCTTGAGGTTAAGGTATTAGGATACAGTAATAGGTATCTGCCAAGTTACACGTCAGTCCTCGATAAAACCTGTGTGATGGGTAAGTGTTACCTGGACCTTTTTTGTCTTGGACACTGAACTCAATTATGATACGTCTGCTTATCCATTTTCCTTCTTTAAAAAAAAAAAAAAGATTTATTTAATTTATTTATTTGAGAGAGAGAGAGAGAGAGGGAGGAGGGGCAGAGGGAGAAGATCTTAAGCAGACTCCCTGCTTAATGTAGAGCCGAATGCGGGGCTCAATCTCATCATGACCCTGAGATCACAAACTGAGCTGAAATCAAGAGTCAGATGCTTAAGCTACTGAGCCACCCAAGCACCCATTTATCCATTTTCAATGGAGAACACTGGATTCTCTCTTCCCGAGTATCGGCCTGAGTCATTGTTGTAAACTCTGCTGGCTGAGGTAGGACATCAGGTAAGGATCTCTTTGATAAAGGCTCCTGAAGAGTATCTCCAGGGCCTGAGGCCCTTTCTTCTCCACCATCTTCAGCAAGGTTTCATTCTTCCTCTGCTGCGTTGGCAAGTGCTGCACCAGCTCCTTCTCTTCCTCAGTGAAGATCTCACTGTCCTGAAGATCATCCAGTACTCCATTCAGGTCCCCCAGCCTGGCTTGCAGCTGCCGGCGGTGCTCCTTCATAAAGGCCACAACTGGGCAGAAGAAAGAGTTGCAGACTCAGAAAGGGATAACTCACTTACGGGGTTTGGGAACTATGCCCAGCTTAAAGACATTTCTTTCTTTCTTTCTTTCTTTTTTTTTTTTTTTGAGTAGGCTCCAGGCCCAGCATGGAGCCCAAAATGGGGCTTGAACTGATGACCCTGAGTTAAGAGCTGAACTGAGATCAAGAGTCACACACTTAACTGACTGAGCCACCCAGGCGCCCCTTAAAGACAGAATTCTGTGTGGAGATATTGCTCATTGTCTTTTGCATGTTGCCCAGATCTTACACACACATCCTCGGGGTTCCCAGTCCATTCTCAGGGGTGTATGAATTTAGGGAAACTCAATGATCCCTCTTCTTCAATCCCATTCCCTCCCCTCCAAGCTTTGAGCACCTCTCCTTCTTCACTTTCTGGTTTTCTTTGGAACCTAGAGAGGACTCTATCTTGCTGTACATTCATCTATTCATCCTTCTAACAATTTCCAAGTTCATACATTGGTATGCATGATATCAGAGGTGCAGGTGGACTAGACCAGCTCCCTACCCTTAAGGGTCTTCTGATAAACTGTGTAGAAAGAGATTTAACTGGTTACGTACAACGCAGAAGGGATTGGGAGCACTGGAGAGACAGTATTTTGCATCATGCTGACTCAGGATTCATGCTGGTGCCCATATATAATACCTGCGTGACCTTGGCTAAAACATATTGCTTTCGTGTTCCTCAGTTTCTTCATTAAAGGCATGATTGCCTTTTGTTTTGTTTTGAGAGAGAGAGAGAGAGAACCAGTAGGGAGAGAAGGGCAGAGGGAGAGAGAGAGAAAATCTTAAGCAGGCTCCACACCCAGCATGGAGCCAGACACGGGGCTTGATCTCACAACCCTGAGATCATAACCTGAGCCGAAATCAAGAGTTGGACGCTTAATCGACTCAGCCACGCAGGCACCCAAAAAGGCGATTGCTTTCTACGTACAACTCATGCCTCTAGAACTTCTGTTCTAAACACAGTGGCTCAGATCATTAATGTCCAGTCATCGCAACTATAACCAAACAGCTTAATTTAATGATGGGATTTCTGTGAAATCTTGGTGCTTCTATTGAAAAGTCATTGGAAGAGTACGTTCAGTGACTCCTCAATTTGAATGAATGAAGTTGCTGTCACAGAAATATTCTCAGTTTAACCTATTCTTGCTGCCTCAATTGTTTTCACCCTGCCCATTTGTTTAGCAACTTCTATTCAATCTTCCTAACTGGACGTAAACTTCACTTTTTTCCTCTCTCCAGGATGCACTCTGAAACTTTTCAACTCCCTCAATGTGAGATCTGAGCCCCCCGTCTTATCCTCTCCTAAATCCCTCTAATTTTCCTTTGGAAAACATACCACAACTGTATTTTGATAAGCACTGTGAAATCAGCTTTGTTGTTTTCACCTGCTGGGACAGAAACCCCATGAGTGCGGGGTATGTGTCTGTCTCCGGCTACACTCCGTAAAGGATTGCTACTTCATGGCCATTGCCATGTTTACTCTGACACTCCTCCATGATTCTCTGGGGAAGCCAGCCAAAGCGTATTGACAGGGCTAGACAAGAGTGGTGGATATAAAGCACAAATATACATACCCTGAATATTCAGTATGCTATAGGCATTCAATAAGCTGCATTTGTCATCATGATCTTTTTTTTTTTTTTAGATTTTATTTATTTGACAGAGAGAGAGAGAGAGTGAGCGAGAGAGGGAACACAAGCGGGGGGGGGGGGAGAGGGAGAAGCAGGCTTCCCGCACAGCAGGTAGCCTGATGCGGGGCTCGATCCCAGGACCCTGGGATCATGACCCGAGCCGAAGGCAGACGCTTAACCGACTGAGCCACCCAGGTGTCCCAGGATGCTGGTATTAAATACAAGATGCCACCAGGCCAAAAGGGAAAGAGGGGGAAAGGGATGTCATGCTTCACAGTGCATGCTGGCCAGAATGAAGATTGGACTCAAGATGTGGGCTGGCAGCAGCTTCTGAAGGGTCTTAGCAAATGAGGTTCAGTTTATCCTTCTGACAAAGGTGGCAGCAGATACCTCTTGCTCAAGAGCTTGTGGACTAGGAAGGGTAGAGACCTTTTCTTGGTGCTACATCCTCACCACCTACATCCAATCCTTTCAATTTCCTTTGTGAAATCATCTTTACCTCATCCTTAACCAAGATCTTTGGTTGGGTTTGAACCCAATTGCAACTTGATTTTCTTTAGTTAGCTGCCTCTCTGGACCTCCTGACAATCACACCAGCCGGCCAGGAAAAGGGTCTGTCACCCATTTCAAGCCAATGTGACAACTTGAGGTGCCTTCTCTTCAGTGAGAGGGATCAGGAGATGCTCTCTTTCTCCTCCTGGATGATCTGGTTTGGGACAGGAGGCCTGTCACTTTTACTGTGTGGGGAGCCTGACAATCAAAGCCAACAGTATGGAAGGCAGAATGGAGTCCTCTGAATCTTGGGTCCATATTTTATTTTATTAAAAAAAATTTTTTTATTATTATTTTCTTTAGTAATACTCTACTCCCAAGGTGGCACTTGAACTCACAACACCAAGGCAAAGAGTCACATGTTCTTCTGACTGAGCCAGCCAGGTCCCCCTTGACTCCTTACTTTGAATAATTTCTTTCTCTGCTACCTACTAGTTCCAGTAACCTTAACCAATTCCCAGCTAATCCCTGTTCTTGATTTTTACAACAGCCTCATAAGCCGGTTCCCACTTCCTGTCCATTCCCTCACCCATAGTCATCCACACTGTTCAGAACAGTGATTGCATTGCTACCCACCCTTCCAAAGTCCCCCTTTGCCTTCAGCCTAAGGTCCAAAAGAGTTCAACCATCATCCTTATGCTTTCAACTTCTGTTTCTTGCCTGCCTTGGGTCTCATGTGGCCTCCGTCCGTCTAAATTTTCATCTCCAGCCATATCGATCGACTTTCACTTATAGTTCACCAGATGCAAGACGTTTTCCCCAATAAGATGTGGTTGCATGTTCAGAGTCTGCATATTATACCCTCTCATGAATTCACTGAAGTGGATCATGCTCTGTCTTTGTCTCTGACACCACTCAGTTTTTGTAAATGAAGAGAAGGTATGATCCCTTATTGAGACACATCACACCACTCAAAGACCTCCTGAAAACAGACACATCCCTCTGACTTTTGGTGTAAACACTGCACTTGGGGTGCCTGGGTAGCTCAGTCATTGAGCGTCTGCCTTCGGCTCAGGTCATGATCTCGGGGTCCTGGGATCAAGCCCCGCATCGGGCTCTCTGCTCAGCCTGCTTCTCCCTCTCCCATTCCCCCTGCTTGTGTTCCCTCTCTCTCTGTGTCTCTTTCTGTCAAATAAATAAATAAAATCTTTAAAACAAAACAAAACACAACACTGCACTAACCTGAGAAAGGAGGAGGGACCAATGCGGCATGAAACTTGAGGTCCACTAGGAAGAAAGGAAAAGTTGGAGAATGAAATGAGCCATTTACCTTTATTTAGTTTTTCCTTTTTTTTTTTTTAAGTTTTTTAAAGTTTTTTGGTGTTGCTGTTGTTGTTGTTTTTATTTATTTATTTATTTTTTGTAATCTCTACACCCAACATGGGGCTTGAATTCACAACCCCGAGATCAAGAGTTGCTGGCTCTTCTGACTGAGCCAGCCAGATGCCCCTGTAGTTTCTCTAGTCTTTGATGTAATGCACAAAAATAATTTAATTCCATTTCCTAAGTTAAGGATCCCATTGAAACATTGATATACTAATGGAACCCAATTAAGTAGAAGGTCACTCACTGCCCATTAAGGAACTGCATCAGAGGAAGGAACACATTTTTCCAATATTCTTTCTATTTATAAGCCAAAATGTGGAGAAATGTGAAAGCTATGGTAAAATTATCACACTGTTCTACATAAATTATCTTCTAGGCAAATGTATTTTAGACACGAAATACCATCATGAAGTGAGTACATTTGAACAATAAATGATGATATTCTTTATACCCTATAATACTGGGATTGTTGATAGTGCAGAACTTTTAAGTTGGACGTGCTTCTAAGTTGGTGGGAGATTTGCCAATTGGAGCAACCATTTGGAAAAATCACTAAAGTGTGTTTACCATTAAGACTTCCACGTGGTCTTATGTTTTCTTTCTAAAAGCCCTGCTATTGTTTAAATTTCTGATAAATTTTGTGTCTTTCTTCCTTCAGCGACTGTTTAGTCCCTTTGTATGGCAACAACTATAAAATTGCCCAGAAGATAGAATTAAATTGACTTTCTGCTCCTTCTGATTCTTATAATTAGCATCTCCTGTTCACTACCACCTAGGTATGAGAGGTTCCAATTCTGCATACCAAGAGCCATTCCTATCCCAGGCACACATGACCACTGCCAGCACTTTGGTTTCAACTCAACACTGACTATAAACTGGCAGTAGATTTGTTTTCTTCTCTGGGATGGGACCATAAACAGACCTTCTCCTCTGACACACTTCACTACAACCAAGGGGAGAGGTACATGATTTTTTTCTTCCCCCCCAAACTTTAGCCTCATATTTTTACCTACCTGGCTTCACCAAAGTGTGCCAGACCAAAGTCTTGTGTCTTTTGTCAGTAACGTTAAGTACAATTGGTTCCTCCATCTTCCCAGCATAGACTTTAGAGAATACCTGGATTTCTCCAGGACTCCTGTAGGATAATTTCAACTCCTAGAGGAAACATACCACTTGACTTAAAGTATCAGGAGGTTGCGAGTGGGGTGAAAAGACCTGTTTGCCTGCAGTGAACTGGCCACTGAAATATACTCCATTTCCTATATAGTCTCATGGCTGAATGAGGGAAAAACAGAGGTAGAATGGTCAACAATCTTTTAAGTTTACAATTTTAGGAAATAGTATTATTCCATGGAAGGAAAGATGGCCCAGCTCTTATCAGGATATGGTTCAGAGAATAGTCACCTGAGCTACTGACCCTCCACTGGTCTTCCATTTTTTTTTCATGTATACAAAATATTTTGAAACCCAAGTTAAATTTGAGTAGATTCAAATTCTACTGACCTTGGGCATTATTTCCAGGTGAGGTGAACTGGACACAATATAACGGGAACCAAAATTCAGGGGATCCACTGGGGGTGAGGTCTGCAGACGCACACCATGAAACTTAACTTCTTCATCATCTATTGCCTGAGGAAGAAGAAAAGAAGCAAATCAGGAAGCATAGCTAAAAGTAAATAAGCAAAAATATATATATATAAATATATATATATTTATATATATATATATATATATATATATATATATATATATATATATATATATATATCAATAGGCCTCTGGACGTGAGGGGATGTATTTTTTTTTTATATATTTTATTTTTGAGTAATCTCTATACCCAGTGTGGGGCTCAAACTCACAACCCTGAGATCCACAGTTGCATGCTCCTCCGACTGAGCCAGCCAGGCCCCATACATAGAGGGATGTATTAATAAAATTTTACTGGTGGTTATCTCAGAGCTAGGGATTTCTTTCTTTTTCATTTTCTTTTTCTTTTTCTTTTTTTCTCTTCTTAGAGGTAGAGAGATGGGGGAGGGGCAGAGGGAGACTCAGAGAGAATCTTAAGCAGGCTCCACACTCAGCAGACAGCCCAACTCTGGGCTCCATCTCAAGACCCTGAGATCATGACCTGAGCCGACATCAAAGGTCAGACGCCTAACCAACTAAGCCACCCGGGCATTCCCCAAGGGATTTTTTTTTTTATCACAAATCTCTGTATGGTATGATTTTTCTTTGTATAATGCGGCAGGGATTGTCTGAGTGCGCCTCAAATCTGGGGACAAAGTGGCTTCCTTCTTCTTGCCCCGGGAGGGGACCATCCCTGTCTGCAGCTGCATCTATAAGGGATGGGCGTAGAGACGACTTCCCTCCATCGTGAGGCTGCTGCCCCGTGAGGTTCTCAACTACGTGCACACCAGCAAGAAACACAGCAGTGACACTACCCCAGAGACCCAGAAGCAGAGCAAAAGAGCCCTCAGAACTATCTGAGGAGCCGCCAAAGACACAGAATAGAACTCAAATGACAAAATAATAATAGCATTTGGAAAGTCTCAGCTACAGCTCAATAGAGACTTTATGGAATCAACGAGCAAGAATCGCTGTCAAAAAAATTACAGTAGATGGTGTCATTATTCCAGTTAGTAAATACTTTTGGTGGGTAGTGATCAGGAGAGGGCAGGAAGGGGAAAGAGAAGCTGGTGATGTTATACTTCTCCGTATGGGTACTGGATACATGGTGTGTCCACCGTGAAAATTAGGGAGCAATACATTTATCTGCATATTTGATTTAAGTTAAAAGAAATCCGTAGATCCATTTGAAGGAAAGGATGTCTGATGCTGGAACATAAGCTGGACCCGGAAGTTCAAGTGGAAGAAAAATTTCAAATTGTATGGAGAAGGAAATGAAACCATGGTGGGGTAGAGGCAAGGGAGGGAGGTGGCAGGTTCTCAAGGAGTCACTACACACACACTAGTAAAGAGCAGCAGCTCCAGAGGGATAAAGACAAAAGGACAGAGGGAAGACAATAATGTGCCATGCCATCTCTGATGAAGAATTATTTTAGGGGTGTCTGGCTGCCTCAGTTACTACAGCATGCGACTTGATCTCGGGGTGGTGAGTCCGAGCCCCACGTTGGTGATAGACATTACTTTAAAAAACTCTTTGGGGCGCCTGGGTGGCTCAGTCGTTAAGCGTCTGCCTTCGGCTCAGGTCATGATCCCGGGGTCCTGGGATCGAGCCCCGCATCGGGCTCCCTGCTCCGCGGGAAGCCTGCTTCTCCCTCTGCCACTCCCCCTGCTTGTGTTCCTGCTCCCGCTGTGTCTCTCTCTGTCAAATAAATAGATAAAATCCTTAAAATAAAATAAAATAAAATAAATCTTTAAAAAAATTATTTTAAATGAGGAGATATATTTAACTGAAATTATAATAATAAGAGATTGGAACTTAACCAAATACATCAGTATAACAGTGATAGGTTATCATTGAGAGCAGATTTCTGCAGATAGTGGGATAGACTGCTGTACTTAGCTTGTCGTATGGGTTGAAACTGATTCCCTTTCCCTTTCTTATTTTTTATAGCACGTGTCATATCACATATATCTTTCCTGTACCACAAGCATTTCCATCTTCCAAACAACCTTTGGTAGTCCTGCTTTTGTCTGTTTTGTCCACTGATGCATCCCCAGCCACTAAAATAGTGTTTGGAATAGGTAAAGCACAGAATAAATATTTTTGATTGGATCAATGGATTTCCATGGAGCAGCACTGTTGAGTAGAAATATAACGCAAGCCCCAAGTGTAATTTCAAATTTTCTAGCGGCTGCATTTTTAAAAAAAAAAAGCAAAAAGAAGCAGATGAAAGTACTATTACTAATATATTTATGAAATATTTCATATAACCCCACAAATTATCCTTTAAATATGTAATCAATATAATTAACATGCATATACTTGCATTATATTCTATCTTCAAAATCTTTGCGTATTTAAAAAAAATTTATTGCATATCTTAAATTTATAGCACCTCTAAACCGAAGGACTCAACAGCCAGGCATGGCATCTGGCTACCATACTGCATTGTGCAGCTCATCACACAAGCAGGGAAAATTCTCTGGGCAACAAGCGATATTTTGAGTTTAACTTGTGTTTTCAAGTGAAGAAAAGGTTTCTCCACTCTTCTTCCCCTCCAAAGAGAGGAAGACAGACCACATTTCATTCCTTCTGTCAACAACATTTCATGAGTGTGTACAATAGGCCTTACACTGCGCTTTTAACTAACTTGTGATTAAGAGGAAGTGGTCCCTCCCACGTACAATGTTTACAATCAACAAAAATCCAGACAATAAGCAAATAAAGAGATTTATGAGGCCAATGGAGGGAAAGAAGAGGGTGCAATGATGGTACTAGAGCCAATGATGCCATGGACGAAGGAGATGACTTCCTTTACGTCCCAAGTGTAGTAAGGATTCGTGGAAGAGTCTTGGCCAAGAAGAGGTGTGATTATTTACGTTTGTAAAAGATCTCCCTGTTGCCAGATAAAAAGCAGAAGCTACATGTACAATAATGGAACCAGTGGAAGAAGTCTGAAGGCCTGAGTCATATTTCCAGCAGAAGTCAGTGGAGGAGGGCACCATCACTGGCAGTGGCGAAGAGGAAATGAAACTGGTTCGGGTCACATTATGAAAGTAAACTCTGAAAGCAAAGAGAGCTGGACTTGAGCATCTCCTTACTTATTTACTGTCTGTTGCTCTGTAGGCTGCAAGCTCCAAAAGATTTCATAGACTATTACGAAAGTAAAACTCATTGAGATGGAGGATACACTGGATGAGGAAAGGAAATGAAACAGAGAGATGGAAGATAAACTCTAGATCTGGGATCAAATGACTTAGTGGAACTCGGTTTTATATCCTCCATGGAGAAGACAGTTGAAAGAGCAGGGCAGTTTTGGGGAAGATAAGGAGGTTAATACATGAGGTAGGTATGCTGATGGGCAGTCAAGTGGGCGCATTAAGTCGGGCAGTTCACAGTTGGAGCTCTGGAGAGTCCAGGACAGGGATACAGATTTAGGAATCCTCTCCTTCAGTGGGATTCGGTGACAGGCCTGAGAACAGTCACTAAGACCATCAGTGAGTTTGGGAGATGGGGGGTTTCAGAGCAAGCACCTGCAGAAGTGAAGACCTGGAAGAGGGACCAGAATGGTTAACTAGGAGATTGGGGAAATAGGATGTGAAGGAATAATAGAGAGGATTGTTATCAAGGAAGGGTGAGGCCAACAGCACAACATGCTGTCAGACAGTAGGGAAGAATCATCCAATGGAGATTTTGAACAGAGCCATCTGAGGAAGTGGAGGTACACTAACCCAGTGAGAGGCATCTGAGGGCAGAGTGAGCACTGAGGAAGGTACAGACCAGGCGGTCCATAAAGCTGATGATCCATTCACCAAAACACAGAAGAGAGAAATGGACACTAATAGGGGAAGGAAAGCATCTCTCTAATATGGTAGCTATGGTCGATCTGGGGTTGCTGATGGGGATCTGAGTCCAGGGTGGGACACACTCACTGAGGTGAGGGTAGATCCTTCCGGGTGTGGTGTCCTCCTGGGAAAGGCCAGAGGGAAATGGATCCAGGACACTTCTCAAACCCTGGCCTTATGCAAGTAGGGGGCAGTCTTGTCGCTGCAGGAGGGGGTGTGAGGGTGGAGGACGAGTGAAGCTGGCACAGAATTAGACTTACAAAGTTGATGGCAGGAAAATGAAGTCATTTCCATTTCATTGTTTCTACTGAATCAATAAAGTAGGAGCAAATGATCCTATGAGATTTGGGGTCCAGGAAGGAAGAAAAAGCAGGATGGGCCAGCCTGGGAACCAGGGTGTGTCCAGAACAAAAAGAAGATCCCATATGACTTTTTTTGGGTTTTGTTGCTGGTTTTTTGTCCCTGTGTACCCCAGGAACGGTCATCTTTAGCATCGAGATTAAAATATTTTCTTTTGTATTTTAAATACCCACAGTTACTCACAACCCTAATGACCACCAGGCATTCACCTGTCTCTGCTTGGGCTGTAGGAGAATTAACCAATTGGTCAGAAAATCAAATGATCTTCCCCTGTAAAGTCTCCACCAAGGCTGGTACTTTATCTAGGAAGGCAAGGGCTCTAGAGCTTCAAGGGCCACCATGTCTGCTTCAGCACTAACCCAGGAAAGATTGGGGGACTCTGAGCCTTTACAAAGGCATTGGAGGGAGATGCCACGGCACAAGAGGAGGATGATTCCAGAAGGGCGTGTGTGTGTGTGTGTGTGTGTGTGTGTGTGTGTTTAATTTAGATATTATTAATTTCAAATCTACAATGAAATCTCTGCATTACTCCTTCTGCCATTCCCCATAAATCTCGTCCCGTTTTCCTTCTCCTTAAAAGCCAGAAAAGGCAGCTCCATTTTTAGCAGAACTGAATTCCTATTGCAGATCCTTGCATACGGCTCAAGAGTCAGCACCTACAGATTGAACTCATGGAGGGTGATTCATGCTTCTATCAATGAAAGCCGTGCATTGACTTTTCTGTTCAATATAGAAACAGAATGTCGAAGGTGATAGGCTGACAGTGTAATTCTCATATCTTCTCCAAAATCTGCCAGCCTTACCTTCATTAACAAGGAGTCGCTGGGGATAAGGTACAAGTGAAATTTAGTATCTTCAGGGTGGAAGTGATAATAGATCAGGACCGTGGAAGTGATGGGGACCGAAACACCGGTCCCACTGGCGATTCTCAGCAGGATCCCCATCAGAGAGAAGCTGGGGTTTTCCAGGACTGCACAGAAAGGCTTCACTCGGGCTGGCGGCTCTAGGACCATCCCTTCATCCTTAAAATGGGCAACTTGGAACCAAGAGATATCGACCTCATTTGCTGTAGGACAACCACAAAGATGATCAGACAGTGTTCCCCACCGTCCCCATGGCCTCCCCTCTCCCCTCCTTACCTGGGAGGGAGATGATGTGGGGGAGGTGGATTTCAGCGATGACCCCCTCGGGCTCCACAGAGACCTCAAACAAAGGGCCTGCCACCATCCACTGCTCCTCGTGCTGTAACTTCAGGTCCAGATGCTGACCCCAAGAATCGAACGCAATCCTCACGGTCACCGCTGCTGTTACCAAGAAGCCAAGGTGTGTCGCTGGCCATAGATAGAAGCCAGCCATGGGGAAGTGGACGCTGAAAGGAGCCAGAGTGAGAGTCATGCTGGGAGAAAACCAGGACTTTGATTTAAAGAACAAAAGTGCAGAGGGATGTGGAGTTTGGGGTGGAGCAAGGTTCAAGACCCATCCGTGACTTTCACTACATTAGAAAACTCTAGGGAGTTAACTAAACTCTCTGAGCCCCGGGGCATCTGGGTGGCTCAGTCAGTTAAGTGTCTGCCTTCAGCTCAGGTCGTCATCCCAGGGTCCTGGAATCGAGCCCTGCATCCGGCTCCCTGCTCAGTGGGGAGCCTGCTTCTCCCTCTCCTCCCCCCTCGTGCTCGCTCTTCTCGCTCATGCTCTCTGTTGCTATCTTTGTCTCTCTCTCTCTCAAATAAATAAATAAATAATCTTTAAAAAAATAAAAAAATAAACTCTCTGAGCCCCAATTTCTCTGTATTCTACATATGTTGAAATTAACATACCAACTCAGTGCATAGAATACAGAGAATATTGACAAAATTTCAGATGTCTTAAGGGATGGATCACATACCCTACCATGTAGGTGTATACATGTAAATATCACACAGCATATACTTCCTTTATAGGAGAATTATATTGAAACAATCAGCATCTTCAATTCTCACCTGTATCTGTTTGCACTCTTATCAATCAACTCAATATCCACATTTCCTTCAGGTCCTAGAAACTGATTACTTTTACAAGCTGGTTCAACCCCGGAAAAAAGTTTAGGAGCCTGGAGGGGTACTACTATCTTCTCTTCCAAGCAAGTCTCTTCTGAAAAATACACATTGCACGTGTGAGATGCAGATTGTTAGACATGGCATGACCTGGAGGAGTCCTGGATGTTGAATCACACATGTCCCGTTGGGAATCCAGACATCAGAGAGAAGGGTATGTGGGGAGAACAAGGGGCTTTGTTCTTTGAATCCAGACAAAGAAAGGCACAAGAATGTTCTTTGTTACTACTGAAACTGCACCCCAAATTTAAAAAGGAAGCCAGGCTGGATGGCTTGGGGGAGGGGGCGGTATTGCCTCCGGCAGGAACCACAACAACTAAATTTCTACATGGTCCCAAGAAGCAGCTAATACCTGATGCTGGAGAAAGAAGGCAAGTCCATAAAAGGAACAAGCAGGAAAGCTGAAGAGGCAAAGTCACATCCGTTCATCCTAGTGTTTGCCACCGCCCATCCCGAGGCACCCCAGACCACCCCCTGGTTCCCCGAGCGTTTCCATCATCCTGCTGGGAGAGCCTTCCCAGCACCATTTGGAGACCCTCCACGCATGGGCTGCTGGACTCTACCCCCAACATTCAGGCTCTGGGCAAGGATGATTTGCATAGAACAAATATCTCTTCCTGGACGAAAGAAGTCTCTGATACACTGTGCTCTGACAAAATCGCTTTATCAAGATTTCTATGTGATGGAATCTCATTTTGCAGAGAGTAGGGATTTTCACAGGAAAAATAAAAAGTCTCAAACTGTTACTTAACCTTTCTCAGCTTTTCTTCTCTTACCTCGAAGTGCTCTCAATCTTGCTTCCTGGCTGTGTGGTACCTAGAGAAAATAGAACACAGTTTCAGCTATTGATGTGTATACAGATGAGTGGGTAAGCACAGGAATTGGGCTGAGCCTTAAGATACAGCCAAACCAGTGCCCTGCTCTCCTTGAATCTCACGTGGCTTTCAAACTACTTCACACCATGTGGGACAGTTTCCAACCATGAGCACTTAGAGGTGGAGCATGTAATGACAGGATGTAGGATAGTCAAGTCAGGTAAATTTTTCCAAGGTAACACAGTGAGTATTGGGCTGGTATGCTGACTTTGAAGATGGAGTCTATAAGAAAGTCCTAAAGGTGAAATGAGGTCATAAGAAAGAACTCTTAATCCAATAGGACTGGTATCCTGGTGTCCTTATATGAAGAAGAAGAGAGAACAGATCTTTCTGTCTGTCTGTCTGTCTGTCTCTCTCTCTCTCTGGATACACAGAGGAAAAGCCATGTGAAGACCCAGGGAGAAGGTGGCCATCTACAAGCCAGGAAGAGAGCCTTCACCAGAGACCAGATCTGCCAGCATCTGATCTGAGACTTCCAGCCTCCAGAACGATGAGAAAATTAACTTCTATTGTTGAAGTGCCCTAGTCTGGGGTATTTTGTTAATGGCAGCCCTAGGAGACTCATAAATAGGAATGTCTCCTAACCCAAAGCAATCAGAGTATAAACGTCACAAAAGGTCAAGACCCTTAACCACACATTGCTTATTTTTTTGAAGTCTTCACATGGATTAGATTAAAAGAGAACAGGCCCCTTTTAGTTAAACCAAACACAATCCAGTGCTGCCACACCTCCCCTCCTACCTGGAAGATTTCTCACTTCTGAGTTTGCTTTATTTGTCTTTGAAATAGAGTCTATAGGATCCTCTCATAGAGCTTCTATGGACAATAAAAAGAGAATGTGTTTAATATCCCCAATAGAGGGTTTGGAATATGGAATCCATTCCAGACATTACATCCAAGATTACAAATACTTCATATTCGCATTTTGGTTGTAGGGAGGATGGTGTTAGAGATAAGAAAAATTGCTTTTGATCATCACCACCACAAAGGACTTCAAGACTATCTTCACGTAAGGGCGCCTGGGTGGCTCAGTTGGTTAAGCGACTGCCTTCGGCTCAGGTCATGATCCTGGAGTCCCGGGATCGAGTACCGCATCGGGCTCCCTGCTCGGCAGGGAGTCTGCTTCTCCCTCTGACCCTCCCCCCTCTCATGCTCTCTGTCTCTCATTCTCTCTCTCTCAAATAAATAAAATCTTAAAAAAAAAAAAAAGACTATCTTCACGTAAAACCACAGGACATTTCCATCAACCCACTGACACACCCCCAGTTTCATCTCTATATCAGCCAATTACCTGATTCTTGTGCCTGTGAATATTCTTGCTCCTCATGTGGACCTTGACTGGAACCCTTGAGTTTCAAAAATAAGGAAAATGTTAGATATCAGTTCACAAGGGGCGCCTTACTGGCTCAGTCAGTGGAGTGTGTGGCTCTTGATCTTGGGGTCATGAGTTTGAGCCCCCTGCTGGGTGTGGAGATTACTTAGAAATGAAATCTTAAAAAACAAGAAAGAAATAAGTTCACCAAAAAAAAATGAAAGGGATGTGATTACAAGCTAGAGCTATTTGTCCAAACAATGGCCTTAGCCAGAAGGGGCCATTTAAACTTTCAATTAAATTAAATTAAATTAAAATTCAGCTCTTCAGCTGTACTATCCACATTTCAAGTGCTTAATACCTACATGTGGCAAATGGCTACCACATCGGCTAATGCAGAATAGAACATTTCCATCATCACAGAAAGTTCTACTGGACAGTTCCATTAGACTCTCAAAAGAGAGACAACTTGGGGGATGCCTGGGTGGCTCAGTCAGTTAAGCATCTGCCTTCAGCTCAGGTCATGATCCCAGGGTCCTGAGATCAAGTCCCACATCAGGCGTCTTGCTCAGCAGGGAGCCTGCTTCTCCCTCTGCTTGCTGTTTCCCCTGCTTGTGCTCTCTCTCTCTCTCTCTCTGACAAATAAATAAATAAAATCTTTTTTTTTTTAAGAGATGACTTGGGCAGAAAGATTTTTTTTTTCAAAGATTTTATTTTATTTATTTGAGACAGAGAGAATGAGAGAGAGAGAGCACATGAGACGGGGGAGGGTCAGAGGGAGAAGAAGACTCCCTGACGAGCAGGGAGCCCGATGCGGGACTCGATCCAAGGACTCCAGGATCATGACCTGAGCCGAAGGCAGTCGCTTAACTAACTGAGCCACCCAGGCGCCCCGACAGAAAGATTTTTTAACCAGATATATGGAGAGTAGAACTAAGGGGATCTCTCAAACCAAATGTGTCTTGACCATTCTACCTCTTCTCCTATTATTCCAGTGTCCAAAGTGGTCATACCTAACTTCTTTTGTTTAAGTTGCCCTGATTGGGCATGTGTTGCTTCAGCTGGCAGTTTGGGAGATGACTCCTGGTATTTCTGAATCTGGTGGGCGTGATGGCAAAGGAGATCTGAGGGGCAATACCTGAGGGCAAGTTAGATGCACACTACCCACTCTAAGTCCTTTACTGTGGAGAATGTTCTAAATGAGTTTGCAAAATTTACTGCAGAAAATTCACAGAAACAAGAAGCTGGACTTAGTGAAGGGTAAGGCAGAGGAGGGGAAGAGGAAGAGAAGAAGAAGCAGAAGAGAGGTGGAAGGGGTCAAATAAAGCAAAAAAGGAAGATGGTATCACAAAAGGTTAGGATTGCCAAAATTCCCAGAGCGGAAAAAGAAATCTGTAACAGGAATGTGTGGCCTTTCAACTTTCAAAACTGATCTTAAAGAAGCACAGAGAGGGGCGCCTGGGTGGTTCAGTTGGTTGTGCATCCAACTCTTAATTTTGGTTGACATCATGAGCTCAGGTTGTGAGATGGAGCTCCGAGTAAGGCTCACACCAAGCTTGGAGTCTGCCTGAGATTCTCTGTCTCCCTCTCCATATGTCCCTCCCCAGCTCATGCTCTCCCGTTCTCTCTCTTTCTCAAATAAATAAATAAAATCTTTAAAAAAATTTTTTAAGAAAGAAGCACAGTGTTGGGTGTTTTTTTTGTTTGTTTTGTTTGTTTGTTTGTTTGTTTGTTTTGCTCAAAAATTCTCCTGTCATGCCTCAGTAAAAGGAGAGGATGAAATCATCATTCAGGGAGACTTTACAGATGACATACTGGAAGTCATTCAGGAAAAATGAACAGAGATGGATGATGACGGCATTGAGGATCTTGGAGAAGCAGTGATTTTTGGAAAATGTGTCTATATTTAATGGTCAAAACTGAGAGATGATAGGGCCAGAAGGAGAGACCTTTTAAAAAAAAATATGTATTTATCCTACAGTAAAACTGTAGACTAATCTTACCCTTAGCATTTGCACTGTTCTGGATGAGGCTGCCTGGTTTTTTGGTTTTTGGTTTTTTTTAACTGCCAAAGTCTAATAAACAGGGGGGCCATCACGCTTATGCATGAAATAGAATTTAGTCAAATAAGTATTTGGGGTCATTCGGTAAAAATAAATTTTTAAATAAATAAATAAATAGATGGCTCTAATTGGTATCCTATGACTGTTGGAATAAAAACACTGAATTACCAATTGACTCATGGGTGGAATACATGCTCCCATAGCAGTTCCCCAAACTTGACTGCGCCTGGGAAGCTTTAAAAATTCCCCAAAACATGGATCACAGCCCAGACCAATTAAATCAGGGGGCTAGAGGTGGGACCTCAGCATCATTACTTTTAAAGCTTCCCAAATGATTCCAATATTTAGCCAAAGTTGATAATCATGATCTATAGGGTGAGCTAGTGTGGTTCATGAAGTAAGTGCCTGGTTGTGAGAAATCTGCCCTAACACAGGTGATATTTTCTGGATGAGGACAACCAACTCAATCCAATCTCTGTCTTGGGGAGCTGGAAATGTGGAACGAATCAAGACCAGGGGAATCATACGGCAAGAGTCCTAGCTCCTAAGAAGGGCTGTGATGAAAGAGGACCAAAGCACTGATTTCTGTGGGTACAGTAGTTATTGCATGATTGATGCTGTGGGATCATGAAATGTCATCTAATTTCACTGACATTTTCTTAGATTCTCTTGATTTCTTGCTCTATACATGTAATCCTTGATCCCCAGACTCCTTATATATTCCTTGATATCTCTATTCACTTCAACATGAAAGGGATTCACAGGGAAACTGATAGATAGACTAAGGCTAAAAAGAACAAGTATTTGGAGAAATGGAGTTAAAAAGAATCTGTAGCTCTTTTCTCAAAAGGGTTTTGGGCAAGTCATGTGAGAGAACCTTGACCTGCCCTCCTAAATCTTGGTGCTATGTCTGGGGCCACAAAATCAGCCATGGATTATGTCAGCCCCATGCAAAGCACTGAGGGTAAATACACCACCTTCTGTTCTCTTATGGTGCTTGTGCGTGCTGGGTTCCAGTGGGTGGCTGTGGTGGGGATTTAGGAGGTGGAAGGAAGCCACTGGTAGGCAGGAGCCGGCTCACCCCAGATCATGGGATTGGATTGTTACATTTTCCGGGAATTTAGTGCGTAGATTGTTAAACATGTTAACGTTGTTTTTTTTAAAGATTTTATTTATTTATTTATTTGACAGAGAGAGACACAGCAAGAGAGGGAACACAGCAGGGGGAGTGGGAGAGGGAGGAGCAGGCTTCCCGCTGAGCAGGGAGCCCGATGTGGGACTTGATCCCAGGACCCTGGGATCCAGACCTGAGCCGAAGGCAGACGCTTAACGACTGACCCACCCAGGCTCCCCAACATGTTAACATTGTTAACAGAAAATTAAATTCTATAAAATTTTCATTTAAATAGACCTATTTTACAAACAAAAGTAATAAATGTTGAAAGCTTATTACTTTCTAATTATTTTACTACATCTTACTATACTCTGTGCTCTTTTGTTTTTAAGTTCAGTTATATTTATTTTTTTGTAATCTCTACACCCAAGTCGGGCTTGAACTCAGGGTCCCAAGATCACAAGTCGTATGCTCCACTGACTCAGCCAGCCAGGCACCTCTATACACTCCCCTCTTAAAGTTATTTACATCTAAGGTATCTGTGTGGTGAAAATACTCTTGTAGTGGTGGGCTACTGCACACCTATTTCCAAAGCCATGCTCCGGGTCATCATGCTGGTAGTCTGCAATCCACCATGATGGAAGCAGTCACCCCACAGAAATCGGCCAACACTACAAATAAAGGATTTCCCCCACCTTCCTCTGGGGAACTGGTGCTGAACAATTTCTAGCACACCACTTCAGGGACCCCACTCCATCCTTCAGCCTCAAGAGCAGGCTGTTTCCCAGAGCACTGAGTTAGTTACTCGCATTGATTCCCAGCTCAATCAATGGTCTTTGCATCCGTTACTGCCTTTTTGTGTACAGCTCTCAAGACTTCTGAAGGAAGAGGTGATTGGCCTCATTCAGAAATTTCTGGTTTGTTGGTAAGACTGGATAAATAAGCTCATTCATTCTCCCCGGTTCCTGTGTAAGTGACCCGAATCCCCTGATTCTCATGCGCCCCTGTGATATCGAGGAACGGAATCCAATACTACCATCAACATTCCCCGTGTAATCATTCCCCTTACTTGGAAACCGCTTCCTCACAGGACTGAGGTCCAGCAGCAAGTGTTGGCTCTACTGTTATCTCTTCTTCACATTCTGAGGAAGGACAAACCTGGAAGCCCTCATCCGATGTCTTAAAACTACCATATACAGATTCATCATCATATTCACAGGAAAACAGAACTCAAGTTGTGTTACGAATACAGCATGGAGGCCTGGTGGCAGGACAATCTCGCAGCATGACTTTATATTAATTAAAAGCCCTAGACCCCATGCTTTTGTCTTTAGGGAAATCTTCTCTCAAGCCCCCATAACTCCATCTCATTCCTCATTATAATGGATTTAACTGTGTCTCTACGTCCCGCTCAACATTAATCTTTCCATCCTGGGGAAGCAGAACTGAGTGGATTCTCAACACCTGGTACTTTCTGTAAGGTTTTATTTCATAATGGGCTGTTGACCTAAGTGACCTTGGTGAGAATTTTTGAGAAAAGAGAAGATTCCTAGCTTATATTCTCCCTTACCCATCACTGGTGCCCAAGAGAATGGGATCCTACTGTGATTGAAGTTCTAGGACATCAGTGAGATTATGCATGTGCTGTAAGAATCCACGTAGTACTATCACTCCTCTTCTGCCTCCTGCTTCTACATGGTGAGGGACTCATGAGGATGCTAAGAGGGAAGGAAACAACGGATATCAGGCTTATTTTCTTCTTCTACTGGGGATCCTCATCCAGATATGGAATAGAAAAGCCCTATGCTAGGTGCTTTCTTCTTCACACTTGAGAGCTGGTCTCTGGTCTCCCTTGGCTGGCTGGGATCAAGATTGGGGTTAGGAGTGTCCTTTGGGGGGCGCCTGGTTGGCTCAGTCATTAAGCGTCTGCCTTCGGCTCAGGTCGTGATCCCAGGGTTCTGGGATCGAGCCCCACTTCGGGCTCCCTGCTCAGCGGGGAGCCTGCTTCTCCCTCTCCCACTCCCCCTGCTTGTGTTCCCTCTCTCGCTGTGTCTCTCTCTGTCAAATAAATAAATAAAATCTTTTAAAAAAAAAAAGGAGTGTCCTTTGGGCCAATATCTGTACTGTCTAATATGATAGCCAGTAGCCCCGTGCGCCAATTTAAACTTAAATTTAGGGACACCTGGGTGGCTCAGTTGGTTAAGCATCTGCATTCGGCTCTGGTTATGATCCCAGAGCCCTGGGATCAAGTCCCCCATCAGGCTCCTTGCTCAGTGGGGAGCCTGCTTCTCCCTCTGCCTGTCGTTCTCCCTGCCTGTGTGTGTGTCTCTCTCTCTGACAAATAAGATCTTTAAAAAAAATAAAAAATAAACTTAAAATTTTAAGTAATTAAATTTGAAAATCAGATTCTCACTTGAACTAGCCATATTTCAAGGGCCCAAACACCACAAATGGCCAATGGTTTCCATATTAGACACTCTGGATATGAAATATGTCTCTCATGGCAAAAATTCTATTGATAGCCCTGACCTTAATCATCTGCAACAGTCCAGTTGACTAGAGACTGGTACTGGAGTATCTGGCATTGATTGGTTCAACCAAATAAAGTGGTTCTTTGAGAAGGGGTGGATGGACAAAGCAACTGAGGAATTCTTGTGTTCATCAGCAGTATTTTCCAGCTTGTCAAATATTACCTTGAAACAAAGTCTGTATCTGAGTTAATAGTACTGGATCATTGTCGGGCGCCTGGGTGGCTCAGTCGGTTAAGCGGGGCTGCCTTCGGCTCAGGTCATGATCCCAGGGTTCTGGGATCAAGCCCCACATCGGGCTCCCTGCTTGGCGGGAAGCCTGCTTCTCCCTCTCCCACTCCCCCTGCTTGTGCTCCCTTTCTCGCTGTGTCTCTCTCTGTCAAATAAATAAATAAAATCTTTAAAAAAAAAATAGTACTGGATCATTGTCAATTTCCTGGTTTTGACAATGACTACTGTTATAAAAGATATTATCATTAGGGGAAGCTGGGTTGAATGTACATTTTTGCTTCTTCTGTACCATTTTTGCTACTTCTCATGAGTTTTAAACTATCTCAAAATAAAAAGTTATAATGATGAAAAAGAAAGAAGAAATATGCTGATTTTTACACAAAATAATCTAAATGTCTTTGATTTTCATGAATCTCTATGAGACAGAGGGACAAAATCCAAAATTGTCCACTTTTCCCCACTGAATATAGTGCCCCTTACCTGTAAGCCACTTTACAAAGTCGGGTCTCAGGAGAGCGGGTGACCTTCCGCCTTTCTCTTGACATGTAATTGCGCCCTGGGGACCGTTCCTCTGGGCTTGCCATGCAGCAGGACCCACACAGCCTGGGAAAACTCAAGGGAGTTGTAATTTGATTATGTGTGAGGAACTTGATGGTGGGACGGTCTCTTCACTGTGAGGTAGGGGAAGTAACACAAATTGGATGTTCCATCTTTAGAGAGGCATTCTCTGATGTCCCCCTGGGATCCACTTATTTCACAGTGTTAACTGTTTCTCTGTCTCCACTCAGCAAACAGTGATCTCATCTTGGGAGGCATGCCTCATTTGATTCTCAACCCCTCATGTTCATCACGTATATATGTGTAATACCTGCTAAGACTCACAACAGACTCAGATATAACTTGTATAACGATATTGCGTACTAGTAACGTAGAGGGGGTAAGAAGTTCCTTATTCTGGGCGCCTGGGTGGCTCAGTTGGTTAAGCGACTGCCTTCGGCTCAGGTCATGATCCTGGAGTCCCGGGATCGAGTCCCACATGGGGATCCCTGCTCAGCGGGGAGTCTGCTTCTCCCTCTGACCCTCCTCCCTCTCATGCTTTCTGTCTCTCATTCTCTCTCTCTCAAATAAATAAATAAAATCTTAAAAAAAAAAAAGAAGTTCCTTATTCTTCGGCTATCCTTCACCAGTCCTAAACAGGAGGAACTTTTATAAAGTTGCACAACACCAGATGAATTATACTTCCCCAAAAGCAATAGCTCTTTATTTAGTGTGAGTTTGTCATGACTATGGAGACCACAGAGACAAGAAATGACGGTGCCAGCCTATGGATTCTTAGAACTTACACTCATGTCAAAATTGTGGCTTCACTCTCTGAGTTAAATATCAGTTTTCTGACTTTTTTTTTTTTTTAAAGATTTTATTTATTTGACAGAGAGAGACACAGCGAGAGAGGGAACACAAGCAGGGGGAGTGGGAGAGGGAGAAGCAGGCTCCCCGCTGAGCAGGGAGCCCCATGTGGGGCTCGATCCCAGGACCCTGGGATCATGACCTGAGCCGAAGGCAGACGCTTAACCGACTGAGCCACCCAGGCGCCCCATCAGTTTTCTGACTTTTAAATAAGGATATAACAGGGGTGCCTGGGAAGCCTGCTTCTCCCTCTCCTACTCCCCCTGCTTGTGTTCCCTCTCTCACTGTGTCTCTCTCTGTCAAATAAATAAATAAAATCTTTTAAAAATAAATAAATAAATAAACAAGGATATAACACAAATCCTTGTGATGATTAATCATAATCAGTACCCCAACTAGAAAACATTAGGTTACCAATGAAAATAACTCACTTCAGTGGCCCTCCTTATTTCCTAGCATGTGGGGATTCTACCCATACCATAGTAGCTGAATCTTTGGTCCAATTCATTTATTGCAAGTTCTAAGGCAACGCAGAAATGTGCATTAATTGGTCACAGATAAGACATGAGCCTCTGAAAGCATGCTAATGAGAAGGAGCAGAAACACTCATGGATAGAGTTAGTGAGTTTGCCTTGTGCCATGGGATGGTCAAAAGCATGGCCACGGCCTCAGAGAAACAGTTGGAGGAACATCCATAGACTCACTTGTGCTCAGGTATGAAGTGGTTGTGGTCAGAGTCAAGGTATATTACCCCACGATGGGGGCACCTGGGTGGCTCAGTCGTTAAGCGTCTGCCTTCAGCTCAGGTCATGGTCCCAGGGTCCTGGGATCGAGCCCCGCATCGGGCTCCCTGCTCCATGGGAAGCCTGCCTCTCCCCCTCCCACTCCCCCTGCTTGTGTTCCTGCTCTCGCTGTCTATCAAATAAGTAAATAAAATCTTTAAAAAATATATATTACCCCATGATGGAGAGAAAAAGTCTACATAATACGTCCGGATTTTCCCCTTCTGGTATGATGAGATGCATGAATAAGTAAAAATGTAAGCGGACGGGTGCCTGGGTGGCTCAGTCGGTTAAGCATCTACCTTCAGCTCAGGTCATGATCTCAGGGTCCTGGGATTGAGCCCCGCATCAGGCTCCCTGCTCAATGGGGGTCTGCTTATCTTTCTCCCATCCCCCCAGCTTGTATTCTCTCTCTCCCTCTCTCTCTGTCATAAATAAAATCTTTTAAAGAAATGTAAGCAGAGCCTTTTCTTTAAAAAAATAAATAAATAAATAACAAAGGCCATAGTACTCTGTATTTCGTGGAAAAATAATGAGATACAGAGGAATCAAAGGCATTAAGAGCCCTCAAAGGGTAGTATACATACTCTCTCCATGTCAAAGAGCATCTCCTGGACCTGTCAGAGGCCATCTCCTGGATCTCTTTCTTAAATGTATCTTTTTCTGTTGATCAGCTGGTGTGTTTATCTCTCTGCTACGTCTCTATTAACCCTGAGAAAAGAAAAGAATATTGTATTCAACTAAGTTGGAAGAACTTGCAGATAAATGTTAGCTGTTGTATCTCCACACCATAGCCAAAATTGCTTATCGTCCATTCAAAAAAAATACATCAGTTGATTTGTTTCCAGTAATGCTAGACACTTGGGAGAGAGACCGAGAAAAGATTATGACTGGGCGCCTGGGTGGCTCAGTTGGTTAAGCGACTGCCTTCGGCTCAGGTCATGATCCCGGAGTCCTGGAATCGAGTCCCGCATCAGGCTCCTTGCTCGGCAGGGAGTCTGCTTCTCCCTCTGACCCTACCCCCTCTTGTGCTCTCTCTCTCTCTCACTCTCTCTCTCTCTCAAATAAATAGATAAAATAAAATAAATCTTAAAAAAAAAAAAGTTGTACCCCCCCCCGAAAAAAAGAAAGAAAAGATTATGACTTTAAAAGTTATTTTATGGGGCACCTGGGTGGCTCAGTCGTTAAGCGTCTGCCTTTGGCTCAGGTCATGATCTCGGGGTCCTGGGATCGAGCCCCGCATCGGGCTCCCTGCTCGGTGGGAGGTCTGCTTCTCCCTCTCCCACTCCCCCTTCTTGTGTTCCCTCTCTCGCTGTGTCTCTCTCTGTCAAATAAATAAATAAAATCCTTAATAAATAAATAAATAAATAAATAAATAAATAAATAAATAAAAGTTATTTTATTTTATATATAACCCTCTATGTGCAAATACAAGAGATACTGAAATAACTCCTAGATTGGAGAAGTGATATCACCAAGATGGTGGTAGAGGAGACCCCAGCCTCCATTCCCCTGATGAAGATCAACAATTACACAGCTTTCCACAAACAGAAACAGCTCTGGGAGGCATCTGGAATCCACAGAAGAATTTGCAGCAACACAGTGGGACAAAAAAACTGAAGAAAAAACACAGAAAATGAGAAGGAGGGGCGCCTGCGTGGCTCGGTCGGTTAAGCGGCTGCCTTCGGCTCAGGTCATGATCCCAGGGTCCTGGGATCGAGCCCCGCATCGGGCTCCCTGCTCGACGGGAAGCCTGCTTCTCCCTCTCCTACTCCCCCTGCTTCTGTTCCCTCTCTCGCTGTGTCTCTCTCTGTCAAATAAATAAATAAAATCTTTAAAAAAAAAAAAGAAAAGAAAATGAGAAGGAAGAAGAGCTTCATTTTGCACACACCACCTTGCAACTTGTAAGTTATGGAGATGACTTTGTTCCTTAAACCTCACGAACCAACCTCTGCTAGCTTCCAACTTGTCCTCTGCAGTTTCCACACCTCTCTCAGCCTTCAGAGAATTGAGGAGAGTCAGGGGCTTGCTCTGGATGAGGCTTTGGCTCAAGAGAATGTTGTGGCTGCTTTGATCTCCCATCCAGACCATTAAACTTTCTCCACATCAGCAATAAGGCTGTTTGTCTTTCTTCTCATCCGTGTGTTCCCCAGAATAGCACTTTTCATTTCCTTCTAGAACTTTCCATCGCATTCACAACTTGGCCAACTGGCACAAGAGGCCCAGCTTTTGGCCTGTCTCTGCTCTCAACATGCCGTCCTCACTAAGCATCATCATTTCTAGCTTTTGATTTAAACTGGGAAATGTGTGCCTCTTCCTTTGGCTTGGACACTGAGAGGCCATAGTGGGGGTATTAATGAGCCCAATTTTGACAACGTTGTGTCTCAGGGATGAGGGAGGCCCGAGGAGAGGGAGAGAGATGGGGAGAGGCAGGCCAGTGGAGGGGTCAGAACACACACAACATGTATTGATTAAGTTCACCATCTTACAAGGGCCAGGTTCATTACAATAGTAATGTAGGATTGCAGGGTTTTTGTCTCCCGGAGTGGAAGAATGAATCTCGCCCATATAAAAGGGTGAATGAAGTGAAAGTTTGTTAAGTGAAGGTGAGAGCAGAAAGGACAGAAAAAGCTCTCTAGAGAGGGGTCCCAAATGGGTTGCCACTGAGGGTTTTTAGGGCCAGTCTTTTATTGTAAACTTGACAAGGCAGCTTGTGGCCTTGAGATTCTTGTGCTGTCTTGGTTTGAGCAGGGACTATTGATAACACCCTTAGTGACTTACTTCTTTGATGTCTGGTCATTTTCTGCGACCACACGGTAGCCGCCAAAGAAAATGACTCCCTAACATCCGGGGCCAGGTGGTCTGGTCTATTCCCTTATCTCTTGCTCACTCTGTCTCAGCACTTCTGCCTGCCAGGAAGAGTTTCAGAGCCCAGCCAGAGGCCCCCTACCTTCCCTGCCTATCCCTTAACCCTTTCCTTACTCATTCCTCCCTCTGGAATAGAATCCTTAACTGCCATTAGGGAACGGGACATTAGGGGACAGGACGATGACCACTTTGGCTGCTTCCTGCTGAAATGGGGCCGCATGCTGTATGGCAGAATCTATCCAGGGTTTGGTCTAGAGACCCGTGGTATGGTTTCGGGGGGTCGTGATGGACAGTGGGTGACCCACGCATCAACACATGCAAAAGAATATCAAGCTCAAAATTGTGATCACATCTCTTAATAAGATCCCCAGTTCCCAATTCCATTAAACAGACCAGTGGATATCTTGATCTTATTTAATTGATCACCAATGTCCCCTATTAATAGGGACTCCTTGCAAGAGTTAGGTGTAATGTTGGGGCACCTGGGTGGCTCAGTCGTTAGGTGTCTGCCTTCGGCTCAGGTCATGATCCTGGGGTCCTGGGATCGAGCCCCGCATCGGGCTCCCTGCTCAGCAGGAAGCCTGCTTCTCCCTCTCCCACTCCCCCTGCTTGTGTTCCCTCTCTCGCTGTCTCTCTCTCTCCCTCTCTGTCAAATAAAATCTTAAAAAAAAAAAAAAGAAAGGCATATTTAAAAAAAAAAAAAAGAGTTAGGTGTAATGTTAAAACAACGCATATGAAGAAACTCCTCACATCCTAAATGGCATAGTCATAGTAGATAATCAACATTGGCCTGGTTTTTGAGAAGTCCCTCTCTGACCTCACCTAATTTTTGGTTAAGTGCATCTAGCACCTGGGAAGTGTCATTTAGAGTCCTGCCGGGTAAACATACTGTTTTGCTTATTTTATGTGTAGTCCTAGCGTAAGTCCCTGGAGACCCACCAAAACGGCAGCCAAAGCTATTGTGTCAATTACTCTGAAGTTTAACCTCAAGTTGTCTAGCTTAGGCTAACAACTTTTAAAGACAATCAGAACTAGGATTTAACATCCACAAAGGTGGGTTATTGAAACGTAATTTCTCTCTATAATAACCCTCATTTTTAGATGTAGCCAAGTCAAGACTAATTTGTTTGCAAAACAAGTCCAATTTTAACACTTGTTTTAATTATTTTTTTTTTTTTTTTTTTTAAAGATTTTATTTATTTATTTGACAGAGAGAGACACAGCGAGAGAGGGAACACAAGCAGGGGGAGTGGGAGAGGGAGAAGTAGGCTTCCCGCGGAGCAGGGAGCCCGATGCGGGGCTCGATCCCAGGACCCTGGGATCATGACCTGAGCCGAAGGCAGACGCCCAACGACTGAGCCACCCAGGCGCCCCACTTGTTTTAATTATTTAGATAAGCTCAGCAAGAATAGCACTTGGCCATAAAGATCTTTTTTTTTTTTTTTAATGTTCAGCTAGTCACCATACATTACATCATTAGTTTTTGATGTAGTGTTCAATGATTCATTAGTTGCATATACACCCAGTGCTCATCACCACATGTGCCCTCCTTAATACCCATCACCCGGCCATATAGATCTTCTAAAATTTGCTTTGCTGGAAGTTCTTACAAAGAGTCCCTAGGTTGAACTCTTAGTAGCCTCTCCAGGCCAGAAGCCAAGCCAAGCACTTGCCATCAGACATGACTGCAATACCTGTAGATTTGGGTGAATTCCTCTTCACGAGGTCCCCAAAGTATCCTGAGTTTCCTGCACCTGCCAGGAAGCGACATTCTTTACTCACCCCGGGGAGGCTGCTGGGAACTTTAGAAGCAAGGTATCAGGCCAACACTTCCAAGGGGCTTTATGGCTCCACGTTTCATAAAGTCAACTTCAGTTCCTTAAAGCTGTCTGGTCATATCTGAAATTATACATGTCTTTCTCAAATATGACATTCCAGTCAAAGCCTTGGCAAAATAACCAATGTTTCTAATGGTGTTCTGTTACAGGGAGAACAGATTCTTATTGAACTTATGCAAATGACTATAATTGCCATGGAAGAAAGAATATTCAGAGAGACCTTTTGAATTTCAGAGGGTGTAGAGAGAAAAGTTAACTGCTTCAGTTTGTTTACAAATGCATACTTGATTCCGTTTCTGGAGTCACACTTTTCTTAAGAGAAAGTTTTTTTTTGTTTTTTGTTGTTGTTGTTGTTGTTTTTTTAAAGATTTTATTTATTTATTTGACAGAGAGAGACACAGCGAGAGAGGGAACACAAGCAGGGGGAGTGGGAGAGGGAGAAGCAGGCTTCCTGCTGAGCAGGGAGCCCGATGCTGGGCTCGATCCCAGGACCCTGGGATCAGGACCTGAGCCGAAGGCAGTCGCTTAACGACTGAGCCACCCAGGCGCCCTGGACATATAACATTTTAATAATTACAATGTTAAGTGATGACCTTATTACCAGAACATAGTAAAACTTTAGGAATTGCATATCATCCCTAGAATAGTTAGAGCATTTACCCAGACAACATAACCTAAGGCTTATCATAATTTGTTTGATGGTGCTTTCCAGGTAACTTAAGATACCAAATAAACAAGCCTAATTGGTCCAAAAGACTTCATTTATAATTGAAATCTTGGGGAAGTTTGTTAAAAACCTCAGAAAGTTATAAAGCACATGCCTACGTAGGATTACAGATCATTATAAAACCCAAAACTTGGGTGCCTGGGTGGCTCAGTTGGTTAAGTGACTGCCTTCGGCTCAGGTCATGATCCTGGAGTCCTGGGATCGAGTCCCGTGTCGGGCTCCCTGCTCAGTGGGGAGCCTGCTTCTCCCTCTGACCCTCTCCCCTCTCATGCTGTTTCTCTCTCTCTCTCTCAAATAAATAAATAAAATCTTTAAAAAAGTTAAAAAATAAAAAAATAAAATAAAACCCAAAACTTAATTTTATTTATTTGATCAAAATGACAATAAGATTCCAAAGGCAAATATGTAGGGTCATATAGTTGTTAGCAAAATTTAGCTCCTTTAATACTGAGAAGTTTTAACTAAGTAATCAAAGACCTAAAAAGACAAAATATAGAAACTGGTTTTCCTGGGCAGATAAAGAAAAGAGAGAACAGCATTGTTTACATTTTCTTATCAAGAGTAGACCAACAATTTAGCAAAACTTTGTCTTTTGAACAGAGAGAAAGCAGAATTTCAATATTCTCCCAGTGTACCTTTAAAATCCACTCATTTCAGGACACCTGGGTGGCTCAGTCAGTTAAGCATCTGCCTTCGGCTCAGGTCATGATCCCAGGGTCCTGGGATCCAGTCCCGCATTGGGATCCTTGTTCAGCGGGGAGCCTGATTCTCCCTCTCCCTTTGCTGCTCTCCCTGCTTGTGTTCTCGCTGTCAAATAAATAAAAATTTTTTTTATTTATTTGACAGAGGGAGAGACAGCGAGAGCAGGAACACAAGCAGGGGGAGTGGGAGAGGGAGAAGCAGGCTCCCCACAGAGCAGGGAGCCCGATGTGGGGCTCGATCCCAGAACTCTGGGATCATGACCTGAGCCGAAGGCAGACGCTTATCGACTGAGCCACCCAGGCGCCCCTCAAATAAATAAAATCTTAAAAAAAAAAAAAAAAAAACTGCAACAGAGATCATGAGCTTATTTGACCTTCAGTAAATTTTGGTAGAATAAAAGTTTCAGATTTAATGTTGATCACTTTCAAGACATGTTTATAGTTTAAATACCAAATTATATTCCTCCTGGGTTCTCTTTCAGAAGCCAATCAGTTTGTTTCCCATTGTCAGTTCTTACCCGAGGCACCAGTGGGGAAATCTGAAGTGAATGGTGTCCAAAGGCCCGCAGTACCCAAGATGGTGCAGAAACAGGAAGAGGAGAGAGAAGGGGAGGAGACAGAAGAGGCAGAGTGCTGCCCGAAGGCGGAAAAAGGAGGTTCCCGGTCCTAAAACCTGTCAGCCCAGACAGATGAGCAGACCCAGATTTTTGTTCATTTGTTTTTCCTGAGTGAAATTAGGCTGTCCATGTCAGGCCGGAGAAGACAGGGAATGTGCCTGATACAAAGGGAGTTTCGGCAGCTGTTTGGGAATATTCCGGAAAGTTCCCGTCCTGGGGTAGACTAACTAGAAACAGTTGGTTCCAATTATAGCCGTTAACCCAGAAATGAGGGAGAAGCTCCCACATCTGTTAGGAGGAGCAGTGAGAAGAGTGAGAGTCAGCATCCCCTTTGCCAAGGCGGGCCTGTATTTCCTCCAGCAACCTGGGTTTATTCTGAGGAGGTCTACTTAGATAATTACCATCCAATATGTCAGGAGGGAGTTTATTAGTCGGACCCGTTCGGGCAAACACGTTCTGCAAGAGGCCCTTAGGTCGGGGTCCCGGTGTAGAGCAATGAAGGTCCCCTAGGTCCATTTGCCTGTGTCCTGCAGAGGAAATCTTAACGGATAGATCCCACTGAGGCCATGTGGTGTTACAGGAACTCAGTCCTTTCCTAAATTTCGCAATCTGAATTGTTTCCGGCGGCACCCCAAGAGAGAAGAGAGAAGGTCCGTTATCCAAAAAAAAAAAAACAAAACAAAACCCAGCGACTCCTGGGTGGCATCCCACACAGGGTATGTCAGAGATTCCTGGTGTCAAAGTGACCCAAGGCGTCCCCTGAACACAATCACTGGGATCACCGCCCGTTAAAGGCCCCATAGGAGGGATGCTAGTGTCCCCCCCCCATCACCCCAGGCTTCCCCCATCACCTCCCAAGCTATACGTAGGTGCTTGACATATGGACCGAAATACCCTGCCTTGGAGGTTGGGCTGCAAATGTCACTCGTTATTTTACCTTGCTGAAGAACCTATAGCTTTTAACCCATGCGAAACACTAGAAAAGTTTTACGAGGGGAAGTTACCCAATTTTGCAGTACTCGGTCCAGAAGAGTCCCCTCAAGGATGGCCTGTTTCCCATCTCAGGAATACAGTTCGTTCCTGTCCATGTCATAGAGAGATGCCTATGAGGGCGTCCCCACATACCAGCTCTCCGTCCCCTAACCAAGGCGTCCCTTGGCGACCCGTCCTAGAGTGAGAGAGTGGCCTAACACCCTAGGACACCACAAAGTCAGGCCAGCAGGAATAACCACTCTGCCCTGCAGCCGACACCCAACGCTCCCCACCCTCTGGACTAGCACTGAGTGAATATTTTAGGTAGCTCGACCATAGTCAAGGGTGCAAACTGATATCTAGGGATTTGTGGACAGGTATGTGGGGCTCGTGGAGGAGGCTTCCCGGGGCTGAGACCTCCAGGGACGGTCTCCATCCTTTTTACGTGTCTCGGACACCCCACAGTCATTTATGATGTCCAGGGCAGGCTCAGAGCACGGGATAGCCAGTCCTCATGTGCGCTCCCTGGATGAGGCCTGAAATTAGGGGAATTCTAATTCCTCCTAATTCATTTTGTTTGCACCCAAGGCTCTGGTAAGCAAATGCCCAGTTAAGAAAAAACACAAGTGTCCACACAAAAAGATTTTTTTAAAAGTTTATTTATTTAAGTAATCTCTACACCTAACATGGGGCTCGAACTCACAACCCTGAGACCAAGTCACATGCTCCTCTGACTGAGCCAGCCAGGTGCCCTGGGAAAGACTGATTCATTGGCGATCATGGAAATGCCCATGAAAACCACCATGAGATACTATTCTCATCCACAATAGGAAATAGGACAAAACCAAGGGTAAATGAAGAGGTGAAGCAACAGAGACTCAAACTGGTAGTGAGTGGATTTTGGAGAAGACACAACCACTTTGGAGGATAATTTGGCTACATCTAGAAAAAAAAAAAGATTCAAGCATTGAATTGCTTTGGATCAGCAACCCCATTCCCAGAGTCTCATATAGGCACCTGGAAACGTGCAGAAAAAGTTGATTGTGTTATCGCCTGCTATTGGGAAGAAAGTTGTAACTAGCTAAATGTCAATCATCAAAAGAATGGATACATCAATCATGATGCCATCACTAATTAACCTGAGAGAGCAATTAACAGGAACTAATTAGGGCGTGTGGCTGGCTCACAGAGCACTCAACTCTTAATCTCAGGGTCATGAACTCAAGCCCCACGTTGAATGTGGAGTCTACTTATAACAAAACAAAATAAAAAAACAAAAAACCTCTCCCCCCCAGGAATTAATTAGAACCACATGGTAAACATGAACAGATACAAAAAAAAAATACCGATTAAAAACCAAATTGCTTAAAACATGGATTACAGCATGATACTAAGCAAATAGAAATTTTCAAATAATACGTTTAGAAATCTATGAATAATGCAGGAGGATTAAGGCCAGTTTCTGGACAGCAGTTATAGCTGAAGGGCTAGATGCCTTCCAGAGGGAGCTCCATGTACAGCCTCGGTTTTATTTAAAGTATCCTATTGTGGGTGTAATCTCCTCTATTTAAAAGAAAGGTTTGTGTGAGCCTATTATAAACTCTGCAAAACTGAGTTTAATTTTGCTTTCTTCTGGCTCAGATCTACCCACAGTGACCTCGGCTTCCGAAGGTCACGAAAACCCACTTCCCCTATGTTGCTGATTTCAAAAGGAGCTTAGAAGTAGGCAATCCGCCCCTAAAAGCTACTCCCATTTGTCCCTCCCTCCCCTAAGGCCACACCACCTGCTCTAGGGCTGGTGGCTCTGACGTCCCTAGGCTGCTCTAGGTTCTGTTCATTTGGGAAGGAGTACTCCAAAGGGAAGGGGCCCAGGCTGAGTCAGATGTGAAATAGGGACCTCCCCTTCTTAAATGAAGAAATCCTGCCTCCTGTTATTTATAACCTAATGCTTTCCCAGGGAGATGTGTGGTTACTGACACTCTATTTTATTTTATTTTTTCATTTTATTTTCAAGTAATCACTATACCCAAGGTGGGGCTCGAACTCACAACCTGGAGATCAAGAGTTGCCTGGTCTACCGACTGAGCCAGATAGGCACCCCACTGATACTCATATTTAAATGTTTCTATAAGGGGCGCCTGGGTGGCTCAGTCGTTAAGCATCTGCCTTCAGCTCAGGTCATGATCCCAGGGTCCTGGGGTCAAGCCCAGCATCGGGCTCCCTGCTCCTCGGGAAGCCTGTCTCCCTCTCCCATTCCCCCTGCTTGTGTTCCCTCTCTCGCTGTGTCTCTCTCTGTCAAATAAATAAATAAAATCTGAAAAAAAAAGAGAGAGAGAACTTAGTAACATAATCCTCTTAATTAACTGGTTCCTGAATTTGTCTCCACCATGAAACACCTGAACAGACTCATTAATCAGTTACTCCCCATCCCTCCCTCTTCCAGCCCCCGGTAACCATCAATCCACTTTCTGTCTCTATGGTTTGCCTATTCTGGACATTTCACAGAAACAAAGTCATTTATATGCTGCCTTTTGTGAATGGTTTCTTTCCCTTAGCATAATGTTTTTGAGATTCATCCATGTGGAAGCACATATCAGTACTTCATTCCTTTTTATGGCTGAATAATATTCCACTGTATTGATAACCACATTGTGTTTACCCATTGATGGACACTTGAGTTGTTTCTACCTTTTGGGTCTTATGAATAGTCCTACTATGAACATTCATGTACAAGTTTTTCTATGAAGACCTGTTTTCAATTCCTCTGGGTATGTACCTAGAAGTAGAATTGCTGAGTCATATGGTAATTCTATTTAACTTTTTTTTTTTAGATTACTTTTTTTTTCAATTTAGAGAGAGAGAGAGAGCGAGGGTAGGGAGGGGCAAAGGGAGAGGAAGAGAGAGAGAATCTTAAGCACATTCCATGCCCAGGTGAAGCCCAATGTGGGGCTCGATCTTATGACCCCAAGATCATGACCTGAGCCGAAATCAAGTCAGACGCTTAACCAACTGAGCCACCCAGGTGCTCCATAGATTTCTTTTTTTAAGTAATCGCCACACTCAACGTGGGGCTCGAACTTACAACCCCAAGATCAAGAGTTGCATGCTCTACCCACTGAGGCAGCTGGGCACCTCTATGTTTAACTTATGAAGGAAACATGGGGAGTAAGTTTCTTGGGATCTTAGGAATTTTTCAAAGATGACTCTAACGTGAAAGCAAGATTTGGAATCTCTGCCTTAGGACACATCCTGATCAGATTTTAGCATGCACCCTCCTAGTTAAGCAAGTGTTTGGTAGAGAAGATCTCCAAATTATCCCACAGGGCATTTGAGAAATATGCTTTGGCATTTCTTATGGTGGGATTCACCGTTTGGAGAAAGTAGATGGGAACAAAAACCGGGGTGATAATATCCAAGATTGTAGATGGTTTTCAAATGTACAAATTACCCACGGGATATTTCAGAGAGTCGTGTTAGTGTTCTCAATAGCGAGGTTCAGACTTTGGAAAAATTAGAAAAAATTATCATCAGTGACTTCATTTATGAATACTGATACATTTCTTCACATGACTTCCAGCGTCCCTGCTAAGCGGCCAACTCATCCTTCCGAGCAGAGAGCAGGGTCAGACATTAATTCCCCGGGACTTGTCTGCAGGAGGCAGGGAGGGAAAATGATGTCCATCCTGACCTCCCACATCTTCAAATCATGGTGTCCTCCCACTTCCTCTGAACACCTGTAGCTGGAGTTCAGAGCTCCACATGAAGGAGTCTTGGCCGATTCCTAGAAAGGCTACCACCCTCTGTGAATTGCTCAAATATTGATGTCCTAAGAATTGTTTTTCTCTGGGAACTGGCTTCCCATTTCACATCTGGGAAATAACCACTCAGAATGTTATCCTCCAAGAGCACCCAGCTGGCTCAGTCCGTGGAGCATGTGACTCTTGATCTCAGGGTTGTAAGTTCAAGCCCCACATTGGGTATAGAGATTACTTTAAAATATTAAAAAGAAGAAGAAGGAGGAGGAGGAAGAGGAGGAGGAGGAGGAAGAAGAAGAAGAAGAAAAAGAAGAAGAAGAATGTTGTCTTCTCATTCAAGGCAAAGGCCATGATCTGAACCCTGAAAATTATGAGCCTTTCAAAGCAAAGATGAAGGAAATGCCGGCTTCACTCAAAAATATCATTAAAATCAGTGAAACAGGTAAGATACCATACCATCTTATTTTTTTTTTCTTAAAGATTTCATTTATTTATTTGAGAGAGACAGAGCACGAGAGCATAAGCAAGGGGAGTGGCAGAGGGAGAGGGAGAAGCAGGCTCCCCGCTGAACAGGGAGCCCGATGCAGAGGCTCCATCCCAGGACCCTGGGATCATGACCTGGGCCGAAGGCAGACGCTTAACTGACTGAACCACCCAGGTGCCCCCATACCATCTTCTTTTGACTGTATTGCCCATGGCATAAGAAAATATAATATTGAGAAATAAGTTGCTCTCACTTCAGATAATAGATTTCATTAAATTTTTAAGTAGGGAAAATCATTTATTATGTCACAGACACCTGTCCCCAGACACTGATTAGGTGAATGGGTATCCATTTAACAAAGATTCTTCCTAAACACTATTAGCAGGAAAAGATGCCTGGTAACCAGGGACCAATCTGGGGGTTCTTGAGCATTCCATGTTATTGCAGTGCTTCTTGCCAAAAAATATTATTCACCTCTTATCCAAATAGCTGGATTTTTACCATCAAGAAAAATTCCTTTTTTCTGGAGTATATTTTTGCCTCCAAGTTTCCATTATAAAGCAGTGCTTTTTGGCCACATATATGCAGTATGGCAGATTTGTTGATCAATGAATTTCTGAGAATTTATACTTAGAATAAGAACTTTGGAGAGAACTGGAATTATCAGAATTGATTCAAGTGATTGGGGGGTGAAAAGTTGAGTGACAAGACAGATTGGATCTTTAAATAATTTTGCTATGATCACCCTATGTCTGTATTTGGCCATAGTGTTGGGACCGGGGGTCATGAGGGAAATAACAAGTAATTCTTTTTTTTTTTTTTTTTTTTTTTTTTGAGGATCTAGTGTCAGACCTGATTCCAGAAACATCATGTATGGCTATAAAATCTAACTAGGAAGTAGATGTCGTCTTTTCTTATGATGAGTTAAGAAAGTCAGAAAATTGAAAAAAATGAAAAAACTCTGTCACCATCACATAATTAAAAACAGGAGCCAAGATTATATCTAGAATAGTGCTGTCCAATAGGATTTTGTACAGTGATGAAGATGTGCCCCGTCTGCGTTGTCCAGTGAAGAATCCACTAGCCATCTGTCACTAGTGAGTGCTCGAAACGTGACTAGTATAACTGTAAAACCTGAGTTTAAATTCATTTAAAGATTTATTTATTTATTTTAGAGAGAGAGAGAGAGAGAGAGCGTGCGGCACCCAAGTGGGGAGAGGGGCAGAGGGAGAGAGAATCTCAAGCAGACTCCCAACTGATCGGGGAGGCCAACTCGGGGTTCAATCTTACAACCCTGAGATCACGACCTGAACCAAAATCAAGAGTTGGATGCTTAACCGACTGAGCCACCCAGACACCCCGAGTTTAAATTCATTTAAGTGTATTTCCTTTTACCTTAATTTTTAAAAAATGGTTTTTTTAAATGTAGAAAAAGAGGGGCGCCTGGGTGGCTTGGTCGTTAAGCGTCTGCCTTTGGCTCAGGTCATGATCCCGGGGTCCTGGCATCGAGCCCCGCATGGGGCTCCCTGCTCAGCGGGGAGCCCGCTTCTCCCTCTCCCGCTCCCCCTGCTTGTGTTCCCTCTCTAGCTGTCTCTGTCTTTGTGTCAAATAAATAAATAAATAAACTCTTTAAAAAAAATTTTTTTTTAAGATTTTATTCTTAAGCAATCTCCATACCCAATGTGGGGCTCAACCTCACAACCCCAAGATTGAGAGTCACATACTCCATCAACTGAGCCAGCCAGGCATCCCTAATTAATTTAAATTTAAATAGCCACATGTGGCCAGCAGCTACCCTAATGGACAGCTCAGGTCTAGATATATCCCATACCAAAGCCAATGGTCTTTCTAGTATAGCACGCACTGTGATAAAGCGTTTCATATTCTACACAATAACATTGCTTCTTTGAGATGGCAACTTTCAACACATTGTGGGGAAAAAAGTGTTAAAACTTGTTTTGGGATAAAATTGGAAAGAAGACTTTTAATCTATGAATAATTAATAAGCCACTGAATGCCAGATCTAGAAGATGTCTTGAAGCCACATAGATATTTAATTTCTAAAGCTTAATTGAGGTGGAGCAAGGACAACAGAAATATGGGTAATAAACAAGTTATTTCTGTATGTCTCCTGGCCATCAATATGCAAATGATCAGTTCCTAAAATTAGCGCTGTCTCAAAGTCTCATCGGAAAACGATGTTCGAGCAGCTGCCTTCCCCCAGAGTTTGTGTGGAGAGAATTACCCATGAGAATTTTTCAAACACACACTTTCCTTTGCATTTTAGCTATTCCCCTGTCTCTGTTGGTTTTTCCTCCTGTGAAGACAGATAAATGCTTTCCGCATTTGGAAGATACACACGTCCAGATCCATCATGGACTTGAGGCATCATCAGATTCATCCACGTGAAGACAAAATTGCCTTTGCTTTCTGTTGTGGTCCCGATTTTCTCTCTCCCCTTTGAGGCTGCGATCCACAGGTCACAGCTTTCCTCCCACTCATGTTCCTGGCTCGTTTTTTTCTATCCTGGATTTCTCAACTTTATGTAAATTTAAGTAAAATCATTTGATAGAAATGTCTTTGGAGAGCATTACCTTCTTATGGCAGACAGAATAATGGCCCTCCAGGGATGCCCGTGCCCTAATCCCTGAAACCTGTGGATTTGTTCCCTCACATGGCAGAAGGGATGTGGCAGAAATGATTCAGCTGAAGACTCTGAGATGGAAGGTTATCCTGCATTTTCTGAGTGGGCGCCACGTGATCACAAGGGTCTGTATAAATGAAAGAGGGAAGCAGGAGTGTCGATCGCAGACACGCCGGTGGAAGCAATGGTTGAAAGATGCACTTTCAAGATGGAGGAAGGGGCCATAACCAAGGAATCCAAGCAGCCTCTAGACGTTGGGAAAGGCAAGGAAATGGATTCTCCCCTTAAACTGGTTCTGGTACCAATTCCAATGTGTGTGGTGGGGGACACCAACAAGCAACTCTTGGGACACCAACTGGGTGTCCTATAATCCAACTCAATTCTTTTTTTTCCCAAGATTTCATTTTTAAGTAATCTCTACACCCAACATGGAGCTTGAACTCACAACCCCAAGATCAAGGGTCACACGCTCTGCTGATTGAGCCAGCCAGGCGCCCCAGTCCAACGCAGTTCTGACACTGTCTACCCAGAGATGTGTCAGAAGCCACAGGGGGAGGGCTCCGTCCTACAAGACTGTCCCCACCCCTTCAGACGCCAGCCACCAGCCCGGGTGGTCACCAACTGGTCAACCAACTGGTTACAAATCAGAGGTTCCTAAGACCCCCTCCTTGGGTTTGATTAATTTGCTAGAGCGGCTCACAGAACTCAGAGAAACATTTTTATTTGCTAGATCGCCAGCTTGTTACAAAAAGACTCAACTCAGGAAGAGCAGATGGAAGAGATGCATTGGACCAGGCTTGGGGAAAGGAAGCAGAGAGCTTCCGTGCCCTCTCCAGACCAACTCCCTCCCCAATCTCCAGGGGCCCATCAACCCGGAAGCTCTCTGAACCCTGTCCTTTGGGGGTTTTATGGAGGCTCCCTTACAAAGCCTTGATTAAGTAAATCACTGGCCATTGACGATGGATACCACCTCCAGCCCCTCTCTGCTCCCCGGAGGTGGGGGTGCAGGGGGGCGGGTGAAAGTTCCAACCCTCTCCACACAAGGCTGGTTCCCCTGGCAATCAGCCCCATCTTTCAGTGCTTTCCAATAGTCACCTCATTAACATAACAAAAATGCCTTTATCACTCTCATCACAGGAAATTCTAAAGATTTTTAGAAGCTCTGTGCCACACACAGTGGAAGACTCTTGTAGATTCATTTGATACGATTTCAAATCCCACTTGTTTCTAACTAAAATGAAATTGTCCCTTTTTTTTTTTGGTAAGCCCCGTGCCCAAGGTGGGGCTTGAACTCATAACCCTGAGACCAAGAGTCATGTGCTGTACCAACTGAGCTAGTCAGGGGCCCCCAAATGAAATTGTTCTTTAAGAGTAAAATCCTTCTGGGGCCCCTGGGTGGCTCAGTCAGTTAAGCGTCTGCCTTGGGGTTCAGGTCGTGATCCCGGGTCCTGGGATCGAGCCCCGCATCAGGCTCCTTGCTCAGTGGGGAGCCTGCTTCTCCCTCTGCCCCTCCCCCTGCTTGTACCCCCTCTCTATGTGTGTCAAATAAATGAATAAAATATTTTTTTTTTAAAAAAAAGAGTAAAATCATTTTGCTGTAAGAGTGAAGGACAGAATGTCGTCATGTCATCCGCGTCACTGGGAAGCTCTCTGTAGCTCAGCTTCCGAGCAACCCCGACAGGGACTTATCAATAAAAACACAAAAGCAACTGGTGACCAGGGGACATTTAGACCATAGATATGGAGAATCTGTGGAAACTGTTGCAAATGAGCAAGGGGACGCTTTGCTCTAAGTAGCTCTCCGAGGACCTCGGGGCGATTAGCTCCTGCCAAGGTCAAGGCAACTCTTCCCAACAGGTGGAAAACGGAACATCGGCCCCCAAAGGCTGTCCACACAGATGCCACACTCTAAGCAACATACGGGGACTTTCGCTTTCATCCTGGCAGCTGGGCGTCAGCTCACCAGATTACCAACAGGTATAAAAATACACCTCAACTAAATGACTTTATTCCCTTTCATCTCCTCTTGTCTGGAGCAATAGTGTGATTGATCTGCCATTGGTTTGGACTCTGTTATTTCTTTATGGGCTTACTGGAGACGTCAGCCTATATGCTGTTGTCTTGTGAGTTTATTATGATTCCCGCAGTGAACCTGTGTTTAAAAAATTGCTGGCAAAGACATACTCAATCTCTGAGTGTTAGTTTGCCTCCTGAAACAAAACAAGGCCACATGTGTATTTTTTTTACAGATTTTTTATTAATTTTTTGAGAGAGAGAGAGCACAAAGGGAGAGTGAGAGGGAGAAGCAGACTCCCTGCTGAGCAGAGAGCCCAATATGGGACTTGATCCCACCACCCCGAGATCCTGACCCGAGCTGGAGGCAGATGCCTAACTGACTGAGCCACCCAGGTGCCCCCCACCCCAAATCTTAGCCCTCGTGCGTAAAGCAAGATCAATTAATATAGATATGAAAAGACCATGCTTTGGAATGTCAGGATAGAGGAGAAAATCCTTAACTGCCTTGGGGAAATTCTTGCTTCTTTTATTTTGCATTTTATTTTCAAAGTGGATCACTTTCAAATCAAGGAGTAGGGCCATAGGATGACACAAAATCGTTTTCCATTTCTTAAATGTTATTAAGAAACAGAGTTACAGGATCTGTGGTGTTTGTGATTTCTTGCACCATTTTCCCACATTGAGGAGGAAAAACTTTTCCTCTTCCCTCTTAGGTTTGGTGTAGGGAAGATGTTAGGGTTTGAAGCTGACGGCCAAGAAAGAATTCTTGAGACATCTTTGGTGCAAAAAGCTTATTTTATTAAAGCATGGGGACAGGACCTGTGGGCAGAAAGAGATGCAGTGGGTCCTGAGGAGTGGCCCATTATATACTTTCAAGTTGGGAGGGGGTTGGGGATAGCGTAAGTTTCCTGAGGAATTTTTGGAAGCAAGGTTTCCAGGACCTTGAGGGGGCTAGCTATTGTTGGGAAAAGGTCATTTATTACCGTCTAATAAAACCTTAGTCATGAGACCCTTCCGATGTATATCAGTGGGTCATATGCTTGGGGGATGAGTGCCAACATGTATCTTGGGGGTAGAGATACACAAGTTTCCAAAGGAATTTTTATATGTTAAAGTAGACTTTGAGGATCCTGGGAGTCGGGCTAAGATTGCCTTTTGCCCTTAGCAAAGTATTAACATCGAGGTAGCTGAGTTTCTAGAGGAATGTCACCCTGCTTGTTTCAAGGACTTGTCAGTAGGTTATAGGCAGCAGGGAAGTTTAATTTTTCCTTTGCCTTTCTTTCCCACATCAGGCTACACACCTGGGGGCCTGCAAATTATACTAACAAAAGACAGATGCATAGGAGAAAAGGCACACGGTTTTTATTAATAGTTTCATAGGAAAGAAGTGAAACTCAAGCAGTAGGAAAGATGATTGGGGCATTAAGGGACAAGACCTAGCGAGGGAGGGGACCAGGAAATATAGGGGGGAATAATGGAAGATATGGGCTCTTTTAGTAAGGTCGGTTTATGCAAATTCGTCTTTGTGTTGACTCTCCACCTTCCACAGTGAGAGTCCTTTTTCTCTCCCCATACAGAGCTGGGGGGCAGGGGCTACAGGCACCTTCCTCAAAGAGAAATTTATGTTTTGCTTTCAGGCACTCAAGGGAAGGACAGAGAGCTCTTGTTGCATCTACCAATTCTCAATTGCCTCCAGCTCAAAATAATCCTTATGCCAAAGTGACGTATTTTGGAGTGGCATATTCTTCTCCCCCAACTTTTTTTGAGATATTATTGATATATAGGTAAGTTTAAGGTGTACCATGTAACTGATGCTGGGTGGTTGAACTCAACAGTCAAGAAAGAATTCTGGCTCGATCTGTGGCGTGTGGGACTCTTGAGCTCAGGGTTGTGAGTTCGAGCCCCACGTTGGGGGTAGAGAGAAAGAGAAAGAATTCTTGAGACATTTTATGGTGCAAAAAGGTGCTTTTATTATAGCACGGGGACGGGACCCTTGGGCAGAAACAGCACTGGGGTGGTGAAGAGGGAATGATTTTATGTTCTTAAGTTGGGGGTGGGTAGGTAGAGGTCAAGTCTCTAAAGGGAAAGACTTAGAGCATCCTGGAAGCCTGGCTATTGTCAAGGTAAGGTTGCTTTTAGTCTCTAGCAAAGCATTGACATTAAGGTGGCCATGAGTTCCCTGACGACTGTCCTACTCAACCTGTCTCAGGTATTTATCAGTGGGATTTAATTTTATCTGCATTCATTCTCCTCGTCATCATGATTTTGTAGGGAAGGAAAAATTCTCCCTCCATCCTTCCAAGGTCTTCCAGCTAAATTTACGTGAGACAGATGAACAAGAAAACAACAAAGTTGCATTGTGGGCGCACAGAAGCTCCATAATGAAACGGAGACCAAGAGAAATGACCAAGGCAGGCAGTTTTTATACTTTTTTAGACAAAGAGACCGTACATTTGTGAGGAATTTATAGGATAAGGAAAATAGGTGTTTGGGAGTTTTGATTCGGAACGAATTTGGTTTTGGAGGGGTTGGGGTTTTTTTTTGTTTTTGTTTTTTAAAGATTTTACTTATTTGACAGAGAGAGAGAGCACACAAGCAGGAGGAGGAGCAGAGGGAGGGGGAGAAGCAGACTCCCCGCTGAGCAGGGAGCCCAATGCAGGGCTCATCCCGGGACCCTGTAATCATGAGCTGAGCCGAAGGCAGACGCTTAACCCACTGAGCCGCCCAGGTGTCCCGAGGAAGGAATTTAAAGTGGAATTAGGGCCCAGGTAGACCAGGAGAAAAGGGACAGGTTTTATTTTTACATTGTTCTGGGCTTTAAAGTCCCTATCTCTGGAGATAAGGTTGTCTTTTTACATCTTAGTACAGGGAGGGTACCTTTGAAATGGGAGATTTATTTCCAGCTTTCAGGGGGACAGAGGAGGGTCTGAGTGTCCTTGCATTGACTGTTTCTTAAGTAACTTTTATTCTAAAGTAACCAACAAATCTGGCCGCCTAGCTGGCTCAATCCATAGTGTGTGTGACTCTTGAGATCTTGGGGTTGTGAGTTCAAGCCCCACGATGGGTGTAGAGACTACTTGAAAAAATAAATAAATAAATAAACCTAAAAAAATAAGGGCTCCTGGGTGGGTCAGTCGATGAAGCGATGAAGCGTCTGCCTTGAGCTCAAGTCATGATCCCGGGATCCAGGGATCCAGCCCCCATGTGGGGGCTCCCTGCTCAGCAGGGAGTCTGCTTCTCCCTCTGCCCACCACCCCCTGCTTTTGTTCTCTCTCTCTCTCTGTCAAATAGATAAAATCTAAAAAAAAAAAAAAAAAAAAAAAAAACCTTTAAAAATAAATAAATAAAATAATCAATATACCAAAGTGGCACATTTTGGGGTGGCCTGCCCTTGGCCCCTAAAATTTGGTAGACACATTTATTGCAAAATGATTATGGGGTGGCATATTCTGATCCTTGTGCACTAAAACTGTAGTAGATGACTGACGCCAGTCTTCTGTGACATCTCAAGTGACCTCAAGGAGGAATCTGGAACAGCAAGAACTGGAAAACCAGTTAAGCAGAGGCATGCAAGCAATATTTTTAACATAACAACATTGGCTGGAAAATGTACAATTTCATGAAGTACAGTTATTTTTTAAGCATAAAGGAAAAGTATTTTTTCTCTCCCTCTCTGTTTTTTAAGTAAACTCTCCACCTAGCGTGGGGCTGGAACTCACAACCCAGAGATCCAGAGTCACATCCTTCACCAACTGAGCCAGCCAGGTGCTCCAGGAGTAGAGTTGTTTGTTTGTTTGTTTGTTTTTTAAGTAGAGTATTGGAAGCACAAAGTGGGGGCTTGAATTCACGACCCCGAGATCAAGACCTGAGCTGAGATTAAGTCAGATGCTTAACCTAGGAGCCACCCAGGTACCCCTCTAGGAATAGAGTATTTTTGAAGTCCTCATCATTTTGTGAAAATGCATAAAGGGAAACCTCACTAAAATGGAGTCAGGAATCCAGAAGGGGGAGTGCTTGTGCTGTACTAAAGAGCACCCCCCATCACCCCTCAATCAGAGGCTGCTGAGAGTTTGATACCTTCCCACATTCAGGTTTGCACACACACCAGTGTTAATGGCCACGTGGGCTCCCCTAGGATTGCTCCCTGCAACAGCAGAAAGTCTGGGGTGAAGCATGAGACGAAAAGCATCTTTAGAACTAATTTTTTATTTGTTTTTATGAATAATCTCAGATTACACACAGCTGAAGTAAATAGCAAAGAACTAGAAGGTTGGTAGGGGAAGAAAAATCCAGAATGATGTGTGGAATGTAAGAGAAGGGAATATAAAAACAGAAACAAAAACAAAACAAAACAAAACAAAAAACAGGAAAAGGGGGCCCCTGGCTGGCTCAGTCAGTGGAGCATCTGACTCTTGATCTTGGGGTTTTGAGTTTGAGTCCCATGCTGAGTGTACAGAGATTACTTAAAAATAAAATCTTAAAAAAAAAACCTCAGCAGTGTTGGGGAGGGGGCTAAGGAGTGCCTATTACCTTGAAAAGAATAAAAATTATAATGACAGCTGAATTCCCAATAAAAAGATCGGGCCACAGAGAAAGTATGGAATGATGTCTTCAAAGTACAAAGGAGAAAGTACCAATCCAGAATTCTATACCCAGTAAAAATATCCTTAAAAATAAAAATGAAATGGACCATTTTGAGGCAAGAATTTGAAAGAATTTATCACCAGCTGCCCTACATTAAGGAAAAAAGAAAAAACATAATGCAGATGGAAGCAGAGATGCAGAAAGGACCAAAGACACAAAGAGAAGAATAAATATCGAGGGAAATTTAAATTAATGTTGGCTGTATAAAACAGCAAGGATAGCATCATATAAGATTTAAAATGCATACTGTGGGGCGCCTGGTGGCTCAGTCATTAAGCGTCTGCCTTCGGCTCTGGTCATGGTCCCAGGGTCCTGGGATCGAGCCCCACATCGGGCTCCCTGCTCAACAGGAAGCCTGCTTCTCCCTCTCCCTCTCCCACTCCCCCAGCTTGTGTTCCTTCTCTTGCTTTGTCTCTCTCTGTCAAATAAACAAAATCTTTAAAAAAAAAATGCATACTGTTCCAAAACACATAACACCAATAGGTCATAAATTGGGAGGAAGCCAGTGAATTTAAATTCTAAGGCCTTTACATTATCTTTGATGTAATAAAACTATACTTTTGGGGCACCTGGGTGGCTCAGATGGTTAAGCGGCTGCCTTCGGCTCAGGTCATGATCCTGGAGTCCCAGGATTGAGTCCCGCATCGGGCTCCCTGCTGTCAGCAGGGAGTCTGCTTCTCCCTCTCACCCTCCCCCCTCATGCTCTCTCTCTCTATCTCATTCTCTCTCTCAAATAAATAAATAAAATCTTTAAAAAAAAAAACTATACTTTTATACTAGATGTTTATGTCAAGAATGTATTTTCAGGGTCACCTGGCTGGCTCAGTCAGTGGGGCATGTGACTCTCAATCTTGGGGTTGTGAGTTCGAGCCTTGAGTGTTGGTTGTAGAGACTACTTAAAAATAAAATCCTAAAAAAAAGAATATATTTTGAGATCTCTAGGGTAACTGAAAAAAATTTTGTAAGGTTCAATAATTTAGAGAGGGATTATAAAATATTCCAAGATTTGTCAAGAAAGTAGAAAAAGGAACACTGGACAATAAGGAGAAAATATAAATTAAATTGTAAGATGGCAGATTTAAATTCAATTATATCAGTAATTAAATATAAATGGATTGACTTCAATTCAAAGACAAAGCTTTTCAGATGGGATTTTTAAAATTCAGTTATTAAAAAAAATAAAAATAAAACTTCAGTTCTAGTGACCATAGAGATTATAGAAATGTGCTTTAAATATAATGATACCAAAGAGTGGGAAGCAGAAGCCTTAAGATAAATTATAACACAAAAACACTAACTTCAAAAAAACCCCAAACTAGTGTATTTGTACACCCATTTTTTTTCTTAAGATTTCTTTTTTTAAGTTTTATTTATTTGTGAGAGAGAGAGAGAGGACAAGCAGGGGGAGAGACAGAGGGAAAGGGAGAAGCAGACTCCCTGCTGAGCTGGGAGCCCAGCGTGGGGCTCATTCCAGGACCTGGAGGTCATGACCAGAGCTGAAGGCAGAAGCTCAACCATCTGAGCCCCCCAGGCGCCACTCTTAAGACTTTTTTTAAAGCGATCCCTATACCCAACCTGGGGCTCCAACTCAGAGCCTTGAGATCAAGAGTCCCATGCTCCACCAACTGAGCCAGCCAGACGCCCCCGTAAACCCATGTCTATAGCAGCATAACTCACAATAACCAAAAGGTGGAAACAACCCACTTGTCCATAAATGGATGAAGGGATAAACCAATGTGATGTATCCCTATGATGGAATATTATTCACCCATGAAAAAGAAACAAACCATGGACACATGCCACAACATGGATGAATCTTGAAAACATTATGTTAAATAAAAAAGCCAGACACAAAAGGACAAGTATTATATGATTCCAATTCAATGAGGTACTTAGAATTGGATTAGGGGTTATTAGGTTATTAGAGGCTGAAGGGAAAAGGAAATGGGGGGCATGCACCAAAATTGCGCTAAGTTGGGGCACCTGGGTGGCTCAGTCAGTTAAGTGTCTGCCTTTGGCTCAGGTCATGATCCCAGGGTCCTGGGATCGAGTTCCGCATCGGGCTCCCTGTTCAGCAGGTAACCTGCTTCTCCCTCTGCCTCTGCTGTTCCCCCTGCTTGTGTGCTCTCTCTCTCTCTCCCTCCCTCTCTCTCTCTCTCTGGCACATAAGCGAATAAAATCTTTTAAAAAAAATAAAAAATAAGGGGCGCCTGGGTGGCTCAATCGTTAAGTGTCTGCCTTCGGCTCAGGTCGTGGTCCCAGGGTCCTGGGATCGAGCCCCACATCGGGCTCTCTGCTCGGCGGGAAGCCTGCTTCTCCCTCTCCCACTCCCCCTGCTTGTGTTCCCTCTCTCTCTGTGTCTCTCTCTGTCAAATAAATAAAATCTTTAAAAATAAATAAATAAATAAAATAAAAAATAAAAAATAAAATTGCACTAAGTGACTGAAGTCAGCCTTCTGTGACCCTTTCAAGTGACCTCAAGGAAGAATCAAAACCAGAAAAAAAACAAAAAACCAGTTAAGGAGAGGCATGCAAGCAATATTTTTAAACGATCAGATATGATTAAAAAAAACGTAATGTATTGAGATGACCTGAGGGTCTTTCTCGTGTCTCCGTGGAAATTAGTAAACCTTAATTTTTACAAATGAAACAAATTATACCTTGTGATGCTCAAGTATTTAGAGAAATGCATGCAAGCAGATACCCCTCTCCCTTCTATATATATAATCCCCTGCAGCTAACAAGCTTTGGAGCAGTTCTTCAGAGCAATCGGAAAGATTCTTTCCCAGGCTATGGTGAATAAAGGTCGGTTTTCTTGCAGTTGGCAGGATTTAGTGTTTAATGGATACAGAATTTTAGTTTGGAAAGATGAAAACGTTCTGGAGACAGATGGTGGGGATGGTTGCACAACAGTGTGAATGTGCTTAATGCCACTGAACTAGACCCTTAAAAATTGTGCAAGGTTTCATGTCTGTTATGTATATTTTATCACAACAAAAATTGATTGTAGTGTAGGTGGGGGGTGGAGGGAGAGAGATGAAGAGACAGAGTGCAGAGGATTTTTAGGGCAGTGAAAATACTCTGTATGATTTTACAGTGATGGATATATGTCATTATACATTTGTCCAAATCCATAGGATATACACCACCGAGAGTGAACCCAAAGGTTAACTACGGACTTTGGCTGATTACTGTATGTAGGTTCATCTCTGGTTTAAAAAAAAAAAAAAAGCAGCATTCTGGTGAGTAATGTTGATAAGGAAGGAGACTATGCATGTTTGGGGCGGGGGAGATATGGGAAATCTCTGTTCCGCCTCAGTTTTATTGTAAACCTAACACTGCTTTAAAAATAATAATAATAAAGTATTTAAAAAAAAAAAAAAAACAAGTTTAGGGGGTACCCAGCTGGCTCAGTCAGTGGAACGAACACATAGGACTCTTGATCTCTCTTGATCTTGGGGGTTTGTGAATTCGAGCCCCACCTTGGGCGTAGAGACTATTTAAAAATGAATTTAGGTATATATTAGTATTAGACAATGAAAGCTTTAGGGTAGAATGGCATGACTAGAAATGAGACATTTCATACAAATTGAATTGATTTAATTGACTTTTGGCGGTTTTCTGCCCTTCTTTCCTCGAGTCAAAGGAACTGGCTGGGCTGGCCTCAATTTTGGGGGGAGGGGCGGAGGGCGGGACGGGGTGGGGGCGGGGAGCACCCGCACGGGGCCGGGGGTGGGGGTGGAGGGGAGGTGACAGGGGGGTGGGGTGGTGGCGGAGTTGGGGGCGGGATGTAAATCAGGTCCTGCCGGGGGCCAACCGTAGGAAATTCTCCAATTGAGGTTAAAGGCTTTATTCCGCGGAAGCGCTTCGCAGGCGACCGAAGATCAGGTGAATCTCCAGATCCAGGGGTTTTGACAGCTGCGGCGAGAGCTGGGTCGGTGCCCTCCCCGGCTGAATTTTAGGCAGCTGTTTTCTTTCACTGGAATTTGGGACTGGAGGTCGGTTCCTGTTCCTCGCCGGAGGGTCGCTGGTTCAATCCCAGTAACGATCAGAGTAGTATTTTCTGAGGACTGTTCGTGCAAACCTTGCAGGTTATCCGCCAGTCAGCGCTCACGGGGTGGGGAAGGTTGCAAAAGGAAAAGAGGGAGGGCGGCCTAAGAGGGAAACTGGGGACCCCTCCACCCGATTGTGTCCTTTTCCAGCGCAGAGAAGTCTTCCTTTCGCTGGCAAGTGGTTCTCGCTTCCTGGCGCCCCCAAGGAGCAGAAGTGGCTGGGGAGAAAGTTATGCGGGCCCCTGGGTGCAGGGGGTGGGGGGTGGGGGTCCCGGGATTCCCTTCCTGCTGGCTCCTCCTCCCCCCGCCCCCACCCAATCCCTTAAACCATCCATTTTGAGGGGGTCCGGAAGCAGATACAAAGGGCCCGGGCAAGACGAGTCTCTGTCGTCTATCCTTCCTGGGGGGCTCGTTGTTTTGTTTCTTTACTTACTATTTTTACAGTCCCATCCCTCTCGTCCGCAGCTCTGCAACCCTCTATCTCGTACAGGGAAACGAGCCCCTTGGGCTGCGCTACCCACAGACGCGTCCAGAAGCCGGTGCTGCGGAGATGGTGAGTGTCCCGGGTTGTCGCAGAGTCCACACTGCGGGCGGGACCGGGTCGGGTTCCAGGGAGTTGGGAGCAGCTGCCCGTCCGCGGAAGCCTGATTCTCTCCGCCCTGGAGGGGTGGGGAGGCCGAGAGTGGCCCACGTGGTGAGCCCTAAATGCGCCCTTCACCTTGCCCCAGGGAGCATTCCCTGGCCTGGGCCGGGGGACACCCGCGTGCGTCGGCGGGGCTGGAGGGGCTGCTGTTTGGATCCATGCTAGTATTGGAGTCCGTTGTGATTAGGGCGAGCTGAAAAATTCTGGGCCCAGTCAGATCGAGAGGATGGCCTTTGGGGTTCTCTTCTGGAGAAAGGGTTGCTGGGTCTGAGTTGGGTCCGATGGGCACATTCTTCCTTTTTTGGGGAACTGAGATCTCGGTAGAGGGCATTTATAAAAGGCCAAGTTGAAAGGAGTTCCAGGGGAGTTCTCAGGATCAAACCCCGTGGTCTGAGCAAAGTAGCCTGTTTGTCCTTCATGGACTCCAGGAAGGTCTGGTTCAGGGGAAACTCAAGACACCAGTGGGGATGTGTCATCTGCCAGATGTGCGTGCTTTCCTTCTACCTGCTTACCTGAGCCCACCCAGAATGATGCATTCTCTCTTTTTTTTTTTTTTTTTGCTTTCCCCGCTGTCCCAAACTAATGTGTCTGAGATCACCAGGGGCTCCCCGGGAGCCCCACTTGTATTGGCCTGTCGCAAGTAGAGACGCAGATCGCACCAGAAAGGAACCTTGCAAATGAAGGGATGGAGTCATTCCTTATAGGATCATGGGAGGTGGGGGAGGGGAGAGGGGGAATTCAGGGTAAATGTAAATGCATCCCAGCTTAGATTTGCTCAAGCCAAACTGCGTGCAAAGGAATTATCTGGTCCGGATGGTCCCTTGGAAACTACAAGGTCAGATAGAGGTGGAATGTGGTGTCCCAAACCCCTTATCTGAAGCTCTGCCCGGAGTTGCAAATTGAGGCTGCCTCTCAGTCCATGTGACTCGAGATCCCCCAGGCAAGAGTGGGATGTTCTTTTCCTACCGATACGATGTCACAGCCGCATTGTTGAGGGCTATGATTTTTAGGGAACAAAGTTTATCAGTGAGTTAGAAAACAGTTAAGTAAGGGCGGGGGGAGGAAAGGAGTCCTTTTGACTTTGCTGCTGGTTTCCTCGGGGTCTGATCTCTTTACGTGATGGCAGGGCAGGGCATGCATCCTTGCATTCACGATGACAGGGTTGCCTATAATCTCCAGTTTGCCCCAGCACTTAATAACTTCATCACATTGAGTGTCACATTTCTGTTTGTTTGATGAAAACCGAAGTTCACGTGAACCCCGGAGTAGTGAATGCAAGGGGATCTTGGGGACACCACATAAATGTTTGAAATTTTTGAAACCGAAGTAGTATGGATGCCTATTTCTTTTTTTTTCTTTTCTTTTCTTTTTTTTTTTAAGATTTTTATTTATTTATCTGAGAGAGAGAGAATGAGAGAGAGAACACGAGAGGAGAGAGGTTCAGAGGCAGAAGCAGACTCGGGGAGCCTGATGCGGGACTCGATCCTGGGACTCCAGGATCATGACCTGAGCCGAAGGCACTCGCTTAACCAACTGAGCCACCCAGGTGCCCCTGGATGCCTATTTCTTAAGGAATGGAGTCAGTATATATATTTTTTAAAGATTTTATTTCTTTATTTGTGAGAGAGATTGAGAGAGTGAGCGAGCACAAGCAGGGGGAGTGGCAGGCAGAGGGAGAAGCAGGCTCCCGTCCTGGGATCAGGAGCTGAGCCCAAGGCAGACGCTTAACCGACTGAGCCCCCAGGCATCCCAGAATCAGTATATTTAAGAAGATGTGGGTATTCCAGTTCCGACTGGAAGAACACTCTAACATCTGGCACGTTGTTTGCACCCCTAGAGAATTTTGAAATGTGAAAGCCATTAATTAAATCTCTCCAGTAGAAGGAATTCTTACTTTAGCTGGAAAAGATGACTTCAAGGTAAAAAAAAAAAAAAAAGCCAACCTCATCAGTTGTGTTGTAAATTATTTAATTGTAGACTGTATTTCGCTTAATAACATATTTCTGGAATATGCAACAGATCAGTGTGTTTAAAAAATTGCAGGTTGGTTAGGGTAGACCTTGAAGGCTTCCTCCATCTGCCCTGGTTTGCTCTGTTCGAGACTCTTGGCCACCCAGAAGCAACCACTTTTGTAGATCCTTGCATATCTTTTCAGGATTCCTTATTTTTCCTTCAATTCATGAAAATGAGCTCTTTGTGCACTCTTTGGCAGCTAACGTTACAGATTTAAAAAGACGCAAGTGACCGAATGCAGTATCGGGGTCTTCGGAGACAGACAGAGGGTATTTGATTCTATAAAAACGTTGCTGCTAGGGATTCCTGGAGGGCTCAGTTGTTAAGCGTCTGCCTTCGGCTCAGGTCATGATCCCAGGGTCCTGGGATCGAGCCCCGCATCGGGCTCCCTGCTCAGCGGGAAGCCTGCTTCTCCCTCTCCCACTCCCCCTGCTTGTGTTCCCTCTCCCGCTGTGTCTCTCTCTGTCAAATAAATAAATAAAATCTTAAAAAAAAAAAAAGTTACTGCTAGTGTTTCTCAGCGTGATAATGTTGTGGACACATTTTAAAAGATTTCTCGCACTTTAGAGATATGTAATGAACATATTTAAGGATGCAATGCTGTGATGGCTGGAGTTCTGTTGACAATAGTGCAATAGGAGGAGGGCAGTGAAAGGGGTTGGGAAGGGGGGCAATGTGTGGAAACAGGTGGGTGGTGGGTGAAGGCTTGCTTGCATTTCATTTTCCCTGTATTATGCATGTTCACACTTTCCATGATTCAACGCAAATGGTTAGAAAGTTCTTTTGTACTGCTAAGCTTTTTTTCTCTATTTAAAGATTTTAAGTAATCTACACCCAAGGTGGGGCTCAAACCCACAACCCCGAGGTCAAGAGTCGCACGCTCACTGGACCGAGCCACCCAGGCGCCCTGAAGCTATATTTAATATATAAAAACACATACCAATCCTTGATATCACCTGACTTTGTTTATATGTCTGTTTACTATATATATTTTTTTAGTTTCTATGCCAAAATGTTTCAAATTCTGGAAAAAAAATTTTCAAAATACAAAATGTAAAAAACACAATTTAAAAAAACATCTAAATATTAAAAGTCACTAGAAATCAGGGCTCCCAGGATACCAGATATGGTGCTTTACAAAAAAGCGAAAGAGAAAATAACTCACAATATCTCTAACACCTATCCAGAGTTTGAATTCCAGCAGTTTCTACCAAAAATATCTTTCAGAGTTAGATTTCTTTTTTTTTAATTTTATTTATTTATTGTAGAGAAAGAGCATGAACGGGGGAGGGGGCAGAGGAAGAGGGAGGGGGAGAGAACCTCAAGCTGACTCCAGGCTCAGCTTGGCGCCCAACGCAGGTCTCGGACTCAAGACCCTGAGATCATGACCTGAGCCAAAATCAAGAGTTGCGCGCTCAACGGAGCCACCCAGGCGCTCCTCTTTTTTATTTTTTCCGCTTTATTTATTTAAGTCATCTCTACAACCAACATGGGGCTTGAACTCACCACCCCAAGATCTAGAACCGCACGTTCCCTCGTGTGGCCGAAAGAGACACTGAAGGTGTGATTAGATTCCCGTGGACATTTTTGCACACTTCTCAGGTGGTGGGTCTCTCTCCTAAACATCACCTCTGTGTGAATAGAGTGCCCGCTTGCCCTCTTGTGGCCGAGGCTGAAATCCATCAGAGGCTTCAGGTGCCAAGAGAGCTTTGTTCCCACTTCCCAAAGTAGTGGGCAGGTAATGAGCAAAATGAGGCATTCATACCCTGCAAAGAAGCACGTCCTCTGCACGTTTTCATCTCCGTGTCTGAGCATCCGTGCTTGTCTCCTGAATCATTATTTCATTCGGGTGCAAAATGGCAGCTCTTTAATGCAATCATTGCTTCCAAGTTTTTAGCTGGAACTCTGTGGGGTTTTCCGTCGTCAAGAAGGACTATTCAGGGCGCCTGGGTGGCTTAGTTGGTTAAGCGACTGCCTTCGGCTCAGGTCATGATCCTGGAGTCCCGGGATCGAGCCCCGCATCGGGCTCCCTGCTCAGCGGGGAGTCTGCTTCTCCCTCTCCCACGCCCCCTGCTTGTGTTCCTGTTCTCGCGCTCTCTGTCAAAAAAAAAAAACTTAAAAAAAATAATAATCGCAGGCTCTTCTGACTGAGACAGCCAGGCACCCCAGCTCTTTTAGTTTTAGATTTGAATCTTCTCTGACTAAAAGCCTTGCTTCCTTCTTAACATAATCCCTTTGCCTGATCCTACAGTGCATGTAAAACACCCCTGAGAAGCAGTGTCTGTATTGACTTGTATTCATTTAGCAGCAACGTCAGGGTCTGATTTCCTTTCTTTTGTACAATAGACTATTATATGCTAAAGTTGTAGTGTGTCTCAAATGAATTGTTCACTCCAAGTGGTTAACCTGCGGTTTGTTACACCCTTGGCATCATTTAGTTGAGCTTCCCTATTTGGGGGATTGTTTTCTTATTGAATGTGCGAACATTACCCGGTTCCTGATGAAAATCTGTATAATGGGGTTTTATTTAGACAAGCCTTACTTCTGTCCCTTCTTCTCCACCCTGTTCCTTTACTGATAAGTCTGTGGTTTGTGATACATTTCCGTGCCTTTTTTTCCTTTCACTTAAAATATAAAATACATAAGCTGGCGGGCACATGATATCACTTTATATCCATATATAAGAGATCTCACACATTCTTTTTTTTTTTAAGATTTTTTAATTTATTTTTTGACAGAAAGACAGCAAGAGAGGGAATACAAGCAGGGGGAGTGGGAGAGGGAGAAGCAGGCTTCCCGCGGAGCAGGGAGCCCAATGCGGGGCTCGATCCCAGGACCCTGGGATCATGATCTGAGCTGAAGGCAGACGCTTAACGACTGAGCCACCCAGGCACCCCTGCATCATACTTTTTTAAGCAAGCCTCATTATTGAATATCTGGGAGTGGTCTCCAATCGTTTGCTGTTAAAAATAACCTTCAATAAATAATTATGTGCACATTATCATTTGGCTTTGGGGCCAGGGTAGTCTTGGAGTCATCCCACAAAGACAAATGCTGGGTCAAGGGATGAATACCAATACAGTTTTGGTAAATTGTGTCTGATCCACTTCAGATTGGAGGTGGGACAGTTTTATGTAAGACTTCAGAAGGCCTCGCCTTGGTATTCCTTGACTTACAGACAGTTTACCCCAGTCTCTACGTCTGCCATCCTGTGACAATTTTTCCCTCCATGTGCTGTATGCAGATTTCTACTTTTTTTTTTTTAATTTTTTTTATTTGAGAGGGACAGAGAGCAGAAGCAGGGGGAACAACAGGTAGAGGGAGAAGCAGGCTCCCCACTGAGCAAAGTGCCCGATGCGGGGCTTGATCCCAGGACCCCGGGATCATGACCTGAGTGGCCCCGTCATGGTACCTCTTCCATATCTTCAAATGCCTTATTTCCAAATTGGGTCCCATTCAGAGGTCCTGGGGGGTTAGGATGTTGGCGTATCTTCGGGAGGGGATGCAATTCAACTCATAACAGTGCCCCAAATGGGTGTGTTGTTTCAGGACTCCGTGACCTTCACAGACGTGGCCGTGAATTTCACCAGGGAGGAGTGGGCCCTGCTGGACTCTGCGCAGAGAATTCTCTACAGAGACGTGATGTTGGAAAACTGCAGGAACCTGGCCTCTGTGGGTGAGTGTCCTACCCTCCCACACATATTCGCAGCCGGGACAAATGGGAGTCAGACCGCCTCCTGGATTCCCAGAGCTGTGCTGAGAAATGGGACGGGGGGATTGCTGAATAACCAAGATGGGGCCACTGTCCCCAAGGGGTGGACATAGGGTTCACCCCATGAAACAGGAAATCTGTCCGTTGCATTACATTTTTATTCTCTTCATGATTAACAGCCCTCGGGAGATCCTTAGGTGGGTGAACATGGAGCATGGAGTTTCAGTGCATTCATGAGGAAAACGGAGGGACCCCTTTGTTGCTCCATACTCACACTTGCTTAGCTCCAGAACCCTGGCAGACCAAAGCATATGCCCCTGTTCCATGGAAAGTGCTGGCACCGCTCCCTTGGGCCATGCACTGTCCCATTCCCCGGTGACCGGGATCTCAACTGGGCAAACCTAGTCTGGTCTCCCCATTTGGAGCAAGAAGTGGGTCTGGGAATGGTGCAGGGGAAATTTACCTTGGGCACCTGCCTGCCAGGCAGACGTGAATCCTTACGAGGAAGGATTTAACAATGTGGCAGTGTTGATGAAGAATCCATTTCATCCGTGTGCAAAACAGCTGTGGCTCCTCAAAGAGTTAAACATAGAATTACCAGATGACCCAGCAATTCCACTCCTTAGTATCTACCCACCGGAGTTGAAAACAGATGTTCCGACACATACACGTGGAGGTGTGTTCATAGCAGTAGTGAAAACAAACCAGTTGTCCATCGACAGGTGAATGGACAAACAAAATATAGTCTATCCACACAGTGGAATATTACTCAGCCATAAAAAGGAGTGAAGCATTTGCAGTATGGGGACTCCTGGGTGGCTCAGTCCATTAAGCGTCTGCCTTCAGCTCAGGTCATGATCTCAGGGTCCTGGGATCGAGCCCCACGTGGGGCTCTCTGCTCAGTGGGAAGCCTCCCTCTCCCCCTGCTTGTACTCTCTCTCTGTCAAATAAATAAAATCTTAAAAAAAAACAACAGGTTGCAATATGGATAAACCTCGAAAGCATTATGTTAAGTGAAAGAAGGCAGACACGAAAGACTACATATTGTCTGATTTCATTTATATGAAACATCTGGCATAAGTAAATCTACAGAAACAGAATGCAGATTAGTGGTTGCCAAAGGCTGGAGGGAAGAACAGGGAGTGGCTGCTTCACGGTCTAGAAGTTCTCCTTCCTTCCGGGGTGATGGAGATGTCCTGGAACTGAGTAGAGGTGCTGGTTGCACCACATGCCCAATGTCCTTGATGCCACTGAAGGGTACCCTTTAAAATGGTTACTTTTATGTTAAGTGAATGTCATTGCAATTTTTAAAAATTTTTTTAAAGTTTTATTTATTTATTTGTGGGGGAGAGAGCGAGTACAAGCAGGGGGAGAGGGGCAGAGGCGGAGTGAGAGGGAGAAGCAGACTCCCTGCTGAGCAAGGAGGTGGATGCAGGGCTCGATCCCAGGACCCCAGGATCATGACCTGAGCAGAAAGCAGACGTTTAACGGACAGAACCACCCAGGCGCCCCGCCCCTTCATCTTTAAAATTACACATGGACTCTGTCGTAGTCTGTTTGGGCTGCTATGACAGAACACCACGGTCTGGGTGACTTACACACGGACATTTCTCTCTCACATTCTGGAGGCTGGGAAGTTCCTGGTCAAGGGGCCAGCAGGTTCGTTCCCAGCGAGGTCTCTCTCCCTGGTTTGCAGATGGCCACCCTCTCGCTGTGTCCTCACATGGTGGAGAGACCGTGAGCTCCGTTGTCCTGCTCTTGTAAGGATGCTAGTCCCATCGTGGGGGCCCCACTGTCCTATGTCATCTAAACCCAGTTACCTCCCAGAGGCCCCACCTGCAAATACCATTTGCAGGGATAGTTAGAGCTTCAACATACAGATTTGTGGGGGACCCAAATTCAGCCCATGACAGACTCTTCGTCCAGTTCTCTTCCGTGTGGCACCGCGTGGCATTCCTGATTACACCCTCTATCCCCACAGAACCCATCCTCACCACGGTCAAACTCCCGACATGGCCCAAATCCCTGACATCTTTCTGCTCGCTTGCTTGCCCTTCCTTCCCTTTCACGTCTCCCTCATGTATGCTGCGTGAACATTTGAAAAGAAACCCACATGGGCATTTGCCTACTTTAGCATCTCCAACCCACCTTAACTCTCAACAAACTCTCAACTTTTGTGTCCCTGTATTTCAGATTTGGTGACTCAACATAAAACCAAAAACTCAACCCCTCAGCAGAACATTCTTGCCAAAAAGACACCTGATGAAGCAAACAGAGTATGTGCTGTGAGCCACAGCTCCCGGCCCTCCCCATTGGGAGAAGACTGGAAAAAATGCCACAAAACAGACGAACCACCCAAGCAAAGGGAGCAGAATTTGAAGCGAGTTGCCGCTGTGCACGAGAAGGACGAGTGTCCGGTTATAATCTGTGAGTATCACGAAATGAGGGACAATTCTGTACCTAGCTCATGGAGAGATTCCACAAGAAACTATATCCAAAGATGTGGCTCAAATACTGTGCAACAAAAGCCTGTCCTAACCAGTAATCAGAAGATCTATAGAAACAACAAAAATGATAGAGTCTTGCGGCAGAGCGCCAAACTGACCCCATTTGTAGGAAGTCGGGCAGAGCCAGAGTCCAAAATACGGACTGACCATCAGAACAATGTGCTTCATACACATAATAATATCTGCATGGGGGTGGACGTTCACGAATGGGATCCAGTTGGAAAAGCCTTTGGTGAAGACACTTCCCTTAGGGTGTACAAGCCTCCCATTAAAGAGAAGACCTACGAGTCTAATCCGTGTGACATCACCTTCCGAAATAGCTCGACCCATGATGTGCACAGGCAATCCTATACGGCAGAGGCAAATCATGAGAAGAATCAAGGTGAGGAAACCTTAGCCCACATGGCAAATTCTGACTCACACAGGAAGATGAAGACTAGAGGGGGAAAATATAAATGTCAAGACTGCAGGAAAACTTACGTGTATCTGTCATTCCTTATGAGACATATGGAAATTCACACTGGAGAGAAACCCTATGAATGCAAGACCTGTGGGAAAGCCTTCAGATATTCTTTACACCTTAATAAACATTTAAAAAAGCACATTATGAAGAAGCCCTATAAATGTGAGGAATGTGGGAAAAACTTCACCAAGTCTTCCAGATTTAAAAATCATCTAAAAACTCACAATTGAGGGATGCCTGGCCAGCTCAGTTGGAAGAGCGTGCAATTCTTGATCTCAGGGTTGTGAGTCTGAGTCCCACGTCGGGTGTAGAGATTGCTTAAACAAATAAAACAATCTTAAAAAATAAATAAATAAATAAATAAATTCACAGTTGAGAGAGGTCCTGTGAATGAAAGCAATGTGAGAAAAGTTTCATTAATTTTCTCAAAATACCAAGCACAAGGACATACTAGAAAGGAACTCAAGTCTTCCCTGAAGGACGGAAATGTGAGAATTCACACATTTACATATTCACATCTTGTGAAGGTAAGGTCTGTGGAAAGCTTTTCATCTTTCAGCTTTACGATTTTTTATTTTTTATTTATTACTAATTTTTTTAAGTGGGCTCCGTGCTCAGCGTGGAGCCCATCATGGGACTTGAACTCACAACCCTGAGATCAAGACCTGAGCTGAGATCAAGAGTCCCACGCTTGACAGACTGAGCCATCCAGGAACCCCCTTCTTTCGTCTTCAGTAGACATTTATTCTCACACTGGAGAGAAACCCCATGAATCTAAGGAATGTGGAAAAGCCTTCAATGTTGTCTCAGTGGAATCCCTGTAAGAACTCACACTGCAGAGACTCCTCATGGGAGTAAGGAATGTGGGAAAGACCTCTTTAAACACTCACCCCTTAAGTTACACAAGAGACCACATGCTGGAGAGATACTGTGATTGTAATAGAAGAAAGCCTTCCATAAGATGAGTACATAGTTGGAGAGAAACACAGTAAATATTACGATTGCTGCTGTTACATTGTCTCCTCCTTGAACTGGGACCAAAATTCATGATTTTCCAGTTTTTCTTCCCTAATAATCCTATAAGGTGATGAAAATCCCTCTATGTGCCCTTGCAGCTCTGCAATGTGAATTTCAATATGTAGTGGCTTCATTAGAATTTACATACAGATGGTCTCACCAACATGAAGCCCTATTTGAGCCCCATTTAATTCAGATTGGGGTTTAGTGTGCTCTGTGATAACATTTTTTGTCGGTGGTTACTGGTCTTGATTTGACTGCATTATGGTCAGAGTTTGTGGTCTTTATGATGCTAATATGGGACACATGTTCTGATGTTCTTTGTGGTCTCATGGGGCTGATTCTGTCAATTGCCTGACAATATTAATTTTTCTCATCGTCTGTACTAAGGGTACATAGACTTGTCTTTCCAGAGTTAGCACTGTTGAAGGTTTTAAAATGCATTTTCTACGTTTTCTCATAACTAATGGTGGGTAGAGCTTACATCCTTGACAGAATTCACTGGCTTGGATTCCTAGAAAGCTGTTGGAAAGAGGAGAGAGAGTGTCATTCTTTTTCTCTTAACTAAGTTCTCTTTGCTCTCTTTCCCAGTTCCTCTCTGGAAATTGGACGAAATTCCCTGAATTAGCACAGCAACCTTAGGATCATTGGAATGAAGGTCATGGCCTCAGTAACACAATCCTCAAAAAACAAGAGTCCTCACTCCCTTGTAGCATGTTTTTGGGTGTCCATGGCTGCAACAGACTACATTTCTAAACTTATTGCATGAAGTGAACCCCTAGTTTGAGTAAGAAGCATTTTAGGGGAGATTTTTATAACTCAAGAGTTAAATGCTAAATGATAAAACTAGTGTGGGGCCAGTGTTGCTTCTTGTGTGTTTTAAAACACTGAATTTCTTTGGTGTTGGCTGGGATCAGGGTCCAGTACATGTCTGAATGGTCAAGCTTCTTGAGTGTTTTACATTCTCTTACAAACAAAATTTTTGACTCTTGATCTGTCTTTTACTGAGCAAGCTTGTAATACAATATCTCACTAGAGAAGTGGATTATCAAAGTCTTACAGCTTTGTCAATTCTTGCTCAATGTATTTGTAGACTAATGTTATTAGATGCATAGGAGTTTGGTCATTTTCTTTTTTACAAGTGAGTTTTCTGTTCAATCATTTTTTTTTAATTTATTTATTTCTCCAAGTGGGAGGAGGGACAGAGGGAGAAGCAGACTCCCTGAGGAGCAGGGAGCCCAACTCAGGACCCTGGGATCACAACCTGAGCCAAAGGCAAACAATTAACCAACTGAGCCACCCTGTTAAGTCTATGTTTTAACCACCTTTTTTACTAACAGTTTTTTTAATTCATATAATAAGGATGAAAGTTTACGTGCCCCTCACTATGAGCAAGACTTTACATATATCATCACATTTATCACCACCACTCCATAAATAAATGCTTATCTCCCTCTTATAACTGAGGAACCTGAAGCACAAAAGGTAAGGAAACTTTCTGATGTTAAACAGCTTCTTTCGAGTTTCAAAGCAGTAGGTGTTTTCATTGTCAAGTTCAGGGTTTAGTACCCGTATTAATTTCCTGTTGCTCAGTGGCTTTAAACAACCCAAATTCATCATCTCACATTTCTGGCAGTCAGAAGTCCAAAATGGGTCTCACTGGACTAAAATCAATGTGTCCACGGGGCTTTCTTCTTTTCTGGAAGCTCTAGGGAAAATTCATGTTCTTGCCTTCTCCGGCTTTTAGAGGCCACCTGCATTCCTTGACTCATGGCTCTTTCTCCTTCAAAACCAGCAACGGTGGTTGAATTCTAACATCACATCCCTCTGACTCTTACGCTTCTGTAAGAGTCCTTCCTCTTCCATTTATAAGGACCCTTGCGACTACATCAGACCCACCCAGATAGCCCAGGATCATCTCCCATCTCAGGATCAGCTGATTAGCAACTTTAATTCCATCTGTGACCTTAATTCTCTTTTGTTATATAGGATAACATACAGGCTCTGGACATTAGAACATACATATCTTTGGGGGCCATTCTTCTGTCTAACCACAGTAAATATATGAAATACCAAGTTTATTAACTGACCAAAGGAAACCTTCAAAACTACGTTATTCTGGCCTTTGAGACTGTGCTGTTGTTAATCAGATACATCTTGAACATCTCCTTTAGGCTGAGGACTGTGGAAGACTCTGGGTCTATCCTGGGTCAGCAAACATTTTCCATAAAGAGCCAAGGAGTAAATATTTTAGGCTTTTCAGGCCACGTTGTCCCTGTCTCCACTGCCCAGATCGTCCATTAGAGCACAAAGAAGCTGTAGACAACACATAAAACAAATGGATGTGAAATTATTTATGGACACTGAAATTTGAATTTCATATAATTTTCATATATCATGAGATACTCTTCTTTTGATGAGATACTCTTCTTTTTCCCCAACCATTTACGAAATGCAAAACCATGCTTAGCTTACAGGCCTGATTTGGGCCACAGGCTGTAGTTTGCTGGCCACTGGTCTAAAGGAAAGAACAAAACAAGCTTTTATCTCATGTTTCCTTGTGGATTAGAGAGAGAAAGAGGCATGGCTCTTTCTATACTGATTATTTTTCTTAATTTTTTTTAAAAATTGGGAAATATGGCTCCCTAAAAGTAGATGAAAATGTACATACACAGTTAAAAGTCTTAAGAGCCACATACTCACCATCCAGGCCCATTACAAGTTTATTAAATGCCCTACAATACATGTCTGCACCTAAAGATGTTGCCTGCAGACCCCAAGTGGAGACTACTGTTGTCCATATGAGTAGGTATTCCCTTGCTCATCTTTATGTTACTGCCTTTGCATAAATCCCCAAATATATTTCTTTTTTTTATTTTAAAGATTTTATTTATTTGAGAGAGAGCACATGAGAGGGGGGAGGGTCAGAGGGAGAAGCAGACTCCCTGCTGAGCAGAGAGCCGGATGCGGGACTGGATCCGGGCTCCAGGATCATGACCTGAGCCGAAGGCAGTCACTTAACCAACTGAGCCACCCAGGCGCCCCTCCAAATATATTTTCTGATACTGCTTATTTTTATACTACATACGATGGCATGACAGTGAATATGCCTTTGTGTCCTGCTTTTTTCAGAGAAAGATTAACTCAGGTGGTTGGTTCTTTTATTTTCAGTGCCCTGCGGGGTTTTTTTTTAATTAAATTTTAATTTAATTCATTGAGGAGACCTTTGTTCATGTAACTCACTGTAAATATTATAAACATTGTTGCTAAAACCAATTTTGATAAGTCTCTGGATGAGTTACTCTTGCAGGAGAACTGCTGGGTTGTACAATCTGCATATGTTCAATAGAAATAAGTATTTTAGGAGGTGCCTGGGTGGCTCAGTCCGTTGAGCGTGGGACTCTTGATCTCAGCTCAGGGCTTGATCTCAGGATTGTGAGTTCAAGCCCCGAGTTGGGCTCCAGGCCTGGCATGGAGCTCATTTTTTAAAAAGTATTTTAGGACAAGATGATGGACTCTGAAAAACAAACTGAGGGTTCTAGAGGGGAGGGGGGTGGGAGGATGGGTTAGCCTGGTGATGGGTATTGAGGAGGGCACGTTCTGCATGGAGCACTGGGTGTTATGCACAAACAATGAATCATGGAACACTATATCTAAAACTAATGATGTAATGTATGGGGATTAACATAACAATAAAAAAATTTAAAAAAAAAAGTATTTTAGGACAATATTGTATGATCCTTTATATGGAATTTCCAGAAGAAGCAGATCTAGAGACAAGATTGCAGATCAGTGGTTGCCTGGGGTCGGAGGTGGGACAGGAAATTGACTGCAAGCTGGCAAGAGGGAACCTTTGGGGATGGTGGAAATGATCTAACACTGGACTATGATGACGATTGCACAATTCTGTAAGTTTGTGAAACACCACTGAATATTCACAGACAGTGATTATGCCTGAATTAACCTTGTGAAGGCAAGAAAAGGGGAAGGAGGGTAAGAGACAGCACAGGTCTTGGGTGTCCACAGCTGCGTGGCTCCCAAAAGCTCTGCTAAGTTCAGCTTTAGGTGTTCGGGGAGGACCTGGGGGCAGGGGACCCACACTGTGGTTGAGAGGGCTGTCGCGCTTGGCCCTTTCCCCGCAACACCCCCCGCCCCTCTCCCCCGCATGCCTTTTCGGCTCACTGCTTTGTCCACGAATCTGGGTGCATTCAGGCCCTCCCCATCCGCCCAGATCATGCCGAGGGAGCGCCACGCAGAGGAAAAGGACCCTCCCTGGGAGTCAGGATCCCTGGACTCCAAGGAGTGGCGGGGAGGGAGGGATGCGGCTTTGGGATTCCTTCTGCCGCCCCACGCCTTCCTACAGGTACAACATGGGAATTTGTAACAGTTGGTTTAACAAACATACCAGGCCCCTTCTAAGTGCGTTACAAATATTAACTCGTTTCATGCCCACGACAATGCTGTGCTGTGGGCGCTCTTGTCCCATTTTATAGCAGAGAAAACTGAGGCACAGGGAGGCTAAGCAAGCTGCCCAAGGTCACACAGCCATCTGGGGGCGGGATGGGATTCCACCCCCGGCTGTCCCGCGCCACACTTGTCTCTAAGCCCTGGGCAAGGAGGCGTCCCTGTACGGGCGGGTTGTAACTGGGGGTTCTTGTCTGTCCTCCCCTCCGGGATGCGAGCTCTGGGAGGGGCGACTCCGTCCAGCGCACAGAGGGAGGTACTGGATGATCACTGCAGAATCAAGGGAGGCGTGGGGCTCAGGACGGCCGCATCCCTTCCTGACCGCCCGAGCCCTCCCTCCGCGCTCTGCTGGGGGAGCTGTATTCGTGTCCAGGGTCTCCCGCCCCAGCAAACGGGATCCTCGGGGCGACACGGGACCAGGAGGAAACCGGGGCCTGGACGGTCAGACCGAGCAGAACCCGCTCGCGGCGGGGCACGCGCGCCACCTGGCGGCCGAGTCCCGCCAACACAGCGCCGCCGGGAGACCGGGAGGTTTGCTGTGCGCGGTGGGATCGCGTCTGAAAGGCAGATGCTCTCGGGAGTGGTCCCGGGGGGGGGGTCTGGAAATCAGTGCGAGGCTGGGGGCCGTTTCCCAGTGGCTCCCAGACTTTTGTGACCGTGATGCACAGTAAGAAATCATTGCACATTAACATAGCTTCAGGAAATGCCACCCTGTACGGCATGATATATATATATATTTTTTAATTCTACGCTGTTCCTATTTTGAAATTCTGGTCAGATCCCCTTAAATTGATTTACTGACTCTCTAACAAGTCTCCACTGATAATCTAGGAAAGTGTTTGCCACTGTCCTAGATTATCTTCAGGTTTTTTGTGTTTTGTTTTGTTTTTGTTTGTTTGTTTGTTTGTTTTCCAGCTGACAAAGGTTACGTTGGAAAAAGGGTTAGCACTCCGATGATTCCCTAGCGGTATTATTCCACCACCTTGTGCTGTCACCAGGGATTCCCCCAGATTTCGAGATAAACTGGGCTCAGAGAGGTGAAGACACTTGTCCAAGGCCACACAGGTTGTATGCTGCAGTGTTAGTTTCTGCCTCGCTCCTGGAGCATAGAATTCACTAAATGCTCCGAATTTCACTGCTATTAAGTACAGTTTAATTCAGTCCTTTCTCCGTTTTTGCCAGTAAGATGGAGCTGCACTGGCCGGCTGGTTTTCTATTCTGTGTAATGTAGATTAATGACATCCCAGAGTTCACGCTTAGAAATGCGAGTATCCATATGGAACAGAGTGGATCTAAGATGGCAATAAAGGGTCTTCGGCTGAGGTGACAACCGCTAGCATCTCCAACACCAACAACCCTTTCACCACCACCATCACCACAGCCCCTTCTGACGCCAGCAGCGTCACCAGCATGACCATCATCCCCGCTGTCAACCACGTCACCACCTTCCCTCTCACCACCACTACCCCCAACCCACCACCACCACCACGACACCCATCATCACCATGGTTACCAATGTCACCACCACTACCAGGAAAGTCACCCACCCCACCTCAAAAGCAGGAATTGGGAAGCCACTCGTTTTGTCTCCTAGCTACAGCCTTGATCCAGCGAGCCTGCATTCTCCATCCATCCCTCTCCGCACCCAGGGCCAAAGGGGAAGTGACTGTGACATCGAGGGGAGTGCTGGGAACTTGCCTGGGAACCAAGAGCATTCCCGGTTTGATTCTCTTGGCTTCTCCGTCAGTGGGCTCGGATGTATTCTGGGCTCACGGTGACCATCTATAAATGGCAAGCCCAGCCCTGGGCCAGGGGAAGGCAGAGAAGGGTCTGCTCAGTGTAGGTCTAGGACCCTCGAGGGGGTTGAGAGTCGGGGTCAGCCTGAATCCCTCCTGCTAGAGTGAGTCATGAGAGCTTTGGAGGAGGGGCTGCTGAGGGCCTGGGATCATTGTGCTCACTTTCCTGTCTTCAGAAAGAAAGAGGAGGAAGTCATTGCGGACAGTGGATAGGGCAGGTGGTCATGACTCCGCTCCACACCAAGATGAGTCTCCCCGGGTCCCAGATGTGAGCACGGGAATGGCACTTGCACGTCCAGAAGCCAAGGGAGCTGCTATTTCCATCTCCTTTCTGCAATACCAGTTTTTACACTTCTTGTTCACTGTTCTATCCCCGGAAGCTAGTACAATTATGGCACATGGTACGTTACCTAATATTTGTCAAACTAATGGGGAAAGAGAGGGAGGGTCCCTCTCCCCTGCAACTATAAGGAAAAAAGAGAGCGTTCTTTATCATAAAATTAATTCAAAGGATCTGAGTTGATAAGATGTGAAGAAGACAACTTTTACAAGAATATTAATTTTGTCTGGTGCACCAGAGAGACTGGAAATTTCTAACTCCCTCCAACTTGCCCTGTTCCTTATTAATATTACTCAGAAGCAACTTCTACAGGGTTTTCCGGGATGCCAAAAACTATAATAATTGTGGTCATGTCCAGTGACTGTTCCCTCTGGAAGGTTTTCACCCCGGTGGGTTGTCTTACTTGATCATTTGCTGCCCTGCTGACTTCCTGCATGTAGCCTCTACAAATACAAGTAAGCTTTCTCATCAGATCAGAAGATCAATAGCCTTTTCCTCTTTTCCTCTTTTCCCATATGCATGATGGAAAATTAAATCCCATGACTCTGATGGATTGTTTTACAAATAAAACTAGTGAGCCCACGTGGAATTAAATGGTACCCGGACCACATACGACCGAACGTCGGGAATGCCGGAGCGTGGAAGGTGGCGACCCCTGCTGGCTGCCCAGACACTCACGAAGCTTGTTAATTCCAAACAGGAATTTTTTTTATATATATAGATTTTATTTATTTGACAGAGAGATTGAGAGCACAAGCAGGGGGGACGACAGGCCGAGAGAGAGGGAGAAGCAGACTCCCTGCTGAGCAAGGAGCCCGATGTGGGGCTCCATTCCAGGACCCTGGGATCATGACCTAAGCCAAAGGCAGTCGTTTAGCGACTGAGCCACCCAGGCGCCCCAGGAATTTTCTTTTAGTCTGAAAGGTACACCAAAATACTCTACAAAGGTTTGAATTAAGAGAGAACTTAATTTCTGTTATCCTAATTTTCTCATTTACTTTTTTTTTTTAAGAGTAGGCACCATGCCCAATGTGGGGCTTGAACTCACAACCCTGAGAGTAAGAGTGGTGTGCTTGGGGCACCTGGGTGGCTCAGTCGTTAAGCGTATGCCTTTGGCTCAGGTCATGATCCCAGGGTCCTGGGATCGAGCCCCGCATCGGGCTCCCTGCTCTGTGGGAGGCCTCTTCTCCCTCTCCCACTCCCCCTGCTTGTGTTCCCTCTCTCGCTGTGTCTCTCTCTCTGTCAAATAAATAAATAAAATCTAAAAAAAAAAAAAAAGAGTGGTGTGCTCTACCAAAGGAGACAACCAGGCGCCCCTCCTAGTCTTTTAAATTTTTATAAACGTTTGTTGATTCAAAAAGGAAGTAGTATCCTTCCTAGAGTCGTCTAGCAAACATACTCCCTTACTGTTCAAATGTGTGTGCTGTTGTTAGGAATTTCTTAGTAAATTTTGTACCTAAAATTCTGTACCAAGAAATCATCACTTGTACAATAAAAAAAAAAAAAATGATTGGTACCACCAGCCTGTCTTGCGGTGAAATATGCATTTATATTTCTGTGGACTGATAGAACTTCACGGTAGAGAACACAATTTGTCGTTCCAGATTACCCGTATTGGAAAGTGCACGTGCAAAAGTTAGGAAGTCCTATTAAAGTGTTTTGCTCCTATAAATGACCCTGTGATGGTGTGTGTGTGTGTGTGTGTGTGCGTGTGTGTGTGAGTAACCTACATGATTGCAACATCACTGAGCACCCACAAGTTCAGGGATATCACACTGAAATATGCAGGTGGTAATTCATGCTTCCAGAGGCAAGGCCAAAGCCAACATTGATTGGCACATTTTGGACAATTACTGAAGCCGAGACCAAACTCTGATGCCCCCCAACATTACCCCCCAACTCCCCGCCCATGTGGAGGTCATTTAGAGTTTCCATATAAAGGAGGAATCCACACCTTCTTTTCCAGCTCAGGACCCAGGTCCAAGATAACCCTCTGCAGCGAAAAGTTCCTTAAAACCTCTGTGATCTAGCAAAGGAGCAAAAATGGGGGTTTCCTGCATTAGCATATATTAATCCCCATCTTCAGATTTTTTTTTTTTTTTTAGGGTCAAGCCACTGAGGTCAAGCGCTGTCCATTTAAGAGGACCTGGCTGGGGGGGCGCCTGGGTGGCTCAGTCGTTAAGCGTCTGCCTTTGGCTCGGGTCATGATCCCAGGGTCCTGGGATCGAGCCCCGCATCGGGCTCCCTGCTCGGCGGGAAGCCTGCTTCTCCCTCTCCCACTCCCCCTGCTTGTGTTCCCTCTCTCGCTGTGTCTCTCTCTGTCAAATAAATAAATAAAATCTTTAAAAAAAAAAAAAAAAAAAGAGGACCTGGCTGGGGAAAAAAAAAAAAAAAAAAGGACCTGGCTGACCTACCAAAATCTAGGTAGGAGGAGGTCAGAAGTCATGATATCCCACTAAAAAGTTCTAGAAGGCTTTGATCACAACTAGCTTATGCTCCTTGGGTTGGGGCCCGGAAGGTAAGACCAGCCAGTCCATTTGGGGTCCACGGTACCAACAAGAGTACATCCTGGTTTATCTTGAGACTATCCTCCTGCTATTTAAAGTGCCTTCTTGGGGCACCTGGGTGGCTCAGTTGGTTAAGCGTCTGCCTTCAGCTCAGGTCATGGTCCTGCGTTGGGCTCTCTGCTCAGCGGTGAGTCTGCTTCTCCCTCTCCCTCTGTGATATTTCTTGCTCTCTTTCAAATAAATAAAAATAAAATCTTAAAAATATATATATAAAGTGCCTTCTTTTTAGATCAGGATTTTGTACTGGTACCAAGGAGACTTTTTTTTCTTTTTGTTGTTAAAGTTTTAAAATTGTTGAGGCATTAGCTTTGTTCATTGGAAACTGAGCCTTTTTGCTGTCAAAAATTTTAAGGCAACTTCCATTTTTAAAAAGTTTGGAACTGGGCAGGCACTACAAATCAAGGGTTTTGCTTTTGTTTTCATTCTTTTTCCTGAAAAGCCAGTTGTTAAATAGGTAGCAATGGGGGGGCCTCCCCAGATGATAGGGCCAGGTGAGGAGAGAGGAAGACTGGGTTATCTGAACAAGTGAGAAGCACTATGTCAATTTCCCTTCATGGACCATCATACACATGATCACAGATAGTTTTGAGCATTGTATTATGTGCCAGGTACTGTTTCTAAGGCTTCATGTGGACCAATTCATTTCTTCGCACAAAAAGTCTTTGAGGTGTGCACAATCATCCACCTATTTTAAGGAGAACAAGGCCCAGAGTATTACCTTTCTTGACTGGGAAGGTGGATGATGGAATATCTGTGTGGATTTGGTCAGATTAAATTTAGACAGGGCATTCAGCAGGACCCGAAAGAGTGACCCACGGTGTTCTAATCCCCCTCCCTCCCAAACCAGCCCACAGCGGGGAGGGGACAATCTGCTTTATCTCTGTGACCCCGGCGTTAGGGAGGTCCTCAAATATTCTTTTCCCTCTCTCCTTCCAGGCACATGGACAGACTGCACTTCCCACCATCCCTCCCCTTTGAAGTTATGCATTGTTGAATGACCTGCTTGGGCCAAGAGATGCCGAGTGGAAGTGACATGTTTCATATCCAGGCAGAAGCTGTAAGAGTCACTGCAGCTTCGCCACTTTCTCTCCCTTCCCAGTGCCGAAGAATTGCCAATGCTCCGGAGAGATGCTGTTCCCTCAGCCTGGGTCACAAGGATGATGTGGAGCAGAGCCCTGAGGTGACCCATAAAAGACCAGTAACACTGGCGAGTAATAAACCTTTGCTGCATGAGGCCACTGAGATCCTGGGCTTGTTTGTTACTGGAGCATAACCCAGCCTATCCTGACTGATACATCCTAGTTTTCAGTAGAGCCTGAAATGTGGTGGTCTTAAAAAAAAGAAAGAATAGGGGCCCTCGGGTGGCTCAGTCGGTTGAGCATCTGACTCTTGGTTTCGGCTCAGGTCATGAGCTCATGCATCATGGGATCCATCCCAGCGTCGGTCTCCCTGCACATCGGGGAGTCTGCTTGAAGATTCTCTGTCCATCCTCCCACTCACTCTCTCTTTCTCTGTCTCTCTAAATAAATGAATCTTAAATGAATGCATGCATGAATGAATGAAGGCATGCATGAATGAATGAATGAATGGGAATAGGGACAAGGTCATACATTTCCAGGCTGGAGGTAGAGGAAAGAGCCACATCTCAAGCTTGCTCGCACATACACACTTGTAACTAGGCTGGGGTCAAACTCAGGCTCTGACCTTTATTTCCTCTGGTCACAGCTCATGCTGACCCTGACATCATTGCTCCAATTCTCCCCCCGCTGCTCAGTACTGGGGGCTCCTGGGGAGGGTGAGGAAGGAGGAGCTACAGAGACAGGGACATGAGGTACAAGGAGAGCCTGGAAGACAGACGCAGGAGTGGGGATGAGAGGTGAGGAAGCGGAAACGGGAGGTGGTCGGGGGGGACAGCCGGAGGGGTTAGGGCAGAGCTGGGGGGAGAGATGCGAACCCAGTACAGAGACACGCTGAACGGGAAGCCAGGAGAACAGGAAATTGGGAGACAGGAAGGGAAAGGAGGGTTGGGAACAGAAAGGGACCAGGAAACAGAGCTGAGGACATGGCGAGGAGCGGGTGGAAACAGACGGGGACACGGTGCAGGGCAGGCGCAAACGAATGTGGCGCAAGAGAGCCGGGGAGAGTCACGGGGAAACCTCGAGGCAGAAATGCCGAGAAGGCTAGCAAGGAGCCACGGGCAGGGTGGGCGCCCTAGTCTTTGCTGGTGGGGGAGGCCCTGTCAGTGCTGGAGGGGGGGCCAGGGCTCGAGACTTGGCCTCTGCTGGACCCGAGGCCTCCACTTGATTCTGACCCCATGCCTCTGCTCTCCGCACCTGCATGGCTTTCGTGGATGCCGCTGGACCCCACGTACCCAGTGGACCCCAGGTAGCTACTAGAGCTGGGGGTCCTGAAGGTCACACGGCCCCCCGTTGAGCCCCGGCTGGACAGCGGTGCTCCCATGGCGCTGGCGGAACCGAAGGTCACGTGGCCTGTGCTGGAGCCGGGGTCACCAAAGGTGACACGGCCGACATTGGAACCGGTGGCATGGCCTCCACTGGACACCAGGATGCCACTAGTCCTCTGGCTCAGGATGGACACGGGGATGATACTGGGGTTCTTGGCGATCACTGAGGGTGAGCCGGAGGTGACCCTCTGGGTACTGGAGAAGCTGGGGACGCTCGGGGTGCTATCGACCTTCTTCATGGCCTCAGCCAGCTCCCGAGCCTCCAGCTGTGGGGGGAGGCGAGTTAGGTTCCAGGAAAGGGCTGAGGTCCTGCCCCGAACCCGGCAGGTTCCCATCCTCACCAGCTTTGTCACTTGGCTCCGGAGCTCTTCCTCGCTCATTGGAGCGTCATCTTTGGCCTCAAAGCCTGGGGTGTCCTCCCTAAAGTGGGGGGAAAGCAGGAAGGGAGGACACTCGTAGCCACAAAAGGCCGATGGCCCCTCATTGCTATACCCAGAGACCGTTAGCCATGCTCTGGCCAGCCTGGGTGCCCTTTGCCTTTCTGGTCTCCCTGGGGCCAGTTCAGTTCTCTGGAGCCCCGACTCCTCCTGGTCCCTCCCAAAGCACCCACTCCCCCAAAACCCTCCATCCCATTCATTGTCCCTCTGCCCCCATGGAATCGCCTTCCCCTGCTCCTCCCTCCTGCCCTGTGCCTCACTGGTTCTCAGGGAGCTGAGGCGGGGCCATCCTCTTTGGAAGATCCTCAGGGCTCTGGCCCAGAACCAGGAGGGCAGTGTTAACCCAGCTCGGGGAGGTGGAGTTCTAGAGGGTGGATAAACCAGTGGTCAGCTCATCCCCAAGGCCCCGGTTTCCAAGATTCGGCCTCCCTGTCCCCGCCCCCCAGAGCCCCCTGCATCTCCACCTGAAAATCTAGGTAGGCCTGCACGGACAGGAGCTCGACCAGCCGCTTCTCGATGAGGCCCAGGAAGAGGCCAATGTCCCGGTCTCGCATGTGGGTCTTGACCCCCAGGAGGTCCTTGATGATGGTGTTGTCACACTGGGCCCTGCTGAAGAGCTGCTGGATGTCTGAGGTTGGGGGGGGACAGGCTGTCACAGACTCAGCTCCCGCTGGGAGGCCCGCCCTCTCCTGCCCGCGAGTCTCCACTCGCTGCCCCCTCAGCGAGCCAGGCAGCAGGAAAGCGTGGCTGTGGGCCTGGCCACGGGGCTCGGAACCACAGAAGGCAGAGTGAGGGAGGACAACGGGAAAGCTGATAAAGGCACCACCAACTTTCAAGGCCTTCTTCACGCAGCTCCGTCAGAAACACCTGACTTCCATCCCCCCCAGTGACCCCACACTGCCCCATCACCCCCCCCCACCCAGAGAAGCACTCACGCGGGTGCTGAACGGGAGAGGTCGGAGGACAGCCATGCACCACCAAGGCTGCCTTCTTCGTTTTTTTTTAATATTGGCCCCCACTTGCACCCGACTGAATTAGCCGTGGCCCTCGGCTGGCCCCCCCGCCACTGTCATGACCCACCCTCGGCTCTCACAGTTGGCCCGTGGGTGGCCCGCTTGTATCTGGTTATTGTTTCAGGGGAACTGGCTATTGTTAGTGACGTTAGAAGGCACCCGTGACCTTGACACAAATCTGCAGCCCATGGCACTGCGTCTCCACCGCTTGTCCCCGAGCTGCCTCCACCTGAGCTCCCGACTCCTATATGGTTTCCTCCTGGGGTCTCTCCCTGAACATCCCCCCACAGGGCTCAACTGAGCTCAGGGTCATCCCCAAACCCACTCCTTCTCCCACGTACCCCCGCCAGGCCAGACCCTGTGCGTGCGACCCCCTCCAATCCCCCCCACTGCCCATCCGTCCGATACCTCTGGGTCCGGTCCCCTCCTCTCCATCATCCTCTCTTCCTCCAACCTCCCCCCTCCCAGCCCCATCCACGGCCTGTCTTGCTCACAGCCCTCCCATGGCTCCCCAGTGCTCTAGCCTGGCACCTCTTCACAATCTGCCGCCTTCCCCCTCCCAATCACACCCTTGCACCCCTTCTCCACACAAAAAGCCTATATTCCTACAAGTATCTCCAGGCCTTGACCCCACCTGCTAGGAGTACCCTCTACCTCCAACTTTTCCGTTAAATACTCATCCTTCAAAATCAGCCTCAAGCATCACCGCTTCCAGGAAGCCTGCAGCCCCCCAGCATTGAGGTTTCAGCAAGTGGCAGGTGCAGGGGCTCAGGGCGCCTGCACTCAGGAGGGCCCCGCCTTGGGCTTGGTGCTCTGCTGTCCTGTCTTGTTTAACAAAGGGCCCTACCTTTCCATTCTGTACTGGGCCCAGCCAATTCCGGCAGAGCTGAGGCTCCCACGGTGCCTGAGGGTCCTCCGTGCTAGGCCCTGGGATGGTTGTGAGTACCCAGGGTCTCTGCTGGTCTCCTCCCACCCCTGCCCTCGGGGCACTCCTCACTTAACACCAGGCATGGTGCAGCGGTCATGGTCATGGTCATGGGGTCATGGTCATGGTCAGGACAGAAAAGGAGGATCTTCCTGGACCTGAGCTCCTACTGTGTGTGACCACGAGGTGGCTCCTCGGCTCGCTCACCAGCACCACAGCCACCTTCTTAGCTTCCCGTCAGTGAGCCCATCCGATTCTCACGACAACCCACCAAGTACGCACTGCCATCCCGTTGCCAGGGGGGCTCAGGCCCAGGAAACCACACACCAAGGTTCCCAAATGATGGACCTGGCTTCAAACCCAGGGCAGCCTGACTCCTGAGCACTCTACACTGGAAGGATGGCAGGAAGGATGGCAGGATGGATGGCAGGATGGATGGCAGGAAGGATGGCAGGGTGGATGGCAGGAAGGATGGCAGGATGGATGGCAGGGTGGATGGCAGGGTGGATGGCAGGAAGGATGGCAGGATGGATGGCAGGATGGATGGCAGGATGGATGGCAGGAAGGATAGCAGGATGGATGGCAGGATGGATGGCAGGGTGGATGGCAGGAAGGATGGCAGGATGGATGGCAGGATGGATGGCAGGAAGGATGGCAGGAAGGATGGCAAGATGGATGGCAGGAAGGATGGCAGGATGGATGGCAGGAAGGACGGCAGGATGGATGGCAGGAAGGATGGCAGGAAGGATGGCAGGATGGATGGCAGGAAGGACGGCAGGATGGATGGCAGGAAGGACGGCAGGATGGATGGCAGGAAGGACGGCAGGATGGATGGCAGGAAGGATGGCAGGATGGATGGCAGGAAGGATGGCAGGAAGGACGGCAGGAAGGATACGGGATGGACAGACAAGCCAGGGCACAAAGACGCTGTGGAATGTCTGCCCGTGGCCGGCCCCGGGCTGGGCCCTCCGGGTGGCTCACCGCATCCTCCCACATGAAAAAGCTGGGCCAGGCGCTCACCCGCCTTGAGCTTCTCCAGCTGCCCCCGAAGGTCCTGGAAGCTGGCCTCGACCCGGACGGCCTCGGCGTGCACCTCGTCCGCTCGCTGCTGCAAGTCCCTCCGCCGCTGCTCTTGCTGCGCGCGCACGTCATCCTCGCTGGTGCGCGTGCTCGCCAAGGCCTCCTGCATCTGCAGGGCGGGGCAGGCGCCCATTGCCGGGGCAGCTCGGGGAGGGGGGCGGCCGCACGCAGAGGAGATGGGGGAGGGGGGAGCGGGGCGGGGAGGGGGGCCTCACGCGCCTCCTTGATCTCCTCCTGCAGATGCTCCAGCTCCGAGTTCTGCTCGTTGATGAAGGTGAACTCGGCGAAGTTGCGCTCCTCCACTGGAGAGAGGCGGGAGAGGCGGGTCCGGAGAGCCAGGGACAGACGGACACACGGGACAGGGAAAGACAGATGTCGAGAAAGACAACACAGACACAAGCCCGCAGAGGCAAAGAGAGACGGAGAGGGAGAGGCACAGAAAGCCAGGGGGGACACAGAGGAAGAGAGAAGAGAGGGCGAGAAAACAGCAGAGGTAGGGAGAGAGCCCAGGGCCCGGGAGAGGACAGCAACAAGTACCCGAGGGAGAGACACAGAGGTTGAGGGGAGATGTGGAGAGAGACCGGGAGGCCCGTAATGGGGGGGGGGGGCAGGGAGACAGACACACCCAGAAACAAACGGACATAAAGACACACTGAGGGGACTGAGAGATGCAGGCCAGAGGGAGACACACACACACAGAAGGAAGGGCTCGGAAGGCCCGAGACGGGGAGGGAGAGAGACTGGGGACAGGGCAAGAGGGGCAGAGGCTGGGCGGCCGAAGAGGGGCGAGGAGGGCGCGCCTGACGCCGCGAGTCTCCAGCGCAGGTGCCGGAGTCCCCAGGGCCCCCCAGGAGGCCCTCGGTTACCGGGACGGAGCTCAGCCTGCGCCTGATTGGGGGGGGGTGCGGGGGTCCCGCGCCTGGGCCTCCTCCCTCCGCCCCGCCGGCGCGGCCCCGTACTCACTCTCCAGGTACTTCTCCACCAGCATGTCCGGGTCGCGTTCCCCGGTCAGCTGGGACAGTTTGTTCATGGCGTCCTCACAGCGCATCACCAGCTTCTCCTGGGAAGTCTTCCGGAGGCCCTCGGCCACCTCGCGGGCTGGGGGAGGAGGGGGGGCGCTGAGGTCGGCGTCCGCGGCGGCCGGGGGCGCAGCAGGAGCTGGGTGGGCTGAGCGAAGGCCGCGCGCGCCCCGCCCGCTCCGCCCCGGGAGACCCCGAGCCCCGCGGGCCTGGCGGCCTGGCCCCGGCCTCACCGCGTTTCTCGCGCTTCTCGACGACCGCGGGGTCGGGCAGCCGATCGTTGTTCTTGAGCTTGAGGAAGCGGTGCAGCTGCTCCAGGTGCGCGACCTGCCGCTGCAGGGTCTGCACCTCCGAGTCGTTCTGGGCCGCCTCCTTCTCCGCCCTCTCCCGCAGCAAGCCTATCTTGCTCTTTGCCTCCTCCCTGGGGTGGGGTGGGGGTGGGTAAGTGAGCCCAGGGGTCAGGGAGACTGGGGGATCGGGGTCAGCCTGGGGTCCCAGGGCGGGGGCAGAATGAGGTTGCAGTTTCCCCGAGGTCACAAAAGGCAGAAAACTTTCTAGGTTCCTAGAGGTGAGCCAGGTTGCGGGGGGGGGGGGGGGGGGGGGGGGAGGTTGAATCGGGGGCCTGGGGGGTGTGCTGGGCCATGGAAGGGACTGATGGGGCGTTGCTGCAGGGCACGCACAGGGGCATCCGGGAGGCCTGGGCATGACCGCGTGAGCCATGGAACAGGAGGCGGGATGGTGAGGAGGGTACAGCCAGAGATTATACTCAGGCCCGGAAGGGGTAGACCCAGGTGCTAAGGTAATGGTGCTGGAGTTTGGGGGTCGTGTGGTTGGAAATATAAGAGGCTTGAACCCTTCAGGGCCTCATGTTGGACAGACGGATGACATCACCAGCACTGACGTGCACACCCTTTTGAGGTATCGCGGACGCTCTAGAAGCCTCCGTCCCTGAGCCCCTTCAGGCCTGCCCGTCGGAAAATGCGGCTTTTAAGCTTTTGAACACAGCGCGGCGCACTGTAAATTCCGAGGGTCCCAAACCTACTTCCCAGGTCACAGGGTCAAAAGTCAGAGGGTCATTATATCAGGAGACTAGCAGGCCAGTGTCCTCAGGTCCCTGCCCATGGACCATTCTAATTCCCACCTTCACACCTTTGCCTCCACCCAGAGCACCAGCTTCTTGCTCTGTTCAGATTCCTTTAAGACCTATGCACATCAGTCCTCCTCGGTGGGAAGCCTCCTCTGGTGCCCACAAGCCCCAGTGACACCTCCAGGTGCTGGTGGCTGCCCTTCAGGGAGTAGGACTCACAGCTCTTTCTGTGCCTTGGGCTCCATGCCAACCGGGAGGCAGGGAAGAGGGGCCCCGACTTGCTGAGAGCCAGGCCCTGCCGTTATTATGGTCATGTCACAGTGGAGGAAACAGACTCAGAGAGGGGACGCGACCTGCCCCGGGTCATCCAACAAGGAGGCGCTGGAGACCCTCGCTGGTCTGACCGGGAGTGTCGGCGGGCTAGCTGCCCAGGGCCTTCTAGCTGAGACCACCCTGTCCTTGTACCCAGCTGCACCGCCCACCGCCATTGGCAGAGGCTCCCACCACATGTGGCACTTGGCAGAAGAGAGGAGCCAGGCCACTCGGATTCTCTCTCTCAGAAACCGAATTGAGAAGGGCTAAGAATGGAAGAGCAGGGAGCTGCAGCTAGAAGGACGCGCGGAGAGAAGCCACAGAAGGTCATGTTCTGAAGGTCAAGTTCCCTGGAAGCCATGCGTGAGCAGAAGCCGTGAGATGCAGTAGGGGCTCTGAAGGGGTCGTGGCGGACCAAAGGCGAGAAACTGCAGAGTCAGCCCCAAGAAGGAAGGAAATACTGATCTGGGCTACAACATGGGTGAACCCCAAAACTGCTACATTCAGCGAAGGAAGCCAGACACCAAGTCACTCGCTGTCATGAGATGCCTGGAACAGGGAAGTCGGTAGACACAGGAAGGAAACCAGTGGTTTCCAGAGAACTGGGGAAGACAGAGTGACTGCATATTGGGTACTGGCTTCCTTTTGGGGTGAGGGGACCGCTTTGGACCCAGAAGCCAGTGTCCTAAATGCCACTGAACTGTACATTTCAACATAGTATATTTTGTTATGTGTGTCTTAGCAAAGAAAGAAAGAAAGAAAGAAAGAAAGAAAGAAAGAAAGAAAAAGGAAGGAAGGAAGGAAGGAAGGAAGGAAGGAAGGAAGAAAGAAAGAAAGAAAGAAAGAAAGAAAGAAAGAAAGAAAGAAAGGAAGGAAGGAAGGAAGGAAGGAAGGAAGGAAGGAAGGAAGAAAAGAAAGAAAGAAAGAAAGAAAGAAAGAAAGAAAGAAAGAAAGAAAGAAAGAAAGAAAGAAAGAAAGAAAGAAAAAGGAAGGAAGGAAGGAAGGAAGAAAGAAAGGAAGAAAGGAAGAAAGAAAGAAAGAAAGAAAGAAGAAGAAGAAGAAGAAGAAGAAGAGGGGAAGGAAGGAAGGAAGGAAGGAAGGAGAAAAGAAAGCCAGCCCCGGGGACAGAGATGGGCCAATACGCACAACAGCCTGGGCTTCTGGATTCCACACACATGACTCCGTCTGAAGGTGGCCCAATAGGATCTCTGTCCCTTTCAGCCAATACTGATAAGTAACAATCTAATTACCCTCAGGCCCCGATGCTTCCCCAGCCCCTGGCCCCTGCCACCTGAGGGGCCGCATGCGCCATCTTGATTCATTCTCTCCACACCCCATGTGCTATGTGCTGTTAACAGACTGGGGCCAAAGAGGTTAATCCATACACTCAACGAGTGGGGCCTTGCCCGAGGAACTGGGAAGTCAGTGGAGGAGGGAAAGGGGCACCCCATAAAAAAAAATAATCGGTTATGAGAGTCTATTTCTAGAGTTCTGACCCCTCCCGCCAAAGCCTTAGGGCAAGGTGCATACTGCCTGAGCTCAGTGCGGCCCCAGGAGGGTCCCTACCTGACAGTGTAGGCGGCTGCCGAGGAGACCATTAGGGAGCTGACCATGTGTCGCAGAAGCTCGATTTCCTGTGGGAGAACAAAACCAATGTCCTTCCTACAGCTCCTCACTGTAGGGCTTTCCCTTAGGCCCGGCAGCTCCCCTACAAGAACGGGGACTCCTGCGCCATCCAGATGTGTGGACCTTCCTCATTAGTGGCCGCGGGGGAAAGGGATCTTAAAGGGGTACCGAGTACAGGGAATGCCAAACTGATGAGCTGGAACGCCAGCTTAGAGGGCTTATTCCGGCGGAACCCTCAGCCCAGAACATTCTGAAGAGCACCGACCTAACTTTGTGGTCTTGTTCAGCAACTTGCCTGAATTTCATAATGGTGACCACACGAACCTGTTTTCCAGTTCCAAAGAAATGTCTTTGCAGTATTATGGGTAAAAAGGGCTCTTTTCGGGAGAAAGAAGGGAGGAAATTACATATATATTTACACACAAATATAACGTGTATATATTTATATCCAATATACATATATGCACACATATAAAGTGTGTTACACATACAGTCATTCATATACATATGTATATGAACACACATGCGCACACACACACAGGGAACGAACTGGAAGAGATGGAGAGGAAATGGTGTTTCTCTGGAATACCTTTTGGAGTAGTTTTGGTTTGGGAACTCCTCTTTAAGGTTTACATATGCAGGGGACGCCTGGATGGCTCAGTCGGTGAAGAGTCTGGCTTCTGGCTCACGCCATGATCCCGGGGTCCTGGGATCGAGTCCAGGGTCCTGGGATCGAGCCCCTGAGTCGGGGGGGGGGGGTCCCTGCTCAGCGGGGAGCCTGCTTCTCCCTCTGCCTCTGCCCCTCCCCCCATTCGTGCTCTCTCTCTCTCACTCTCAAATAAATAATCTTAAAAAAAAAAAAACCAACAACCAAGGGCACATCAAAAGCTCACAGAAGCCAGCTTGAAGGGCTCCCACTAGCTCCCACTAACTTGTCTCCCTTCTCTGGGACAAGTTGAACATCATAATGAATGATGATGGCCATGGAGCAAAGTGAGAATCCACGAATGCTTACTGATAACACACAAGTACACGGGGAAGAATGAGAAGCTCTTCCTTAAGTAAAATGCTCTCTTACAACGTTCCTCTTGTAGGAGGAACGAGAGAGGTAGATAAAAGATCACCATTCAGCAGCCGTTATGACGGTAATCATCATCCGGGCAAGAACCGTTAATGGATGCCCAAACACCCGAGTGGAAATGTGCCAGGGAACAGGATATTTATGTGGTCTCCGAGGAGCTCCACTTACTTCTCACAAAGGGAAAACACTGGAGACACATGGCTGACCAAGGGACCAACATCAACATCACCAGTTAAGGGACCAACTTCCATCCTGTACCTCCTACCTAATGCGCACCCAGGACACAACATCACCTCTGAGATATTCCACCCAAAATGCGCAGCACGAATCTCATCGTGAAGAAAGATCAGACAGACCCATGTTGAGGGGCTTTTGTACAACATGACTGGCTTCCAAAATGCCAAAGTCATGACGACAAAGCAGGGCTGAGGGATGGTTCCAAAAACAGAGCCTTGGACAACCACATGCAGTGTGGGACCCTGGCTGGGAGCCTGGAGCAGGAAAATCAAATTAGCTATAAAGGACGTCATTGGGACCATTGGAGAACTTTAGACAAGGACTATTTAGAATTGTAATAACATTGAAATTCCTGACTTGGATAACTGCCCTGTGTTTCTGCAAGAAAATGGTCTTAAACTTAGGACATACACACTGAAGTTCTTAGGGACATAATGTCTGCCGTGTGCTCTCAAATAGTTCAGCAATCATAACAATAACTTATTTTCAGTAAAAATAATAATTAGAGAGTGTGTGTGTGCAAATATGGCAAATGATCAATCTTGGTGAAGGCTAGAGTTCTTTGTACTATTCTCTCAGGGAAGGGAAGGTGGAGGAGAAAGGAAGGGTCCTCACGGGACAGCAAAGGTTACAGAGATACCCACAGAATATAAATGGTTTTGCTGGCTCATTGATTGCCCTGGCTGATGATATTCAAAATGACATCTCTGGCTTCTGCAAGTCTGAACGAGGCTGCTTTCTTTGTTAGAGGCATCTGACTCCGGCTGATTCCGTACTTGAGGCCACAGTGTTGGGGTTGGTGGGGTAACTCTTGAATCCTCTCCTCTACCCCAGCTGGGCCAAGGGGTCCTGGGTTTTAGGGCCACTGACCTTCTGCAGCTTGTGGTCCACGTTCAGGTAGCGGATCCTCTCAATGCGCAGGAGATCCAGTTCCTCCCTCAGCGCCGCATTCCGCACCAGCTGGATGTCAAAGCGACACGTGACCTGGCGGGGGGTGAGGGGTGTACAAAAGTCCGTCTGAGGCCTGGCCTGCCTCCCTCTTCCACACTCAGCCAAGGAGTGGACACTTGTCAGAGGTGGAGCCCGTTCCCAATTTGGGGACCCTGAGAGCATTGCCCAACCACCCTAAGGACCCAGGCATCAGTCTCCTTTCCTTGGGAACCCTCCATCCATCCAGGATCGGGTCTCCTGATCCTTCCCTGGGAGCGCAGTGTTTCAGGCCTGCCTCCCTCCAGGAATCTGGTCCATCGTTTCTGGAACTTGACCCCCTGATCAGTTTTCCCCCCAATGCCCAGAGATCAGGTCTGGAAAGAGCCAAGAGGATGATTCTCACCCTGTCCAACTGGTCTTCTAGGATCTTGATCCTTTGCCGGATCTTGACTTTCTGATCCAGGATGAGTCCTGGGGCCCTGACATCCTTACTACAGGCAAAGATCCGGGTCTCCCACTCCTGGATCTGGATGAAAGAGGAAGATAACCTATTTGTTGGCTGAATGTGGGAGAGACTGAGGCACCAAGAGAGGGTGAGTGACTGAGCGTAGCTGCCATCCGCCATCCTTGTGGCCCCAGCCATCTGTTCTAATGATGCCCTTCTTCTTCTGCCTCTTCTGCTAACAATGCCCAACCCTCCATGTGGTTCTGGCTTCCAAACACAACAAGGCACCTTGCCAGCCACATGACCCAGGTCCCGACAATCACGGTGATTGTCCTAGGGATGGACCGGTTGACCGACCCAAGCTGAGCCAGCCTGAATCCCTTCCCGGTATTTTGGGGGAAATGCATGAGCTGGATGGATGGGACTCCGGGACTTGTGCTGTCATAGTCCCCAGCACACGGGGTTCCTGGGAGGATGAGGCCAGTAGACAAAGTGGAGACAAGAGACTGAGAGATGGTGAGAATGAGCTCGGACGCCATTAGAATCCCTGTGTCTTGTTATGCGTGAAACCACTGCCAACCCGTCCTCATTTCTGTGTTCATCTTTATTTGGGGCATGCCGTCTCTCCAAATAAATTGGAAGCTCCACAAGGGCAGATTTTTGTCTTTTTTGACAAAAACCTACAGAGTAGGTTCTCAATAAAACATGCAGATCAAATGAATACATGCATTGCTTAAGACTGTGTTTCCCGGGGCGCCTGTGTGGCTCAGTTGGTTAAGTGTCCTACTCTTGATCTCAGCTCAAGTCTTGATCTCAGGGTTGTGAGTTCAAGCCCCATGTTGGGCTGGGTGTGGCGCCAACTTAAAAAAAAAAATCTGTGTTTCCCAATTTGTGTGCTGTTATGGGTTGGATTATGTCCTGTCCACCCCCCACACCCCTGTCGCTGCAAATTCTTATGTTTAAGTGCTAATCCCCAGTACCTCAGAATGTGGCCTTATCTGGAGACAGGGTCTTTACAGAGATAATCAAGTTAAGATGAGGTCATTAGGGTGGACTCTGCTCCAATATGACCAGTGTCCTTATGCAAAGGGGAGATTTGGACACAGACGGGCATACAGGGAGAACACCACCCTGCCAGCACTTTTGTCTTGGACTCCCAGCCTCCAAAGCTGTGGGACAATAAATTCCTGTCATTTCAGCCACCCAAAGTTTGTGGTACTTAGTTACAGCATCCCCTAGAAAACTAATGCATGCACCCGGGCACCCCAGAGCATCGCTGCAAACTCAAAGGGAGCACCACGGGGATATTAAGTCTTGAGGGAGAAACGTCGACGTGGATCAGACACTGCGTGAGCTACCAACTCAAGGCAGTTCACAGGTTCAACACAAGGCGGCGCCATGTTCCTTTCAATGAGTCACATCTTTGTGAAACCGCGTTTTTAGCCATTGCCGTGATACAAAACCAAACATCCAAAAATGCTACCAGTGGGGGAAACTGCCAAAGGGTACAAAGAATCTCTCTGTATTACTTTTTCCAATTGCATGTGAAGCTACAATTATCCCAGTAAAATTTTCAATTAAAAAAGAAGAAAGAAAGAAAAGCAAGTACTGCACAGAAATCAGCATGGAGTCAGAGTGGTAAGTCCAATCTGACTCCAAGACCGAAAGGCACAAACATCCCACAGGTAAGTAACTGTAGTTTTGGAGAATGAAATACAGGTTTTTTTTTTTTTCCTATTTATATATATATATATATATATTTTTTTTTTTTTTTTTTTTCTTCCCCCAAATGGTCTCTAGGTTGTTAGGATGAAAACACTGGTTTATTTCAAGTAGATCCGTTGGCAGAACAAGACTGGACCCCGGAACAGCTCTTGAAAGCTAGCTGATTGTTCCATTTTCAGGAATTATATGAGTTAAATTGTTGGTAGCTTGGAATTAACCACTGTATTCGTTTTTCTCTTTCTGCAAAACAAACTACCCCAAACTTGGTGGCTTAAAACAATACCCATCTATGATCTCGAAGTTTCCATGGGTCAGGAGTCCAGCACAGCTCAGCTGGATCCTCTGCATGGGGTCTCCCAGAGCTGCAGGGCTGCGGTCTCATCTTGGACTCATCGCGTGGTCCCCTCCCAGGTGGCCCTTTCCATGGCATGGCAGCTTGTATCTTCACGGCCAGCCAGAGAGCACCTCTCTTCAGTCTACTAGGGGCCAGTCTAACAGAGCACACCTAATGAAGGGAGTGACATCCCTTCACGTGTGCTGCATTTTGTGGGCCAGAAGCAAGTCACAGGTTCTGCCCCCACTGAAGGGGTGGGTAGTACACGGGGTCACCTTGGGATATGTTCACTACAGCCAAGACGAGAGTATAGGTTTCCCCATTATCTGAAAGTAGAGCATTCCTATGAGACCCTTCATAAGCCAAACAGGCATAAAGTGCAGAAGGAATTACCATTAATTCATATGGAAAAAATGTATAGCATTCCTAGCCCAAAAATAACCTCTCTTAGGCTTTTCTGATACCTTAGGACACACCTTGCTGACACATGCACAAAATAAACCGAGATAAAGCACAGATGCTCACAGACAGTGCAAAACTCTAGCAGCTGGATGCTAGACATGCTGAGTGTGGTCCCCAGGAAGGTGGTTGGGGTGGGGCGGGGGGCAGGGGACACCCTCACTGCATTCCTTCTGGAAGCTCCAGGGGAGAATTCATTCCATTGGAATGAATTCCAATTTCTAGAAGCTGGATTCCTTGATTTATGTATTCCTTAGCTCGTGGCCACTTCAACCTCTGCTCCTCTTCTTCACATCTTCCCTATCATCACATCATCTTCTCTGATTCTGACACTCCTAGCTCTCCCTTATAAGGACCCTTGTGATGATATTGGGCCCACTGGGACAATCCAAGGTAACCTCCCCATCTCAAAATCTTTAATCACATCGGCAGAGTCTCTTTTGCCACGTAAAGTAACATACTCAAGGGTTCCCGAGATTACAGTGTGGACATCTTCGTGGGGGTGGGGGGACCATCATTCTGTCTACCATACTTCCTCAAGTGAAATTCATTTTTTTTTTTTTTACTTAATAGTTTTATCACCCATGTATGTACCCCTAAGCAAAAGTTTACTTTGGCCTGATTTTGAATTTTATGTAAATGAAATCATGTTACCTGTATGTTTTATGTCTTGCTTCCTTCCTTGTGGCTGTGTGTAATTGTGTTGCATTCATTTTTCATCACTGTATACTACTTCATGATATAAATACACCACAATTTATTTATTCATTCAAATACTGATGGACATTTGGGTTTCTTCCAGTTTGGAGCTGGCTAATGTGACTAATGCTTCTTTCAACATTCCTTTACAAGAATCCTGGTTCCGGGGCATGTGCTCAGAAGTGTACTTGCTGGGCGGGAGGAAGAGTTAACAATAGATCTAAACCTGTTTTCTATTAGAAGGTGACTTTGGCTTACTCTCTTCCAACAGGGTGTTTCCATGGAAACATACTGGGTTAAGGTAAATATGGAATGCCAGCTCCGTTCCCAGGCAACAGTGTTTATTATAAAAATGACCCCTGATTGGTGAACTACATTGGACTAGAAGGACTGAGAGTGGGCTCATGGATCTCTAGGGCCTAGGTGACCAGCACTGAACAGAAACTTTGTTTCTCTGTGGGGTTTTCTTTTTTTTTTTTAATAAAGATTTTATTTATTTATTTGACAGAGAGAGAGAGAGAGCACAAGCAGCGGGAGTGGCAGGCAAAGGCAGAGGGAGAAGCAGGCTCCCCGCTGAGCAGGTAGCCAGATGCGGGACTCGATCCCAGGACCCTGGGATCATGACCTGAGCCGAAGGCAGTCGCTTAACCAACTGAGCCACCCAGGCGCCCGGGTATTCTTTTTTTAAGTTGTCTTCACACCCAACGAGGGGCTTGAACTCACGACCCTGAGATCAAGACCTGAGATCAACAGCCGGATGCTCAACTGACTGAGCCACCCAGGCGCCCCTGTGGGGTATTTCTTATAATTGAGTATGCTCCTGCTGGGGGCTTCGACTTAGACCCTATCCTCATGAGCTGTTGGAGAAGTGGCTCCTCTTGTATATGAAGCCTCCCTATTCCAGAGTGGGCAACACCCAACCGCTCACGCGGTATCTCCCAACTGGAGGTGCTGAGCAGCAGTCCCTGGATGCTCAGGGAAGGTGTGTTTGCTGCTGTTATGCCAAGAGGCTGTTGTTTCCTGCCCTCCATCATCCTACAAAGTGACCATGGTACCAAGTTATATAGCCTATTGCATCCTGTGAGCATGAATGTCAGGTGGAACCCAAGACTGCTTCTGATGACCATGCCAAGTGGGGGTGACCCCGAATCACAGGGTATGTCTATCTGTAAATTTAATTGATAATGGGGGAAAAAAAAACTTTTCCGAATACATGTGACAATTTATACCCTCAACGGTAGTTCATTAGGAGTTCCCACTTGCTCCTTCTCTCCCCAACACTTGGTATTTGGGGACACTAATTTTTGAACATTTGGTGAGTGTTTAATGGACTCTCATTGTGATTTTCATTTGCCCCTCTCTGATTACTAATGAGTGATGAGTAATTCCGACGTTAATTGGACATCTGAATTTCTTATTTTGTGATGTGTCAGCTCAAATCCTTTGACTATTTTTTAAAATTGGGCAGGCACCTGGGTGGCTCAGTCGGTTAAGCGTCTGCCTTCAGCTCAGGTCATGATCCCAGGGGCCTGGGGTCGACTCCCACATCAAGCTCCCTGCTCCACAGGAAATCTGCTTCTCCCTCTGCCCCTCCCCCCCACTCATTCTCTCTCTTTCTCTCTCAAATAAATAAATAAAATATTTCATTTTTTATTTTTTTAAATAAAATCTTTTTAAAAAATAAGTAAATAAATACAATCGGGCTGACTCTTCAATAATTTCTAGGAGTTCCTTCTATGTTCTTGCTACTAGTCCTTTGTCAGCTACATGTGTTGCAAATAATTTTCCATTCCATGACTTTGCACACTCTTTTAACAGAATATTAACCTTAAAGTCCTGGGAAGCGAATCTTTTCCTTTAGAAGTAGAGATTTCTATAACTTATTTAAGAAATCCTTCCCCACCTTCACACATTTAGATCTCTGGTCCATCCAGAATTAGTTTTGGGGGTACAAGGTGAGGTAAGGGTCTGGTTTCATCTTACAATATGAATATCCAATTTTCACAGCGCCACTATTAGAGTCCTCTTTTTCCATTTCTTGAAGTCATACGTCAAGTGTCCACATGTGCATTGGTCTCTTTCAGGGCTCTCTCTTCTGTCCCATTGATCCATTTGATTAGCTCTGCATCAATTACAAGAATTTTATAATAAATCTTGATAAATGATAAAGCAAATCCTTTCACACTGTTCTTCTTTTAAGTCAGTCTAAGTCATCTTGTCCATTGCACTTCCATATAAACCTTAGAATCTGCTTGTCAATTCCATCCATTCAAAAAAAAGAAAAACTTTCAGTACTTTGGTTGGGATTACATTGAATCTATAAATCAATTTGGAGATCTGACTTTTTATGACACTAACTCTTCCAATCTATGGATAGATCTCTACATTTATTAAGCTCTTCTTTACTATCCCTCAATAAAAGATTACAATTTACTCCATAGAGGTCCTGCACACTTTTGTTAGATTTCTTCGTAGGTACTTCTTTTTGGCTATTATAAATGTGTATTTTCTTCTTTTATTTAATAATAGTTATTGCTAATACAGGGCAATATCATTAACTTTGCATATTAATTCTGTATCCAGCCACATTGTTAAACTACCTATTAATTACAATAAGTTGGTGTTAGATTCTTCTGGATCTTCCATGTACACAAATACATCATCTACAAACAATGACAATTTCATTTCTTCCTCTCCAATGTTTACATTGTTGTTTTTTTTTTTCCTTTTCCTGGCCATACGGCACCAGATAGAACCTCTAGTACAATGTTAAATACAAAGTGGTGCTAGCCGACATCCTTATATTGTTACTGATCTCGAAGATAATCTTTTCCATGTTTTGTTATCAAATATGATATTTTCTGTCGATGGCTTATAGTTGCCCTTTGCCAGATTCAGGAAATTTCCTTTTATTCCCGGTTTCTTAAGAGTTTTTAGCATGAATGGATGCTGAATGTTATCAAATACTTTTTTATTTCTACATAGACCGGTGCTATAAACAGGTACAAGTCCAAGGACCGTCTGTCATCAGTCTTTGATGTGATAGGCTCAGAAAATGAGAGTAAGCATTTAAGCAAGCATCAGAAATGGTGTTTTGGGGTGCTGAATGTATGTGTCAAGTCACATAAAGCACAAGCCTTATAAAAGTAGCAGTCAGGGGGCGCCTGGGTGGCTCAGTCGTTAGGCATCTGCCTTCGGCTCAGGTCATGATCCCAGGGTCCTGGGATCGAGCCCTGTATTGGGCTCCCCTGCTCTGCGGGAAGCCTGCTTCTCCCTCTCCCACTCCCCCTGCTCGTGTTCCCTCTCTTGCTGTGTCTCTCTCTGTCAAATAAATAAATAAAATCTTTAAAAAAATAAAAGTAGCAGTCAGTAGTAGATTGGAAATTTTAAAAGTTGGTCCATTAACACATATAGTTTGTGAAAAACTACGTCAAGTTTACCTTTTTTTTTTTTTTGCCAGAAAATGTCTATTCTCTCTCATTCATGGATGATATTTTTATTGGGTATAAATTTAAAGATTTTATTTATTTATTTGAGAGCGAGAGAGAGCAAGAGAAAGGACAAGCAGGGGGAGGGGCAGAGGGAGAGGGAGAAGCAGGCTCCCCGCTGAGCAGGGAGCCCGACATGGAGCTCCAACCCAGGACCCTGAGATCATGACCTGAGCTGAAGGTAGATGCTCTACTGACTTACACCCCTGGGTATAAGATTCTAAGTTGACAGTTTTCCCTCTTAGAACAGTGAAGTTATAATCTATCTTCTGATTTCCAGTATTTCTTTTAAAAAATCAGCTGTCAGTTTAATTATGGCTCCTTTGGAAATAATATCTTATTTTCTGGCTACTTTTATATTCTGAAATTTCTCTATCTTCTATATAAGTGGATTTTTTTTTTTATTCATCCTGTTTTGGACTCTAAGGCATCTTTGAATCTGTGGATTTGTTCTTTCATTGGTTCTGGAAAATTCTTAGATATTATCTTATTACACATTATCTCTGTCCAATTCTCTCCCTGTTCTTCTGAAACTTTTTAAAAATTTTTTATTAAAAAACAAAAGATTTGGGGCGCCTGGGTGGCTCAGTCATTAAGCGTCTGCCTTCGGCTCAGGTCATGATCCCAGGGTCCTGGGATCTAGCCCCATATCAGGTTCCCTGCTCGGCGGGAAGCCTGCTTCTCCCTTTCCCTTTGCCCCTGTGTTCCCTCTCTCGCTGTCTCTCTCTCTGTCAAATAAATAAATAAAATTTAAAAAAAAAAAAAAAAAAGAAAGATTTGATTTTTTTAAGCAATCTCTACACACCCAACGTGGCGCTCAAACCCACAACCCGAGATCGAGTCACACACTCCACCGACTGAGCCAGTCAGGTGCCCCATCTTCTGAAACTCTTATTAGACATATATTTAACTCCACTGTATCTGCAATGTCTCTCTCTTTTTTTTTTATTTATTTATTTGTCAGAGAGAGAGAGGCAGGCAGAGCAGGGAGCCTGATGCGGGGCTCGATCCCAGGACCCCGAGATCATGACTGAGCTGAAGGCAGACGCTTAACCAACTGAGCCACCCTATCATCCCTCTGCAATGTCTCTTAACCACCCTCCCATATTTCTATCTTTTTGTCTCTCTGTGGTGGATTCTAGATGATTTATTCTGAATAAATTCTTTCTTCAGCTTTGATTTGGCTTATTATCTGTCTCTCCAGTAGAATGTAAACTACATTACAGCAGCGTCCTTGTCTGTTTGGCTCACTGCCACGTCCTCAACACCCAGAACAGGGCCCGGCACTTAGGGGGCACTCCAGTAAATATTTGTTTGATGAATGAATGCCACCAGATAACTACATCTTATCTTGACCTTACAGGGAACTTCACAGAGCTGTACTCTAGAGAGCCTATCCCCCATCGGATCTACAGTTCTCCATAATCAAGGTTGTTAGGGCAAAGCAAATCACGGAGTCAAGATAATAAAATCATCCTGTTTGGGCCTGACTCTGATGAGTTTCCGTGAGAGACTGAGGAAAACTAATTCAAGCAGTCAACACCCAGGAAGCCACTGCACTATCATGAAATAGCCAAAAGGGTGGTGTGTGTGAATCAGAATTCAGCTTCCAAAAGGCAGCTCGGGGGCTACTGAGAGCTGAACAAACAAACTGATTGAAAGTCAAATGTATGGAAACTATGTGATAGGGGAGCCTGGGTGGCGCAGTTGGTTAAGCGACCGACTCTTGGTTTCAGTTCAGGTCCTGATCTCGGGGTCTTGAGATCGAGCCCCGCGTCAGGCTCCCCGCTCAGTGCGGAGTCTGCTTAAGTTTCTCTCTCCCCCTCCCTCTGCCAGACCCCCTCCCGACACTCTTTCTCTCTCTCTAAAAAATAAATAAATCTTTAAAAAAAAACACAACTATGTGGTAGATAGAATAATGCCCACCCCCCTAACTCCCGCTGATATGTCCACATCCTAATCCCTGAAACTTGTGAATATATGACCTGAATAGCAAAAAAGGACCTTGCAAATGTGATGAAGTTAAGGATTTTGAGATGGGGAGACTCTCCTGAATTACCTGGGTGGGCCCAGTGCAATCACCAAGGTCCTTACGAGTGAAAGAAGGGGGCAGGAGGATCCGAATCAGAGAAGGAAGAGGTGGGAGCGATACACATGAGACTCAGCTGCCCACTGTTGGCCTTGCAGACAAGGAAAGGAGCCATGAACCAAGCAATGCAGGCAACTTCTAGAAGCTGGAGAAGTCAGAAAACAGATTTTCCTCTGAAGCCTTCGGAAGGAATGCAGCCCTGCTAACACCCTGACTTTAGCCCAGTGAAACCAATTTTGGGCTTCCGTCCTCTGCCACTATAAGATAATTCATTTGTATTATTTTTCTTAAGATTTATTTATTTGAGAGAAAGCATGCGCACATGAGCGAGCGGGGGGAGAGGCAGAGGGAGAGGGAGAGAGAAAAGATCTCAAGCAGGCTCCGTGCTGAGCGCAGAGCCTGACCCACGGCTCGATCTCCTCGATCTTACAACCCTGAGATCACGACCTGAGCCGAAATCAAGAATCGGATGCTTAACCGACTGAGCCACCCAGGCGCCCCTAGTTTGTATTATATTTTAAGCCACCAAGTTTGTGGTAATTTGTTACAGCAAAAATAGGAAAGTGATACAGATCACCAAGATAAGTAACCTTCAAAGTCCTATTTGTGATCCAACAGTGTGCCAGAAATCCTTTGGTCTAGGCAAGCAACTTTTTAAAATGAAGACTAGAATAGAAAATCGCAGAATGAATCCCACCTAGAAAAAATCAGTATTACCTGGTGAAACTTTTCTTTGAGATGTATGTGTGTGTTTATATCCACATGTGTATGAACTGCCTCGGGAGGTCATGGTCACAAAAACCTGAAAGAACACTGACCTACAAAAGTCACATTGTTGCCAAGGTCAAGGCATTGGAAACCTATGTAGACTCCGCTGCATTACCAACATCCTCTTTTTGCCGATGAAGAAACTAGGGCCCAGAGAGGTAAAGACTTGCCCTCGGTCACACAGCTCTGATCGGCGGGGCCAGGATTCTAATGCAGGCTTTGCTGACTCCAGGAGGTGAACCTTTCCCCTTTAACCACACCAGCCCCCTTTTGGGATGTGTGGGACAGTGCTAAGCAAGAAACACCCATATTCCCTCTAGAGCCTGAACATAACTCTCCGAGGATGCTTTCCATAAGCCCATTTTTCAGACGAGGAAGCTAAGGCTCAAAGCAGTTCCGATACCTGCCCCTAAGTGGGATCCACGGAGTCTGGTCTCAGAACCCACCTGCTTGTCCAGGGCTCTGGTCTGCTCCCGTAGCTCCTTGACCTCGGCCTGTACCTGGAGCCGGCACTTGAGCAGCTGGCCCATGTTCTCCAGCCTCTCACTGTCCCGCAGCCGCTTGACCTGGCTCTGGGCGACGCTGATCTGCACCTTAAGTTTATCTCGCAACCCCTCCAGGCGCTGGATCTCCTCACTGCCCAGGCAGGGAGGGGGAAAGCAAGCCAACAAGCGGCAGAGCTCAGAATCACTAAAGGCCAGACTCGGGGCCAGCCCTCCCCCCTTGGAGCCAGGAGCCGGACCCCCAGCCCCCCGAAGAGCCCCCTCCCCAGCTCCGGGACCAAGTACTGGGCTCACAGTTGCTTGTTGATGCGCTGGTGGACTTCCTTGCTGTAAGCCCGCCTCTCCCCCTCCATCACTTTGCATTGCCGCTGTAGTCTGCTCAGCTCCCAATCCACTGAAGGCAGGACCAGCCAAGGGGCTCAGGAGGAACCCAGTAGGCCCCAGCCCCTTCCTCTCCAGGACCTAGGAATTCTGGCTCCCTCAGGGTCCCACAAACCGCAGCTGAAGTGCACACGCAGTCCCCGCAGCCCTCCGGCTCTGTATCTTGGCTCCTATACCCCTTCCAATTCCTGTACCCCAAGCTGACCTCAGGATTTTTCCCATCACTCCTGCCCCAGGTTTGGGCACACACTTTCCCACTAGAGGGCGCTCCTGGCAGGCCTCCTGCTCCTCAGGGACCTGCCACATACGATCTGGAACTTGGGAAAGGTGAGGATAGGTGCCAAGAACTGGGAACAGCATTCCAACTCCCTCCCCTACTTCAGCCCCCATCACCCAGCAGTCCTCGGTCCCATCCTCCTTCCTCACTCTCAGCTCATCCTCTAGTCTCAGGCTTCCTTCTGTCCTGCCTGGACCATCACCCCAGCCTCCTCCCCAACCTCTCGACCTTTCCTTACAGCCTCAGCGGGTCTTTCTACACCGGAGCTGACCCTGCCCCTCCCCTGCTCACAGGCCTCCCTTGGAGCTCCAGGGCCCCCAGGACAATGTCCCAGCTCCTCAGCCTGGTGTTCAAGGCCCCCAACGATCTGACCCTACCCACCTCTCGAGTCTGGTCCACTAGCTCCCCGCCCCCCACGGCCCAGTGGCTCTCAACCAGAGATTCTGCCCCGCACAAAGAGTTGGCAATGTCTGGAGGCATTTTTGATTGTCACGATGTGGGGATGGGGCAGGGGAAGGTGCTCATGGCATGTAATGGCTAGAGGTCAGGGATGCTGCTAAGCATCCTACAATGCCCAGGACAGCCCCCATGACTAAGCATGATCTGACCCCAAGTGCCAACAGTGTGGAGGCTGAGAAACCCAATTCTAGCCACATGCTGTTCTCTCTGCTGAAACACTCGTCCCTGCCTGCTCCCACTGGGAATTCCTGGGAGGAGTTCCAAGCCCCTCTCAAACTACTCTTCCTGCAGGAAGTCTTCCCAGACTGCCCCACTCCCCAGACTTGGCCTATCTCTCTGCCCTGCTCCACCTCCATTCCCATGCATGTGCGTTCCTCGCTAGAGGGCTCTCCTGGAAGGTCTCCCTGTCCTCAGTGTGCTGCAGCACAGTACCCGGAACTTGGGGAACTGAGGAAAAGAATGAGTGAAAAAAGCAAGACTGAATTACCCATTCCTTCCAGGAAGGCCTCGCTTCCATCCTCCGAGCGGGTGCTCCCTGCAGAGTGTCCCAACGGCATCTTGGCCAAAGCGGGAGGGGCTCCTGTAGGGGTGACACAGGACCGCTTTAGACAGCAAGCAGGAGAGGGCCGGAAGGAAGGTGGGGATGAACCGCGAGGGACTAGGAATTGGAAGGTGACCCCAGAATCAGCTCTGGCCTCTCTTTGAGTCTCAAGTCCTCCAATGGGTTGGAGGCGGACACCTCTCAGGCCTCTCTCCACACCCCTCCTGACCTCCCACCTCTCATATTTTCTGTCTTGTGTTTCCACTCTGAGTCACGCGCGCGGGGACAGGCCCCCTAGGCTCTCAGTATTTCGGAGGCGTGGCTGTTTGTGGAGGGAGACACGGAGGAGGGGAAAACCCTGGCCGGCTGTGGGGAGCGAGGCCCGGTCCCTACCTGCTGGAGGTGACCTGTCCCAGGTCCTCCAAGCTCACTGTTGTGGCCTGGTTACTGGGGAGATAAAGGGCCAATGAGGCCTGAGGACAGCGGCCGGGGTGGGACCGAGGCCTCCAGCAGGCGCCGTGGGAGGGGAGGCTGGGGAGGAGGGGCCGGGGCAGCCCGAAGACCAGAGGAAACCTCGGCGGCTGGGTACAGACGGATTGGGGGGCCCGGAGCCCTGCGAGGGGCGGGGCTGGGAGAGCTTGCGGGGGCGGAGCTGTGAGCCTTGCGAGGGGCGGGGTGGGAGGGGCCTGTGAGAAGAGGGACTGGGTGTGCCTTGGGGGGCGGGGCTGGCAGGGCCACGAGGGGCGGGGCTTCAGCGCTTGAGAGGGCCGTGAGACCTGTAAGGAGCACGGTACCTCTGGAAGGAGGGGCTGCGGGGACTAGAGAGGGACCCGGCACCAGTATCCGTAAAGGGCGGGGCTGCGGCCCTTGCGGGCGGTGGGGCAATGGGGGGGGCTGTCGAGGGGAGGGGCACGGGTACCTGCAAACGCCGGAGCATCACGGACCTGCGAGGGGCGTGGATAGAAGGCCACTGGGCGGGCCTGGTGGGAGGGCGCTGGAAGGAGGTCTGGAAGGCGCTAACGGGGAGCGAGGGGCTGAGGGGCGGGCTGTATGTTTTCGGGAGGGAGAGGCAGGAGCTGAAAGACCCAATGGAGCCAGGGCTGGGAGAGAAACGTCTGGAAGGCTTTGGAGCTAGGCCGAGGTCCTTCGGGACGAGGCCCGAGAGATGTGTGTCTTAAGTTAAGACCACGTTATTTTGAAGAGTCATTAGGAAGACCGTGCCGATGCCGCGAGTTGTGAGAGGGAGGAGAGCTCACCAACTCCGGTCCCCGCAGTGACTCACTGCGCATGCGCGGCCAACGGCCTCCTGCGAAGCCTCTTGCCTGCGGGGTCCGCGCACTGAGAGGCGGAAGTGGGCGGGGCCGCGAGCTCTTCATGCCGCCCCCGCCTGGCCACACCCCCTCGCTCCGCAGGGCGCGCCTCCTCGGCTGTAGGCTGCTGCCCACGTGGGCCTCCCCGGAGCGGGCGGGCAGTGGGCGCAGCTCCCTGCAGGCTGGGTGTGCCTGAAGCCTGCGGTTTCCTGTGGGAGGAAGCAGCCCGCGGGCGCTCAGCTCGGCTCTTAGCCTTGGAGGCCCAGGAGGGGGAGATCCCGTTACCGCCCTCGGGCTCCCTGATTCTCCCGCTTCCACAGGGTCCTAGCTTGAGGGACCTCCTCCCACGCCCCCCCCCCCCGCTGCATTCCCAGGGTACCCAAATCTGGCGCTGATTCCACTAGGAAGTTGATTTAGAGTCCGAGCCTCCTGTTTGCTACTTCCCCTCGCTCACATTTCCATCTCCCTAGCCCCTGGTTTCCAGACTCCTTCCAGGGCCAGGTCTGGTCCCCTTTGCCTACACTCCCTGAAAAGCACATGACCCTCCAGCCTCTAATTTTTCCCTCAGTGACCCAGACTTTCTAACTTCCTTGGGGTTCTGAATTCAGACCCCCCAGTCTCTGTCCCCAGGACCCTAATTTTGTACTCCTAACTCTAGCCTTGGGGCCCAGTGGACCCAAGAATTTTCCCCTTCCCCAAATCCTAGAGACCTTGAACTAGAGTCCCCCAATACTAAATCCATTCAGGGCCCCGGTGCTGGTATAACTAGCACATACTATGTACTGGACACTCTAAGAACTACCCTATGATGTATTTACTATTATTATCCTTATTTTACAGATAAACTGAGGCATAGAGAGGTTATTAGTAACTTGTCCAAAATCACAGCGAATGAGTACAGCAGCTTGGATTTGAATCCAGTCCAGGTGCCTCTGTAGACTGCTGCACTGGTACCCAATTTCTGGGTCTCCTGAGTACCTGCCTAGTCACCGAACTGCCTATCCCTCACCCCTTCAGGGAGCTGAGATGACCAACCACTCTCCTGCCCCCTAGCTCTGGCCCCATCAAGATAATCCCATCGTCCAGTTTCCTTCCCCTGCAAGAACCTAGGATTTCAGTCCTCCAACTCTCAATTCCATATCAGGACCCCAGACACCTGGTCCCCTGTCCCTCACTTTTTACCAGCACCCAAACCTTCCAAGAGACCCAGGTGTATAGTAATCACATTCCACTCTGATTCAATAACTCAACAATAAGTAATAATAATAATAGTAATAATAATAGTGAACATTAAGTCCCTGGTACTGCACTTCTGTTTAAAACCCTCCAGTGGCTTCTCACTGCCTGTAGAATAAAATCCAAACTCCTCCCGTAGTCTTCAAGGGCCCTCTTTGATTTCCCTTCCTACCACTCCCTCCAGCTATTCCAGCCACACTGGTCCTTCTGTGTGCTCTCCAAACAACCTGAGCTTGTTCTTGCCTCCAGCCTCGCATTTCCTCTTCCTCCAGCACTGAAATGACTCCTGTCCTCAGGTCTCAGCTCAGATGTCACCTCCCCACAGAGCCCTTGTCTGATCACCTTGTTTAAAGTAGCTTCCTCCCACACATCTTTATCACCTCCACTCTATTTTATTTCCTGCAAAGCACTTAGCAATCCATCTGAAATTTATCAACTTCATTGGTAGGTTTTCTCTTTATGGTCTGCCTGCCTCTACCAGGAAAGTAAGCTCCATGATAACAGCAGGCGTCTGTTTTCTTTATTATGACCTCCCGTTTCATAATAGATGTTCAATAAATGTTTGATGAAGAAAGGAATGAACGTGTGGCTGCGTTAGTGTAACGGTATTACCTTATTCATTTTTTTAAAGATTTTATTTATTTATATGACAGAGAGAGAGAGCACATAAGCAGGGGGAACAGCAGTGGGAGAGGGAGAAGCAGGCTCTCCGCTGAGCAGGGAGCCCGATATGGGGCTCGATCCCAGGACCCTGGGATCGTCTTTATTTATTTATTTATTTGAGAGCGAGAGATAGAGCAGAGCAGGAGGGAGGGGCAGAGAGAGAAGCAGACTCTCCACTGAGCAGGGAGCCCGATGCAGGGCTTGATCCCAGGACCCTGGGATCATGACCTGAGCCGAAGGCAGACGCTTAACCGGCTGAGCCACCCGGGCGCCCCACCTTATTCATTTAGAGTTAAGTATCTGAAATGGGACTACCACTATTAGTATATTGTCAGTATTATTAGTATTACTGTACCCATGTCACAGATGAGGAAAACGAGGCTCAGAGAGTTGAAATAATCAGTTGAGGCAGGAAATAATGGCACTGACATCAACTTCCGCCCCCTGCCCTCTTCCAGAATTTCACGTGTTCCCATTTTCCATCCCCTGACCCCCACCGTGGGGCCGTCTTCGCCCCCCCACCCCAGCTCTCAACCCACTCCACGCAGCAGGAATCTGGCCTGCTCCCCCAGACCCCTGTTCCTCGAAGGATCCAGTTCTAAGCCCCATCAGGGAAAGCAGACATCCGGCCCCGGGACAAGACCCAGTCTGGAGGCCTGAGAATCGGGCCCTCCCTCTCCTCGATGCTTGCCCCACCCTGACTTCCTGGGCTTCAAGGACTTCTCATCTCAACGCTGGGAGGGAGCCCCAGAAGATGCCTGTCTGGGGGCAATGGGTGGGAGCCCAGAGAATGAGGAACCCAGTGCCTAGTCCCTCCCTCTGGCGCAGATCTCAGCTGGGTGCGGTGGGAGTGGGTATAAAAGGGTCAGTATATATTGAGAGGAGCAGAGAGAAAAACCAGGAGAGAGAGAAGAGAGAGAAAGAAGGAGGTATAGGCAGTGAGGACTGGAGAGAGAGGGAAGAAAGGAGGGAGAGAGAAAGAGAGAGAGTTCCCGATTGGAGGGGAGAAGGAGGGAGAGAGCCAGAGGGGAGAGCGAGGGAGGAGGGAGGAAGGCGGTGAGAGAGGCGGGGGCCTCGAGAGGGTGAAAGGAGGGAGGAGAAGGGCGGGGCGCGGAGGCCCCAGCAAGGGACGAGACTCCAACTCTGACTTTTTCTGCCGCTCTCGGTAAGTTTCCAGTCCGTTATTCGGACCGGGATTTCTTTATTTACTTGGGAGTGCAGCAGTTTGGGAAGGACACCCCCAGGCCTGGAGAGACGCCCCCACTCTCAGACCCCATGGAAATCACTGTAATTTAAGAAGTGATCTCTTAGCACTTGGGGTGGAGATTCGGGAAGGGGTGGGGCCCGGCAAGGATTCGGGGTTCTTAGCAGAGCCCTCCACTGGTAAACTTCCTTTAGTTTTTCCCCATGGCTGTCCACTCCCTCCTGAGGACCCTGAGATCAGGGCTTTGCCAGAGAACACCCCACATCTGGGGGACTACAGGCACCCCCTTTCTGGACACTGAAGGGTCCTGGGAGGCTGGGTCCTTCTTGTCAAGCCTCCCCCTGCCAACCCCAACCTCCCACCCCCAGCATGGATCTCGCCCATTTTTCCCACAAGATGTCCAGCAGGCACCAGTCTGGCAACAGGGTGGGGTGGGGACCTCGTGGGCAGAGCCAGAGACTGGGGTTTCCCTGATTCTTGGAGGCAGGGGCATGGGATGAGTCACTGGATGACTCACTGGGTCCCCCTCCTCCCCACCCCAGGAGAGGAGGGGGGTGAATCAAGGATGCCCGTCTCTGGGGGAAGCCCCCAGCTTCTGATGACTCTGGAGGGGTATCAGCTTGAATTTTCATATCCTGGCCCATATGTGCCCAGGACCAGGACTTTGAGGAGACGGGAGGCCACACTGCTAGTCCTCCTCCTTCCTGGACCCAAGAGTCCATCCCTGGCTTGCTCCAACCCCTGGAGAATTCAGGAGTCCGGGCCCCCAGCCTCCTCCCCGCTCAGACTCAGGAGTCACGGCCCCCGGCACTCCCCAGGATGTCTGGACTCAGCCCCCTTCTCCACCAGGATTGAAGCATCTCACCCACCCCTGTGCCAACCTCTTGAAACAACCACCTCCTGACACCCCCCCCCCCCAGCCCAGGCTTCCACCGCAGCCATGTCTCTCCTCCTGCTGGTGGTCTCTGCCCTTCACATCCTCATTCTCATCCTGCTTTTTGTGGCCACTTTGGACAAGGTAAGCCTACTCTGGCGGCAGCGGGGCATCTTGTCCTGTAGACTCCTGCCACGCCCCTCTTCTAAAGTCACTCGGGCCCCACCCCTTTTCCCTAGCATCTACCCTTCTGAGTTCTGCCTCCCTCTACCCTGCCCTTTCCCCTGACTGCTCCCACCCCTTCTTACTAAATCCGTGCCTTCCCCAGGTCAATGCCTTCCAGCACCTCACCCTTTTCCTCACCCTTCCCACAATCTCCCTGACGCCGCCCACTTTCCTTTCCTAACCCTGCCTTTGTTTCTTTCTCGGTCCATCCCAGTCCTGGTGGACCCTCCCCGGGAAGGAGTCCCTGAATCTCTGGTATGACTGCACGTGGAACAATGACAACAAAACGTGGGCCTGCAGTAACGTCAGCGAGAATGGTGAGGGGGATAGGGGACCAGTCTGCAAGGGGAGAGGTCACCCCAGGTCTCTTCACAGGACCAAGAACTAGGGAACCCCTCAAAGTTTGAGTGGGCAGGTCTGGGCCCCAATGCTGAGTGAGTGGGGCTGATTATGACCCTCTTATCTGGATGGTAGGGGGCAATATGCTCATGTTCTAGAGAGGATGGACTAAAAGCCCCCGTCCTTTATGATTCAGAAAGAGTGGAGGCCACATGCTATAGGTTTGAGGAATGCGGAGAAAGCTCCCAAGATTCTGAGAAGGTAGGATTATGTTTTCAAAGTTCTAAGGAGATGGGACTGGTGTTCGGAATGGATGTCCAGGACCAATTTGTCCAAGTTCCAAGGGGTTGAAGCAGGACCACATTAAGGTTCTAAAGGGGTGGGGCTAAATCCTTCCAAGGTCCTGAACAAGGCTGGGGGGTTACGGTGCTGTTTCATCTGAGTTATAAAGGATAAGAGCTGTATCCTTCTAAATTTCTAAGTGAAAGAAAATGAAAGATTAAATGCTTTTCCCCTAAGAGTAAAGCAAGAACTTCTGTTCTCACCACTTCCGTTCAGTGTTGTACTGGAGGAAGCGAATGCAACAGGACAAGAAAAAGAAATAAAAGGTATAAAGAGGGCAGAGGAAAAAGTAAAAATGTCTCTATTCCCAGAGGACATGTTCATGGAGAAAATCCTAAGGAATCTTGAAAATAGCTTCTAGAACTGATAAGGGAATTTAACAACGTTATAGGAATCAAGGTCAATGTAAGTGATACTCCTAAGCATCCAAAGTTGTATGGCTCTAAATGGGGTGGAGGCAGTGAACGATGAGCAAGCCGGTGGAGCTGGAACTCTGGACCTACTGTGACTTCCACCTCTATCTCCTCCTTATTGCAGGCTGGCTGAAGGCGGTTCAGGTCCTCATGGTGCTTTCCCTCATCCTCTGCTGCCTGTCCTTCATCCTGTTCATGTTCCAGCTCTACACCATGCGGCGAGGCGGGCTCTTCTATGCCACTGGCCTGTGCCAGCTTTGCACCAGTGAGCACGGGCCCCGGGGAATTGAAGGGAAGGGAGGGGGACTGTCCGGGTGCTGGGGGCCCCGAGAATGGACATCTGGTCAAAGAAAACAATTATTAACAGCCCAAGGACCACCTGAAGTGCCTCCATAGGCTACCCCTCTGCCTGGGGACTTACAGAGAGTTGTACTTTTCACTGATTCAGTGGTTTGTGGTGTGCGTCTCTGAGTCATGTCGAAGCTGACACTTAGAGCTTCAAGGAGCCGGGGCTGGGAACAGTGGTGTGAGTAAATAATTTAGATCCCAGGGAAGGGGGTGCGGAGATAGTTGGCTAAGTAATACTCCAGGAGAGAACTCTGAATCATAATAGTAGTGATTTTATAATAGCAGCCAGCTTCTGTTTCTGGTGGACCTACTGTGTATCAGACACCTCAGGGTGTTTATATACCTTAAAACTTTTTGACTTCAGGTGCAGAGAACTAAGTTATCATAGTCCTCAGTTTCTGGAATATTCTCTTCTTAGGTTCCTATAAAATCCTTCTCGTTTTAATTCATTATTTTCCTGCTTGGCTCGCAGAAAGGCACTAAAAGATATTCCTTGAAGGGATGAGTGGATGGATGGATGAATGGATGGATGGATAGTATCTCCCATTTTATGGATGAGTAAAGGGCACCCAGTTAGATTAACTAAATTGCCCAAGGACAGCATGCGGTAGCTTCCTTCCAGAGCTCTGAGGGAGCGAACCACAACTCCCAGAAGGCAGCGGTGCGGAGCCCTGGCTTTCCCGCGGCTTCTTTGCCCCGTGGGTTGTTGGGAAATGCAGTCTTCTTGCCGGTACTGCGTGACACCTGGTCCCCGTCTCCCCGCAGGCGTGGCGGTGTTTACCGGGGCGCTGATCTACGCCATTCACGCCGAGGAGATCCTGGCGGAACGCCCGCCGGGGGGCAGCTTCGGTTACTGCTTCGCCCTGGCTTGGGTGGCCTTCCCCCTCGCCCTGGCCAGCGGCGTCATCTACATCCACCTGCGGAAGCGGGAGTGAGGGCCCCGCGTCGCCCTGCCGCCTCTGCCGGTGCCCGGCCCCTCCGTCTCAGCCCCAAAGCCCCCGCCCCCGGCCTCCTCCAGAAAATAAAACCGTTTAACCGCCTGCTCCGCCTTTGCCTCCTTCCTTCCTCCTTGCCTCCTCCAAGGACCCAGGCTGCTCGTGCCTGATCTTTCCTGAACCTGGGACAGCCCCTCCAGCAGCAGCCTTCAGAATGTCCAGCTCCAGGCCCCCAGTCCCTTCTAAACCAAGACACAGGAAGCCGGGGTCCCAGCTGCCTTTCCCCTTTCACAGACCTGAGGCCCTGAGCCCTCCTGTCTCAGGATTCCCCCCGAGTCTAGACCTCTAGGCACTTGTGGGGAAGGACCAGGCATGTGGGTTTCCTGTCCTCTTTTTCCGTGTACAAGGGTGTCTTTCTCTCAACCAGGCAGGGTGTGTGTTGTTCTAGATTGTTGGTCTCCGCCGCCACCACCCCACCCCGCCCCCCGCCCACCTCTGGGAAGACTTTTCTGTTTCCCTCTTGAAACTCAGACACCTCCGTCATTAGGACCCAGCCCCTCTTCTTTCCCCTCCTCCACCCAATTCTGCCGCTAGCCCATATGACACCTTAGCAAAAATTAGATGCCATCCCCCACCCCCCCTCCAGGCTTACCCAGCCCCACCAGGACACATGTGGGGGGCGGGGAGATGGCTGGATTTTACATCCGCCCGTGCCTTGGCTGTGTGGGTTTGTGCAGTGAACAATTTGCACAACCGCCCATGACTGTCCTATCTTCCCTGTTCGTAAGACCCAGTCTTTGGGGAACCAGGGCCTCTCCTCAGGAGCCAGGTTCTTCTCTAAGATCCTCTTCTGTTACCCGCAGCCAGTCTATTTCACCAACTGCGAACCCAGTCTCTCCCTAGGACCAGGGCTTTCTCTGCCTAGGCCCCACCCAAATGCATTCCCCCCCCCCCGGCCCCCCGAGATCGAGTCTCTTCTTTACAGGATTCTGATGCTTTCCTTCTCTTCAACCCCTGCAGCTATCCCACGCATCCAGATTTATTAAACATGATTTATTCCTTTGGGAGAGGGGATAGGGGTGAAACTGACAGACCAATAAATATTGCACAGGCCACTGGTGGAAGAAAGATCCAGACCGAGGTAGTTTCTGCAGAAAGGGTGAGGGACCTGGGCAGGGAAGGCACCTGAGGTTGTTGGGGGCCTGAGTGGAAATGAGTCTTGGAGTGAGGATGGTCTCTGATTGCTCCTGACCCACGGTTTTCTGCCTGACATAAGGCTCCCAACCCCTTTAGCCTGGACCAGCTGATCAGCGGTTGACCAGATAGTCTGCCTGAGGAGCAGCGGCAATTGATAGAAAGATCGGGTTTCCTTTAGAAATTGATTGGTTGCTTCTGTGCGGCGACAACTGGCAGCCTAAGGTTGATAAGTGCCCAGCAGCTGTCATCGGCAGTTGGCCAGAGAGCTGGGCTAGCCGGCTCCCATTGGCTGTGGACGGGGGCTCCGCCTTGGTGAACGTGTTGAGCATTTTGCCCGGAGTGGGCTAAAAAGACAGTGATCTATGGCCTCGGGAGGGCACAGTTTAACCCCTGTGCCTAGTGGTTTGTAACACTGAACAGCTGTGATTGGCTGACACTCCTCCTCAGCCAAGCCATGTTTGGATGTTTACGGTGGGGGTGGGACTAAGGGATGGCCTAGAAGCCGAGCCAAAAAGCTTTGATTGGCTGTCCAGGGGGTTGCCTAGCAACTGTAGGCTGCCTCAATTGCTAGCTTTGTTTAAGAATAGACTGTAACGGAAGTGATTGCCTGTGGGTGAGTGGAAGTTAAGAGAGGGGCGAAGCATAGTAGCTTTGATTGACAGCTTATCGTGGAGGAGGCGGGGCTTAGTGCCTCCCCAGGTGGCTGAGCGAGGCTAGGCTGGGCTGAGGTTTCGCTCAGGGCTTGTTACTGCTGGGTGCGGGCTGGGGGGTCTCGGGAATGACTGTGGGCAACGGGTCCAGTTTGGGGATGCCCGGGGGTGGGAACATCCCGATGCTGGGGGTCAGGGCTTGCAGGTGGGCCAGGGCCCGAGTTCCATTGAAGGCCACGTCACAGCCTGACTGGGCCAAGAGCCAGTGCTCTACCTCCGATTGGAGCCACTGGGAGGTCTCTGCAGGGAGAGAAGTAGGCGTTGTGAGGAGGTGACTGGGACCTGGAAGGACCGGGAAGGGACAGCAGGGAGGGCACAGGGCAAGGAACATGAGGGGTCTGGGTTTGGGAGAAGCCTAGGCGTTCGGTTGAGGCTAGCAAGTAAGTGGGACAAGGCCTAGGAGGGTCCAGTTCTGTGGCTCTCATATAGGGACAAGTCAGGGAGGTTCCTGTTGGAAAGGAGACAACCTGAGGCACACATCGGGAGGGGACAAGAGTCTCTTTTGGAAGGAGCGCTAGGGAAGTTGGGAGCAAAGGAGGGCGTGCCACACCAGGAGTCTGATGATCCAAGACCCTTATTCAGGATGAGGTCAGGACAGGGAGGTCACCCCAGGGAGGGACCAGGTCCATCAGGATCGGAAGCTGGGTTCAGGGGAGGGGGTGGGGGTCCCATCTGCTGAGGGCCGAGGTCACCCCGGAAATTGGCCAGATTCACCAGTGGGAGCTGGGAGTGCTGGGCCTGCAGTGTGGGGGGGGTGTCTCGATGGAGTCTGTTCCAGGTGGGGCCACGTCACCACTGGGCTGCGATGGTATGGGGGCAGAGCCTCAAAGGGCAGGGGGCGTGGCGGGGGGCGTGGCGGGGGCGGTCCTCAGGGCAGGGCCACCCACCACCGGGTGCGGGCTCGAGTCCTACCTTCCTGCTGGCCGCGCGCACCGGGGGGCAGCCGGGCCAGGAAGCTGTGCGCCAGCAGAGCTTCCTTGGCATGTTCGTCCTGCGCGCGCAGGGCCAAGGCGCTGAGCAGCTCCGAGTTGTTGGAAGTGCTGCGATAGTAGAGCATGTGCGCCAGCTCCAGAGCCTGCACGCTGCGCCGCTGTCCGAACATCTGCAGGTGGGACAGCGCCGCGGGCTCAGCCGGGCGACGGGGAAGGGCGGGGGCAGGGGGCCACGCTCCCACCCATATACACTCCGCCCCCAGTCACTCAACCCTGGGATGGTCCTTCCCACGGGCTCCCGGGCTCTCCCCAGGCCTCCTGGGTTCAGGTGCCCAGGACCGGAGCCCGGGTATTTGTATTTCTAACACACACACACACACACACGCTCACGCACACGCACACGCTCACACACACGCTCACACACACACACACACACACACACACGCTCTCGCCCCAGCGACTCCGACGCCGACAGCTTTCAGCAACTGCCTCACTGGTTTGCCTATCTGAGCCACGTATTAATAGATTTGTTCAAGGATTTCCGGACGATTTGAGCTTTTAGCCTTGGAACTTTCTGTGACGATGATCTTTTTTTTTTTTTGTAAGTCCTTATCTTTTAGATACCTACTAAAGTATTTCCAGACGGTATGTTTAGGATTTGCTTCAAAATAACCCAGCGGTGGGAGAGCAGGGGGTCTTTAGCTGAAACCCGGATTGACTGTGGATAATTATAGACGCCGGAGGCTGGCGGCGCGGGAGCTCATGATGCTGTTCTATTCCCGCATTTGCTTGAACTTTGCCATAATAAAAAGGTTTCAAAGGTTAAATTGTCAAGAGAAGTGTTAACAGAAAACAAATACTTCAAGCCTCTTTGAGGGAAGGAGAATGGAGGGAGGGGCAAGTCTGGGGCCCAGCTGTCTATTAATGGGCGGCCCCCTTCCCCACCCTTTGCCCCCTCCTCCGCTGGACCCCTTTTCCCATCCTTGGTGTCCCTAAGGAGGGAAAGGAGAGACCACCGGTGCCCTCGGGGGCTCACACTAAAAACCTCCACTCCGATTGCTCCCTTCATCCACAAAATGAGTTCAAGCCTGCTGGGTCCTGTAGCCGGCAGGCCTGGGGGCAGTCCCAACTCTGCCCCCTACCAGCTATGAGCCCTGGGCTAAGACCTAAGTCCTCCGGCGGCACTATCAGTGAAATGAGGTAGATGACAGGAAAAGGTCTGGAAATCAACATGAGCTTTATGAGACACTTGGCACTGTGCCAGGCCCATAACAGGCATTTGGACATTAGCTACTACGGAATATTTGACTGAACCCCAGGCTGGGTGCTGTCTTTAAAAGGCACGTACTGGGGTGCCTGGGTGGCTCAGTCATTAAGCGTCTGCCTTCGGCTCAGGTCATGATCCCAGGGTCCTGGGATCGAGCCCTGCATCGGGCTCCCTGCTCCGCGGGAAGCCTGCCTCTCCCTCTCCCACTCCCCCTGCTTGTGTTCCCTCTCTCGCTGTCTCTCTCTCTGTCAAATAAATAAATAAAATCTTTAAAAAAAAAAAAGGCACGTACTGTCTGCCCAACTTACACCGGGACCTGAGGTGAAACGCCTCTGAAGTCAGCAGAGCCGTGGAAATCGCTCAAACGACCTGCCCAGGACCGACGACACGGTTGTGACTGTGCTCTCCCCTGCTACAGGCCCCGCATGGTCAGTGTCTGTCCCTGCACTGGAACCAATCGCCATCTCGTCGGTGGGAGGCGAGATGTGGGAACTGCATGTGTTAGGGACCGTCTGGGATGAAACACACCTTGGGTTTTCTGTCTGTTTCTGCCAAGCTTATGCCACCGAATTCTCAGATATTGAGTGGGCTGGTCATGCTCGGTGGCACGCGGAGGAGGCCAGACCTCTCTCCCTGGAGAGGACACAACAGCTGGGTGTTCCCTTTAACACTCACCGCGGCCCCTCACCCCACCTCCCAGCCTACCAGGTCCCCCTCTCTTGTGCTCCAGATCTGGGGTGGCCTTGCCATCTGCCCAGTCCCAGGCCAGACCCCTGGCAGCATCCTCGCTCCCACCTCAGCAGTCTGTCGGTCCCTAGCCCTGTCCTCCTGCCCTCTCTGGGCCCTGTCTCCTCCTCTGCAACCTGCCCCATGCGTGGCCTCCTCCCACCTGCACCTGCCCCTTCTGGTCTGTCCCCACACAGCCCCAGAGCTGACCCTGCTCCTCCCTCACTCACAGCCCTGCCATGGCTCCCCAGTGCCCTCAGAGAGTCCATTCTCCCTGGCCTGACGCCAAGGCCCTGCATGGCTTGGCCCCTGAAGATTTCTCCCGCTCACCTCCTGCTCCTCCTCTCTGAATGCAGCCTGTGTTAATGAGCCAGTTTACCCTGAACATTACCCTGAGCTGCCCTCTCTCTCTCTCGGGCCTCTGGGCCTCAGAACAAGCCAAGTCACCCCTGGTCTGTTCTTAGAAAACACTCACTGCCTTATCCTCAAGGTTTGGAGTGGACATAGTGTCCCACAGATGAGCAACTGGGTCGTCAGGCTCCTGCAGTGGCCACTGCGACCTCCGTTAGGCAAGCGACAGTCTGTCCGTGTGCGCCACACCTCTCCCTCCACGGCAGGACCGGCCCTGAAGCATCCCCGGGATGCTTGCTTCTCAACCACCCCAGGCCTGCTCCGTGCTGGGCCAGGGTATGACGGCAGCCCACAGGGGCACCACCCAGGCCTGAGAAGGCTGGGAAGGTTTCCTGGAGCCTCTGAGCTGAGGGTGAGGGGTGAGCTGGGGATGGCCAGCCCAACAGGGGCGAAAGGACATCTTGGTCAGAGGGAACAGCAGCTGCAAAGGGGAGAGGAGTGAAGGGAAGCAGCAGAGTGGGGAGCAGGAAGGGGTGCCAGCAATATGTTTTGGTGGAGCTGAAGCATAAGACTGTGTTGGATGAGGCTGGGGCAACAGGGTTTCTGGGGCCAGGCTGTGAGTAAGGAGCAAGGCCAGCTCTGAGGCCCCTGGGGATGGGCTGGAGGGCTGGGATGAGACCGACTGGGGAGGCTGGGAAGACCTGGGCTAGGGCCAGTGCAGAGGGAACAAGATCGCACAGAAGCGGGGCAGGAAGGACAGTCTGGGGATTGACAGACTGGGGGCAGGGCAAGGGCCATCTCCAGGGGTCTAGCCAGTGACTGGGGGGGGACAGGGCCCTCTACAGATGGAGAACCACAACGAGGAGCAGGTGTGGGGAGCCACTGCTGGAGCGGAGTGCAACGGGCCCACCAGGGGGCTGTTCCGGAGTCGGCCAGCTCCAGGCTGAGCGTGGAGCACCGGATCTAAGAGATGACAGACAGCTGCCCGTGGAAACCACAGAAATGGATGAGCTCTTTTGGGGGGAAGAAAGAGGGATGTGCACACTGCAGCAAAATCAGCTCCCAGGTATCTGATCTGAGACCAGTCCTTAGAAGGGGGTTTGGGGAAGAAGGATCCTGAGCTCAGTGGGATGCGGTGCATAAGTGTGGGAAGGGCTTGGGCACATCCAGGGAGCAGGCAGGGCCAGGGGTTTGGACTCTGGGAGAGGAGCCTGCACCAGAGACGGATATCTAGGAGTGACTGACACACAGGAGGGGACAAGAGTGTGCAGGGAGGGGCAGCTGGAGGGAGGCTCAGAGGGCCCACACTTAAGGATTGGAGCTTAGCCCGGAGCATGGGAAAACATTTAACGGGGATGCACTAAATTAACTAGGGACCTGGGTTTTAACCTGGCCCCTGGAGAGCCCGAGAGGCTCCACAGCCCCCTGGGGCCTCAGGCAGGTGGGACGGATGGTCCACCGAGGGCTGGGACTCTGGGTGCCCCCCCCAGAGCAGTGGACACCCCTCACCAGCCTCCCTGCCACTGGTCTCACAGCTTCCCCCCCGCCCCAGTGGTGGCCGCACTCCCTGTGACACTCTGCCATGGCAACTGCCTGCTGCCCTGTGGATAAAGCCCCTATTCTGGCATTCAAGTCCCCTGCCACCCTCTGGGGCCTCACTTCTCCACCCTGTACCCCGGACTCCAGCCCTGTGAGAGCCCCCAAGCTGTGCTCCCTCAGCCCCTTTCCCACCGGGTTCAATCCTCCCCCTTTCAAAGCTTCCCTTAAATCCCGCCTGACCCCTAGTCCTCCGCAGGAGTGGCTATCCCCACCCCCAGCCCTTCACCCCCTCTCAGCCAGCCCAGCGTGGCTATTATCTGTGCAATTTATTACCAGTCCTCCTAAGACCCCGCTGGGATGGCTGTAAACGGCTTGAAAACCAATGAACCAGCGAGTGAATGATCAAGTACAACGGACGGACGTCACACACCAGTCCACACTCCTGGGGCCAGGGTCAGCCCTGGGGCGAATCGGTAAAAGGCAGCCCCTCTGGGCTGACTCAACCTCGACTCGGCACACATGGCACAAGTTCGCTTCCAGCCCTCACCCGTCCCCTCAGCCTCGAATCCTTGGATGGTGACTAACCCGCGCAACTGTATGAGGCAGCCGTGCGTTCACATGTAGCAGAATCAGGAAGGGAGGGTGTTAAAAATACAGTTTCCTTGGCCCCAGTCCCAGAGTTTCCAATTCAGTCCATTTGGGCTGGAGCTCAGGAGGCCGCATTTATAAAACAGCTTCTCTGGCGATAATGACAGCCCATCAGGAAGAGAAAGCCCAGAGTCAGAGAACAACAGCCTCCTTAGTAATAATAATAGTAACAGTAATGGCTAACTCTCATATGGTACGTTTTGTACGATATGTCAGGCTCTGTTCATGCATTCGGTCCCCACAACAACCCTATGAATCAGGTTCTTGTCATCCCCACTCTCCAGATGTGGAAACATAAGCACAGAGAGGTTAAGCAGCCTGTTCAAGGTCCCCCAGCGAGGGGATGGAAGAGCTAGATTCAAACCCAGGCAGTCTGGTTCTAAAACAACTTGCCCACATCACTAAAATGCCTCTAAAACAGGCACCCAGTGACGGGCTGTGAACACGCATGGAGCGCCTACTGTCTACCGGGCCCTGTGCCCACTGCTTTTCATGGCATCCCGCCTGTGATCCTCAGGACACCCCTACAAGGCAGGTCTCGCTCCTGTCTCCGTTTTCCAGGTGAGGAAACCGAAGCGCCGAGAGATTAAGAAAGCTGCCCAAGGTTGCGTTGAGGACATAAGGTAGAGAAGGGAGGGGAGGAGGGAGGGAAAGTGGGAATGACAAGGTAAAGGAGGGAAGGACAGCACAAGGCAGGAACAATGCATGAAAGAAGCAAAAATACAGGGTGGCCTGAGCTTCCGGCTGAACACCCAGAAGCAGGGACCCCCAAGCACACTGGGGGCAGTCCACTCACCTTGGAGGCCCGGAGGCCCATGAACATAGCAAACAGGAGCAACAGCAGGGAGGTGGCCATCTTGAGGTCTGACAGCACCACCATGCCCACGTTGACGAAGAACACCATGCCCGAGACGAAAAGCGTGAAATTGAGCAGGGCGCGCTGCGTGGTGGACGTGCGCACCTTCAGCTCGGGCAGCAGCTGCTCCAGGCCCTCCAGTGGCGTGTCCTTGAAGCTCTTCAGCACCAGGTGCCCCCGCTTGGTTCGGGCTGCCAGTACCACCCGCTTAAAGTACCTCCTGCCAGACAGAGGGGGGCAGGGCGGTGAGGACCGTTCCCGGGGACCCCCTCCGGCCCTGGGGACACTCTCTACCTCTGGAGTCACACACTCACTGTAAAGGCTACTTAACGGGGGCGGGAGGAAACTCAGGAAGAAGCCCAGTTGGGGCGCCTGGGTGGCTCAGTTGGTTAAGCGACTGCCTTCGGCTCAGGTCATGATCCTGGAGTCCCTGGATCGAGTCCCACATCGGACTCCCTGCTCAGCAGGGAGTCTGCTTCTCCCTCTGACCCTCCTCCGTCTCATGCTCTCTCTCATTCTCTCTCTCTCAATAAATAAATAAAAATATTTAAAAAAAAAAAAAAAAAAAGGAAAGAAAGAAGCCCAGTGTCCAGCAACAGGGCGTCAGTTAAATAACGTAATCTCCTGTCATGGGGCACATAGATGTGGCTTCTGGCTTTAGGCACTTGCTGAATGGGAGCGGAATACCAATCTTTTCGTGAGCTGTTTTTCAAAGTCAAATTCTACTTCTCATTTCGAGTGTCTGCGAGGTGCCAGGGAGCGCTATTAAGCTCTGGAGAGGCAGCAAAATGAGTCAGTCACTGCCTTTGTGGAGCTTACAGTCCAGCGTGAGAGACAGATAATTAAACACACAGTCTGCAAGTATAAATATCTCCTTGGAATAGATTCCTGGAAGTGGACTTACTGAGGGGTATATAGGGATATGAGGGCTTTTTGTTCTGTTTGGTTTTGGTTTTGGGTTGGTTTTTTTTTTTTGCCTTTGGGTTTTTTATTTTGGTTCGGATTTTTTGGATTCATGACCATATTTGATTAACTGATTTCCAGAAAGACTGGGTAATTTACAGGCCCAAGAGATCTGGCTCTCCTGACCCTGCTCTGTATTAGAGTAGCCTCTGTTAAAAATATAATGTTCACCAGAATTCTGGCTGTGCCATTTTTTCAGAATGTGGCCTTCTCTTTCTGAGCCTTAGCCGTCCTCGTTTGGAAAATGTGGACGTGTCCCGACACTTCCTCTTCCCCTGGGCACTGTAGTTCTTATTTTCCCTTGGGAAGAAGGCAGCATTTGGATGATCTCCCCACCCCTTTCTTGACTTCCCCCCCAGGTCCCGACACCCGAATCCAGACACTGACCTGTCAGTCCCCTCTCGACTCTAACCTTGCTCCCTCTCGCTGCAGCTGGGGAACAAGGGCCGCCTCACCTCTCTGCGGGGGACGACTTGATGAAGAAGCCACGTTTGGAGCCCACGCTGGACTTAAGGGGCATCTGCCCGACTCGCTGGCCCAGGGCCCAGAACTGCATGTAGATATACTTATCCAAATTTATTGTCACCTGACAAGGGGAACAAAGGAAGCAGAGGCAGCTGAGCATGGGCTAGGGTGAGAACATAGGCTACTAGAATTAGATGTCCCTCCCCTCAGTGATTTCCACCCCTCTCCCAGGCTTATTATCACCCAGGATGGGTCTAGACAGGATGGCCATGTACAGCTGCTCATGTTGTATACTGCACAAGGGCATACTATCTAAGATGGCACCATTTACCTCATAGTCATTTTTATTACCACATTTCTGAGAATCTACGATGTCACTGATTTTAAGATAGTCTATTATTTTTTAATTGAATAAATATGACATGTAGCACACTGTAAGCTTAAGGTACACAACATGTTACTTTGATACATTTATATATCATAGTATGATTGTCAATTGGATATTCCATTATTTTATGAAGCAACTAAAAAAGAATTATATTGTCAGTTAAAACTATGCCACACCACCACTTATAAGTCATATCCCAATTTCAGACAATAAAATATGACTTTGGAAAAAAAGTATATCTTAAAAATCACTATAAGATGGGGGACTTTGAAAGATTTTAGTATTTTAATTTTAATTTTATTGACTTTAGGAATGAGCATTTTGTGTTATTTATTATTACAGTTTTCTGGCAAATGGTGATAAAGACTCTAGTCCTATAGGAAGATCCGTATATTATGATACTTTTCCAACAGATGGCAGTGCAGGGACTGGGAAAGAGGTGCCTCATTCTAATTCACCAAAAACACTACGTGGACTCATGCCCTGTGTTCAGGACAACTCCCAGCAGCCTCTGCCTCCCGAAGGCTCCATCCCTGCCTCAAAGCCTCCTGGGAGTTTCAGTTCTCCCCTGGAAGACAGGCACCTGGACCTCATCCTGAGGGTGATGGACAACCAGAGCGTAGGCCAGAGTGTCCTCTGAGAGCGGGGAGAAGTTGGCCTGGGCCAGCAGGGGCTCCAGGGCCCGAAGCACCTCCTGCTCATTGGACAGACGCTGGGGGTCCGTAAGCGAAGGCTGGTCGAGGGTCTCCCTGTCGGGGTTGATGGGGTCATACAAGGCCTGAGAAGAGAGTCAGAGAGAAGAAAAATGGTCTAGGGCACAGCATGAGGGATTGTCACTGGCCCACCCCTTAGGTGACGGGGTGCCCCAGGGCTTGTGTTGGGCCCTCTCCCCTTCTCTCTCACCTTAAGTAACCTCGTTTTTCCCATGCCTTTAAACAACACCGCTCTGTGAATCTCTGTGTATCTCTGGGTAACTTCACATCTCTAGCCCGGACCCGTCCTCCAGGTTCCAGATCTGATACCCAGTTCCGGGGCATAGTATCTGTCCCCAGTAACGGAGGGGAAGGTGGACGCGGGGATGCACAGAGATAATACGTTTCCCAGCCTCTCTGGAGGCTAGGTGTGGCCAGAAGACACATTTCATCCATAGAACGTGAGCAGAAAGGCTGCAGAAGGTCCAATTTCCCCCTTGCTTCTTGCTCCCCTGCATCTCCACTCTTTTCCTTCCTCTGCCAGCTGAAAACACTGCTTTGCGCCCGGCTTAGTTTTGACCACACAGAGATGGAGACAGTGTTCTAAGGAATGCCACAGCAACACGATGAAAGGACCCTGGGTCCTAGAATAACCTCATGCGGAACTCTGGCCCACTTACCACTGGACCGTTAAGTGGGAGAGAAACAATCTTCCACTTCCTTTAAACCATCGGGTCGTCGGGTCTGCTTGTTACAGCAGCTAAGCCTTTATACTGACTAACGCAAACTCTCCAGTTGACATTTCTCTTGGGATGTCGGTCACCTCAAATGCAGCAAGTCAAACCACAGGTCACATCCTCCCGCCCCCATCTTCCGATAAATTTTGGGTTTCTCCTCCCAGACCTCTTCCCCCCACAACCTCTCATATTCAATGATCTCTTCGACACCTCCCATTGGAAACGGGATCTCACATCTAACACGGTCCGAGGAGAATGCCTCATTTCTTCTCCCTTCCCCCTCAGCGAGCCTTCTCCCTAAAGGAAACAGCACCACCTGATTCATCAGATGCTCTGATCAGAAATCTCCGAGGCAAAAAAAAAAAAAAAAGAAATCTCCGAGGCATCCTTGATCGCTTCCTTCTCTTCGCACCCCCTCTCCAATCCTTTAGCAAGTTCACTGGCTAGACCTTTGAGTCGCCCTTGAATCCATCCCCGCCCCACCCCCGTCTCCACGGCCACCTTCTCATCCGACCTCAACAACTGCATTGGGCTTCTGTTCTCCTTGCTTCTTCTCTTGCCACTTCCAAACCGCTCTCCATGAAACTGCCGCAAAGAGCTTATTTAGACTAGAAACAGATCCCGTACCCTCTGCCCCCTCCCCCCACCCCCGGGGTAGCTCCCGGCTGCAATTGGCATAAGTACCAGAAGTGGTCCACCACCTCCAAGGTCACCACAAACTGGCCTCTGCTCTGCCTGGCTCATCTTAGGCACCCACCACTCCCCCGCCCCCTTGCCCACAAAAAAAAAAGAAAAAAGTTGACTCAATGAATGAATGAGGGAGGGAGTTTCTGGGTGCCTAGCCTCTTTGCTGGTTTCAGGATGACATGTGACTTGTCCCAGACTATACAGCGAGCCTCATGGGGGGATCACTAGTTCAGAAGACACGCCATGAACAAGCCCGACCCTCCGTGTCTCTCAGGACAGGAGGCCCTAAGGAACAACTTGTCTAGGCCAGGTGCAATTTTGAATTAGTGGAAGGAAAGAGGTACTCCAAGTGGGAAGAACGCCCTTGGCAGAAGTTTGGAGGTGGGAAGGCCCAGGGCCGTGGACACCATGGAGCAGGGAGACAGGACAGCCAGGACAGCCGAGCCCCAGCAGATCCCCTTCTGAACCAACTCCCAGGGCTAGGGGTGTGCTGCCCAAGGACAGGACTCCAGCCCAACACTGGGGCCTGTGCCAGAAGCCCTTCAGGTCCCACAGGCCAAGTTCTCGGACTCACAGAGTGACCTTGAGAAATTCCACTGCCAGGACTGAGCCGCAGTTTGAGGGGGAGGGAAGCTCAGAGCCAGAGGAGAGAGAAATCTGCATTCATCAGGCATCTGCTGCGAGCCAAATTCTCTTCTGGGCACCTCCCATCCACCTCCACCCAGGGCTCCAGGCCAGAAACCTGGATGTCACAGGTGACCCCTGGATGTCACAGGTGACCCCTGCTGCTCCCTTCCCCCACACAATGAATCCTGCTGATTCTATCCCCTAACGGATCGCCACTTTGCCCCCGTCCACACCCCCATCTCCTCCTCCTGCCTGGATGAGTCCAACAGCCTTTGCAATGGTCTCCCCAAATCCCCTCGCCCCACCCCCAACAATCTGCTTTCTACACAGCAGCCAAGATTCTATCAAACCATAACAACAACAGTAATAAATGATAGTGCACATTTATATAGCGCTTACTATGCAGCAGGGACTGTTTGAAGCAGGTTGTTCTCACAATGTGACAATGGTACTATTATTATCCTCATTTACAGAGGTGGGAACTGAGGCACAGAGAGGTTAAGTAACGGCCTAAGGTCACACAGCCAGGAAGTGGTATATCAGGAATTACACATCTAACCATGTCGATCTCCTGCTAAAATCATTCCAAGGCTCCTACTGCCCTCAGGAAATAGGAACATTCTGTGTCCTACAAGGCCTCCGAGGACCTAACACCACAATCCCCCTTGGTGGCTCTGTAGACCAGCCACACTGATTTACGTTCCTCCAGGCACAGGGACATTGCACATGCTGTCAAGAGAGTCTCCTTGCCCCCTCCCTGTCCCCTACTGAAGTCCTATTCTTCTACAATATTCCAGCTCCCTTATCGCTCTCAAAAAGTCTTCCTCTGCTCCTTAGGCTGAGCAGAGCCGCCTTGTGAGGTTGGGCAGATTGTATACTGCACAAATGTGCCAGATCTAATAAATACCATTTTAGATGCTGTAGACGTATACATTTATCCTGTTACCCTTTCAGATGGAAATAAAGAATGTAGAGCAGCACCATCCAACAGAACTGCCTACAATGATAGAAACATCTAGATCTGCACCATCCAATTGCTTACCACTGGTCACAGGTGGCTACTGAGCACTTGAAATGGGGTGAATACAATGGAAGAACGGAATTTCTAAATTTTATTTAATTTCAATGATCTCAAATTTAAACAGCCACATGTGGATAGCAGCTACCATATTACGCAGCACCAGGCAAGGGAAAGGGGCACGTTTTACCAATTTGCACATGGACTTCGGTACAGAAACCAAGGTCACCTTTGTTATCTGCTGGTACGAACTGTGTCCGGTTAGTTCACTGTCTGAATTTATCTGCTCATCGGGGGAGAGTGTCTGACTCACAGCTGTCCCCACCACCCAAGTTCAGCTCCCTGAGGGCAAGGTACATGCTTGAATTTGCTGCTGATGTTCCTGAGCTCCAGAGTTACACGCCAAGAGCCCACTCGATGCCTGCCCGCAGATGTCCAACGGGCCTCTTGACACCTCCAGGCGGGCATCTGACAGGCATCCTCTCAAACCCACTACCTCCCAAACTGGGGCTCTGAGACTCCTCCCCAGACTCCTCCCTTGCTTCTCCCGCCACCTTACCCGGCTCAGAAGAGGCCAAGTCCATCCAGCTCCTCTATTTCTCACACATTGAACCCATGGGCAAATTCTGATGGCCCCACATTCAAAATAGATCCAGAATCTGCCCACTTCTCACCACCACCCCCGCCCACCCCCCTCTTACCCCAGGTCTGAGCTACCCTCACCCCCCTGGACTGTTGCAGGGCCTGGGCACTGGTCTCTCTGCTCCCCTCCTCCAGCCCCAACCGTCTGTTCCCCAGGCAGCCGCCAGAGGGCACCTGTTGTCATTGAAGTCAGCTCCCATCCCTCTGCTCAGAGCCCTCTGGTGGTTTCCACCTCACTCAGAGTCAAAGCAAAGTCCTCACTGGGTCCCCATGAGGTTCTGCAGGATCTGGGTCCCAGTCCCATCTCTGCCCTCATTTCTAGCCCTCTTCCCATTGCACACTCAGCCTCTTTGCTGCTCCTCCTACACACCATGCACACTCCTGCCACAGGGCCTTTGCACTTACTGTTCCCGAAGATCTCCTCATGGCTCACTCTTGCCTCCTTCTGGTCTCGGCTCAAATGTCACCCCCTCGGTGAGGCCTTCCCTGACTATTCTACCTAAAAATTGCAGAACATTCCTGCTTTCTTATTCTTCTTAATTAGGGTTACCAGATTTAGCCAAAAAAAAAAAAAAAAAAAAAATTAAATGCAGTACACCAAGTTAGATTTGATTTCTGGATCAACAACTAACAATTTTTCGGTTTAAGTACGTCCCATGCAATATTTGAGGACCGTATCACATAGGACATAATTATACTACAAAAAAAGGTTATTCATAGCTATCTGAAATTCAAATTTAACTGGGTGTAGAGGGTTGCACAGTATCCTCTAAAAATTCGTGTTTCCTCGGAACCTCAGAATATGACCTCCTTTGGAAATAGGGTCTTTGCAGGTCTAATTAGGTAAGAATCCCAGGATGAGATCATCCTGGATTAGGGTGGGCCCTAAATCCAATGAGAGTGTCCCTTCTAAGAGACAGAAAAGGACACGCAGAGTCACAGAGAAAAAGGTGACCTGAAGACGGGAGACAGAGATTGGACTATTGTGTCTATAAGCCGAGCAAGGCCAAGGAGAGCAGCCACCATCGGCTAGGGGAGGGGCATGGGATGGTCCCCCCACAGAGCCTCCGGGAAAAACCAACCCTACCCACACTTTGATTTTGGACTTCAGGCCTCCTGAACTCTGCAGGAACAAACTTCTGTTGTTGTAAGCCCCCCAGGTTATGGTAATTTGTTACGGCAGGAGTCGGAAATGAATCAACTGGGTGTCCTGTTCCTTCTCTGGCAACATTACCCTCAGTACTTAGCATCTCTTCACACATTTTACTTCTTTACCTTCTATTTTTTTTTTTTTTTAAGTAAACTCCCTCCCCGATGTGGGGCTTGAACTCATGACCCTGAGATCAAAAGTTGCATGCTCTACTGGCTGAGCCAGCCAGGCGCCCCTGCTTCTTTACCTTCTTGAAAGTCTGTCTCCCCCACTAGAACGTGATCCCACGAGGCAGAGACACACATCTGTCATCCTCACCACTATGTCCCAGGACCTGGAACCACTAGAGGACACAGTAGGTGCTCAATAAATACCTACTCAGGGGGCGCCTGGGTGGCTCAGTTGGTTAAGCAACTGCCTTCAGCTCAGGTCATGATCCTGGAGTCCCGGGATCGAGTCCCACATCAGGCTCCCTGCTCAGTGGGGAGTCTGCTTCTCCCTCTATCCTCCCCCTCTCATGCTCTCTGTCTCCCATTCTCCCTCTCAGATAAATAAATAAAATCTTTAAAAATAAATAAATAAATAAATAAATACCTACTGAGGGGCGCCTGGGTGGCTCAGTCGGTTGCGCGTCAGACTCTTGGTTTCCTCTCGGGTCATGATCTCGGGGGTAGTGGGATCGAGCCCCACGTCGGGCTCTGCGCTGAGCGTAGAGCCTGCTTGGGATTCTCTCTCCCTCTGCCCCTCCCCCCGCTCGCTTTCTCGCTCTCAAATAAATAAATAAATAAATAAACCTTTAAAATACGTACATACATACCCACTGAATGAATTCAATGATGAATAAGGGAAAGGAGGTGCAGAGAGAGGTCACCTGTCAAGGTCGCTGGCGCAGCTAGTAAACAACGCAGCCAGCTCTTCACCTGCTCCAGGCGGCTTCCTCAAGGGACCTAGGTCGTCAGCAAAGCGTCCCCCCCGGTGTCTCACCTCCCTCTGCTTCCACCCTTCCTTTCCCCTCCTAGTGTCTCAGTTTAAAATCTCCTGCCTCGGTGGGAATATGTGTCTTCACTGTATATGTTTTCTGTGTTTCTATATATTTAAATGTTTATAAAATAAAATGATTTTCTAAATAACTTTTCTTTTTTTTTTTTTTTTTTAAAGATTTTATTTATTTGACAGAGAGAGACACAGCGAGAGGGAACACAAGCAGGGGGAGTGGGAGAGGGAGAAGCAGAATTCCCACGGAACAGGGAGCCCGATGCAGGGCTTGATCCCAGGACCCTGGGATCATGACCTGAGCCAAAGGCAGACGCTTAACGACTGAGCCACCCAGGCGCCCCCTAAATAACTTTTCTTAAAAACCCTGCCTCTCGTGTACCCCAGGCTCGGGCTCAGAGGCAGTCGGATCTGGCTGCAAATCCTGGCTCGGCCGGGCCCTCCCAGAGCCTCAGCGTCTCCCTCTGCAAACTGGGCTAAGGGCAGCCGCCCCCTCGATGCCACAGTAAAGGAGTCAATGAACCTGACCCAGAGTGCCCGCTCAGTGGCAAGGGGCTGTTGTTGCTGCTATTCAAAGAGGGGACATGCCGGAGGGCAGTGGCAATGTACAGTAAAGGGTCAACTCAGCAGGCCTGGGTTGTCCAAACCCTGCACATTCCAAAGGACCAGCCCTTGCCTTGGCTCCTGGGATAACTTCTAAGCCCTTGGAAATGTTCTGCCTGCTAAGAGTGTCTGGGTTTCCCTGTCACCTGGGGCCACAGCAGCTAGTCTATGCTAACGATGTGATGTATGGTGGGCCCTTGGGCCACGAAGTAGCAGTCTGACCCCTGGAGGGCCTGGTGACTGAGTAGCTAAGGTCAGCCACCCAAGTGCTGGCTGAGTCTCAATAACCATCCTGGACACCAGTTGGGGCACCTGGCTGGCTCAGTCGGTGGAGCATGTGATTCTCGACCTCGGGGTTGTGAGTTCGAGCCTCACGTTGGGTGCAGAGATTACTTAAAAATAAAATCTTGGGCGCCTGGGTGGCTCAGTTGGTTAAGCGACTGCCTTCGGCTCAGGTCATGATCCCGGAGTCCTGGGATCGAGTCCTGCATTGGGCTCCGGGCTCAGTGGGGAGCCTGCTTCTCCCTCTGACCTTCTCCCCTCTCATGCTGTTTCTCTCTCTCTCTCTCTCTCTCTCTCTCTCTCTCGCTCTCTAATAAATAAATAAATAAAATCTTAAAAAAAAAAAATCCTGGACACCAGGGCTCAGGTGAATTTCCCTGGTGGGCAATACTCCATACATGTTGTCACGCCTTATTGGCGGGAGAACTACATGTCATCTTTCAAGACTCCTCTGAGAGAGCCAACAGGAAGATGGCCTGGCCTCTCCTGGACCCCGTCCCATGGCCTTTCTCCTTAGCTGATTTTGTTCGCTATCCTTTTGTTGTAATAAACTATTACTGTAAGCATAACAGCTTTTCTGAGCTCTGTGAGTCACGTAGAGAAAATCACTGAGGCCGAGCTCTGTCTCAGGGACCCACCCTGACACAGCCAGGATCCTGGGAGGGGAAGGGGGAGGACGCGGAGAATGTGGCTTGCCAACCTCACCCTTCCCTGGGGTTCTACTTCTCTCTCTGGCTGCTCCTTGGCTGTCCCCCTCACCCATTCCAGTTCCCCTTCCTGATCTCAAGGCTGGCACGTCCCAGGGCTCAGCTAATCCCCCTGGTGTTCTCGTCTAGTACCATCTAAATGCTCCCAGGGGATGTTTCTCAGCCCAGACCCCTCCCGTGACCTCCGGAGCTCACATTCGGGTCCATCTCTCCACCTGCCTGTCTAATAGGCATCTCAGATTCCTAAGTGCAAAACGGAGCTCGAGTCTTCCCCAGAGATCTGCCTCCCGCCCCCGCCCTGTCTTCTGCATCTCGGTAAATGGCAGCTCCATTCTTCCGGAGGAGCAGGCCCAAACTGCTGGAGGCACCCCCTGACTTCTTCTTTTCCCTCACTGCCCACCCGCCTCATATAGCCAAATGCTGATGCCTTCCAACCATTACCAGCGTCTGACCACTTTTCCCCACTTCCACCGCTATTACCCTTGCTGGGGCTGCCATTATCCCTCACCTGGACAAACATAATTGACTCTGAATAGATCTCCCTGCCTCTGACAGTCTGTTCCAGAAGGAGCCTGTTAACACCTAAATCAGCACATGTCCCTCCTCTGCTCAGAGCCCTCCCGTGGCTCCCAGCTCACCTAAAGTCAAAGCAAAGTCCTTACCACTGCCCACAGGGCCAGGCAACAGTTTACCCCCAACCCCTCTCTGCCTTCATCTCCTGCCTGCTCTCCCTCGCTCACTGCCCTCCAGGCATAGTGCTCCCTTCCCTGTTCTTCCAACTCTCTGTACCTCAGGGCCTTTGCATTTGTTTTTCCCTCCGCCTAGAATGTGCCCCCCCCCACCCGCCTGCCACCAGACATCTATAAGCCTCTCTCCCTGTCTTCACCCAGGTCTTAACTCACCTGTCACCTCCTCAGAGAAGCCTTCCTTGACCACCCTGTCTAAAACAGTCCCTCATGTCATCCTTCTCTATCCTGCTACTCTGCTTCATTGTTTTTCACAGCACTTACCGTTCTGGGTCATCCCATTTTTTATTCATTCATTCATTCATTCATTCATTGTCTCCCCAACCAGAATGTCAGCTCCATGAGGACGTGGCTTCATTTGTCCTGCTCACTGCTGCATCCCCCATGCTTAGAGCAGGGCCGGGTTCCAAGGAGGGGCTCAGAAGATTTTTACTGAATGAATGGATAAGCAAACAGGCACACCGAGGAAGGCGCCAGGTCCTCACCTGCAGCCGGGCCAGGATGTGGTGGTAGTGGAACAAGGTGCAGAAGTCCACGTGGGCCGCAAACTCCTCCAAAGCTGCCTTCTCTGCAGGACTGGAGTGGAATTCCTGTTACCTCAGGAAGCAAGACTTCTCTTTAGGCTTCTTTCCCCTTCCTCACAGGAAGGATTTCTTTCTCTGGCAGTCCATACAATCTGGGCTTTTTAAGATTTTCTTTTGCTTGGGGTGGGGCGCAGCCAATCTTACTGACCAAGAAACTGAGCCAGCCCGGTATAGCGGAAAACAGATAGTGGAAAGAGCTAGAAGGTCAAGTTCCCGCTTTGACACTCACTCGCTGACATTCACACAATGCTTATTGTGTACCAGCTGCTGCTCATTGGTCTATCATCCTCCAGAGGCTATACGGAGATAGTTGGAATTATAACCCCCATTTTTCAGAAGGGGAAACTGAGGCTCAGGGGAAGTCACTTCCTGAGGGCCACAATGTTTGTATAAAAAGAAGCTGAGACTCCGATCCAGGCCTGTCTGACTCCAGCACACACATATTTAACAGCTTCTTTATGCTTCCTACCTCAGTGCCCTAGGTGAATGTCTTCACCTCTCTGAGCCTGTTCCCTTATCAGCAACAGAGGATCACACCCTCTTTCTCAGAGAGCGATGGATGCTAAGAATGTGAAGCAATTCTGTGTCCACATACATACACATGTATTTGTGTGTGTTGATATCTACGTGTGTGCTTGTGGATAAAGTCTAGCATAAGCCTTAGTACATACAGAGGTGTTCAATAAATAATTTTTAAATGAATGAATGATAATCCTCAATAATGACAAGTAGGATGATGAGAGTGGGGTAAGAGCTTAGCTCTGGAGCTGGACTCTCAGTGGAGCAGGTGCCTAATGCCTCAGGAGAGACCACAGTCCCTGCCCTGCTCTGGAGTCAGACCACTTTGGTTCTAGCCTGGGCCACAACGACATAGCCTTGACTAAGTCACTTTCTCTCCTCTCCTGTTTCAGTCACCTCATTTGTAAAAGAGGGACCATGGTAGTCTCTCTCTTACTGGGTTGTTCTGATGATTCAACAAGACCTGGAAAATGCCTGGCACTGTGCCATACAGTAAAGAGCTCAAACACTGTGATAATGATTATGATTACAACGTCGCTAGTATAATAAGTATTATTAGGTAGTAGTAATAGTAATGATGAGGATGATTATTATACCCATTTTGCAGAGGGAAAAACCATGCCCCAGAGAGGGCTTGTTCCAGCCCCCAGCACAAGCTAGAGTCCGAAATTGCTGCTACATCAGCATCTCACAGGTCCCTGCATTCCAACACCACGCCCACCTGGGAGTAGAAAGGGGACGCGAACTACAACTCCCAGGAGGCGCCAGGACATCCCTCTATGGCACGTAGGGCTGGGCCGCCGCGATGCCTGCCGGGAGTCGCTGTCCCCAGGCTCTCGGACCCGGGACGGGCGGTACCTGTGTCAGGAGGCGGAGCAGCTGCTCCTTGGAGAACGGGATGAACCGCTCGCGGTACTGCTGGGCCCAGTCGCGGGGCTCCGTGGGGTTCCACATCTTGCGGTACTCCCCCATCTTGGCCGCCAGCGACGACAGGGCCCGGGGGGGCCCGAGGAGCGTGGGCAACAGGGACCATACTCGGACCCTGGATCCCCAGACCCCCCGGGTCACATGCAGCATGGCCAGACCCTTTCCCTGGAGCCTGAACGAGGGAAATGGACAGGAGTCAAAGGTCAACTAGAGGAAACGCACCCTCTCCACCTCCAGGGGCCGTCCCTACCCCAGGCAGGGCGCAGAGTCCATCTGCCCGTCTTGCAGCGCGTCTTGCCTGTGCCCTCCCACACTGCTCATGTGGCCCGCGCCCCAGGCAGGGCTCAGAAGTCTTGAGTCCCGGGGCGTTTTTCGGGCCCAAAGACCCTGTAGTGGCATAACGGGTTTCTGCGGGGTCTAGGCAGCAGGTGGATCTTAGGAGCATAGGAGATGCTCGGAAAGGCTACATAGGGGGTGCAGGGCGGCCCTCCCCCGGCCATGCAATCCCCCGCCTTCTCCCTCACCTTAGCCAACGCTCGACTGTCATTGAGCCTCCTGCGCATGTGTAGGAAGGCGTCCTGGGTTCCCAAGGTTCGGCTTCAGACTGCAGTAAAGCGCATGCGCAAAGCCTGGGTCATCGAAAGCTGTCCATCTTTCCCTACCGCCCTGTCTCAATTGCGCGTGCGCAATCTGCCAGCCTTTCTTCTCTCTCGCCTTGAGTGCAGCGCATGCGCTGCGGAAGTGTCTCCTTGTCTGCGCGCTTCAAAGGGAAGGGGGCGGAGCGGGCGCGAGACTCCGGGGAGGACTGGGGCGGGGCAGGGCTCCCGCGCGCGGCCAGCCAACGGCGGGCGGCCCAACGTCCGCTGAGGCCACGCCCCCGCTCGTGTCAGCTCCCGAGTAGGCGGGAAAAGGGCGGGGGCGGGACTTGAACGCAGCCAATCAGCTGTGGAGGAGCGAAAAGGCGGGAAAAAGCGGAACTAAAAGAAGGCTGAGGTGACGCCAGAGACCAGGAGGGGAGGGTGGGCGGAAGGAAGAGCCGGCCTCCAGGTGACGAAGACTGGGCCTCCAGAGTAGGGGTGGCCCTTTGTCAGGCAGCATCACGCCCAAACCCCACCATCCCCATTCCAGGTCCTTAAAGGGAAGACTCCGATTCTAAGAAGGTAGCCCGGTGCCTGGGGCATGACCTCCTAATTCTGAGGGGAGAGCTCACTTCTGAGCCCATGTTCCCCACACATCTAAGGTCCAGACCCCCCCAACTTGAGGAAATGCACTCTAAGGAAGATGGACTTCAATTCTAAGGGGGGGCCCTTATCCTAAGAAATAACCCCAAATCATGAGGCCGGCCTAAAATACACCCTGAGATGCCTGGATTCTCCGTTATGGGTGCTGTCACCCCAAACCTTGAAAGGGATTCCTCTGGTTCAGACCTCCCAGGGGTTCTGATCTACATTCTGGCACCCCCTGGTCCCTGGAAAATCCTACCCGCCGCTTCTCACCCAGAGAACACAGTCCTTAGAATGAACCCCCTGGCTCCTGGGTCAGGGACGTGACCCCAGTCTCCCAGCCCTCTCCCCACACTCCTCACCCTGCACCTCCACCTCTGGGACCCCAGGCAGCCCCCTCATCCGACAGCCTCCTCGGCCTGCATTCCTGACCCCTGGGACCCCCATTCCGGGACCCCCAGCAACTCCTTCACACTGTACCCCCATGTCTGGAATTCTCAGGAGCTCCCTTACCCTGCACCCCATTCATGGGACCCTCAGCCACCCTCTCACCCTGCACGTCCACCTCTGGGAGCCCCAGCAGCCCCTTCACCCCCAAGCCCCAACTCCTCAAGCCCTTGTAGACCCATCACCCCACACAACCCCATTCTTGGGACCCCCCAGAACCCTCTACCCCATGCCCCTATTCCTGGGACCCCTGGCAGCTCCTTCACCCCACACCTCTGACTCTGGCCTCCCACCATCCGTCTTGTCTTGCAGCAGCCGAGCCCAGGGTGGGCCTGCAGCCCCTGGACGGCAGCGCCCAGCCGGCGGCACCCAGCGTCCCCGCTCACAACCCCCAGGACGGCAGAAGCAGAGCAGCTGCCATGCACATCCCTGAAAGCCTCCAGGACCTGGCTGACGGTGAAGCCGTGCAGTTTCTGAAGAGGCCAAAGACGATCATCCGGATCATTGGAGGGGTGAGGCCCTCCTGTGGCCCAACTGCCCCATGGGTGACAGGAAACAGGAGTTCTCACCTCTCAGACACAGTGTGGAGGGAGTGGGGGGGGGGTGTAGGGGGAGGAAGCGGCCAGATTGGGAGAACAAAACAAAAGGGAGCTAATCATTGAAGTCACCTTTTACTGAGCACCTCACTCTAGGCCCTGTGCTACTCTGAGCGCTTATTAACTCTCAGAGGAAGAAACAACACTTCCAAGTACGTGCTATGCGTCCCATTTTTGAGATAAGAAAACTGAGCATCAGAGAAAGTTAAATCACTTTTTATTTTATTTTTTTTAGAAATCATTGTTTAAAGGCTGCACTGTCCAGTGGGGTCGCCACAAGCCACATGTGGCTATTGCAATTTAAACTAATTAAATAAAAGATTTCATTTCGAAAGGTGGTCACAGTGGCCACCTTTCAGATGCCCACCAGCCACACGTGGACACTGTGGATCTAGAGCATTTCCGCCATGGCGGAAAGTTCCACTGGACAAGTGTTGGCTAAGCGCACACAGTAAGAGGCAGGGCCAGGATTCAAACCGGGATCTGTGAAATGCCAGAGCCTGTTCATTTTGCACCTCTCAGACAAGGCCCAGGACAGGAGCAGGGGCCGGGCCCTTGGGGAAGGAAGAGGTACGCAGAGGGGGACGAGAGTACGTCATGTAGAGCTAAGATACCAGGCATTGGGGGAGGGGTCACTGTGGGCCAAGCACTGTGCCAAGCGAGGGCTTTATAGGTGTTTGTTTGATCATTAATTACCACATTCCCGGAGTGAAGACACCCGGGCTCAAATCTTCATTCAGCCCAGACTCGGCTGTGTGACCTGGAGCCAATCACAGAGCCTCTCTGGACCTCAGTCCCTGAGGGGGTTAGAGCTGTGGATCTGGGCTTTGCGCTTGGCCAGCTCCCCTGCTCTCCTTTGACAGAGCTGGAAAGTGAGGCCAAGGGAGATGATGAGACTTGACTGGGGTCATGGGAGCAGGTGGATCAAATCCAGGGTCCTAACCCAGAGCTTCTCCTTCCTACCCCTTCTGGAACCTGGAGAAGGATCCCAAGGGCCTGGCTTAGAATCCTGGCTCGGCCACAGGCTGCCCACGTGGGATGGCACACTCCCTGCTTTGCCTGGGCCGCGCCTGGTTGAATCAGCTCTAGTGTCACCCTTCATTCCCAAAAGTGCCCTGTTTTGGTGGATAATGTACCCAGTCACCCTATGTCTGTGTGACCTTGAGAAAGTGACTTGACTTCTCTGAACCTCTCATACCCTCATGTGTAAGAAAAGGCCCTGATACCCTGCTTGTAGGAAAGACTGTTCTGAAAGTGAAACCAGTTTATGTCCCTAAACTGATAAGCATGGGCCTGGAAAGTATTAATCATGCTTTAAATAGTGATTATTATTAAGGACACGTCACTTCTGTGAGCAAGGAGAGGGATGGGCTTGGGGGGCCGAAGGTGATGGGGACTCGTGTACATTGCCATTCCTCCCCAGGGGAAGAGGGGAATTAGGAATTCCGCGTCCCAGTTCCGAGTCCCTCATGGGCATTAGCTCTTCCGCTCCTCACCATGACCCGATGACATGGCCGTTAACTACCCCTGTTCAACCCAAGGGGAAACTGAGGCTCACGGAGGTTGAGTGGCTTGCCCAAGGTCATCACCCAGCTGGCAAGCAAGTCAAAGGATTCTCACACCTCCAAAGCTTCGGAAGGAAAAGCGGGTGGCAAGGGAGGAGGCCCAGCTGGCGTGGACAGGCGTGGGGAAGGGGGAGGGCAGGCCACGGACCGTGCCAGACGTTTTGGTCACGGACTTTGCCCGCCGCCTCCATCCTCCCTCCCTCCCTCCCGCCCTCCTCCTTCCCCCCTGGCCTGGCTCCTCGGTAGGGAGTCTCTGGGCAGCTGGTGCTCTTGTCCTTCTCACTGCCGCCTGCCTGCTGGTGCCTTAACTGATGGATCTTTGCTCCTTCCCTGGGGACAGGCCAAGGAGGGCATGGAAGGAAATTGGACTCTGGCTTCTGGGGGTTGGGTCCCCCCCTGCCCAGCTGAGCCCCCTCCCTGAGTCTCCAGTGCCCGGTGCTCACACCACAGCCCAAGGTTTTCGGGGTCAGTGGACAAACAGCCCACAAGCTCAGAAGTCAGGAGGGCCGGATCCCAGTACCCCCTGCTTTGCTGACTGACCTTGAGAGGACACTTCCCGTCTCTGGGCCAATCATGAGAACCATCATCAGGCCTAGGCCCCCACCCCCTCTTCACAGCACCGAGACAGACTGGGAAACTGAGGCTCCAAGAGGCGAATGATTTGCCCAAGGCCACACAGCTGACGGAGCCGGATGCGTCTGGCTCTTTCCACTCCACTGTAATGGCTTCGATTTATCACCTGTGAAACAGAAATGACTCAGTGACGTCTACCACGTGGGGCTGGTTCGAGGGAGGTAGTGCAGGTAAAATGGATACGGGCTCGAGTGACCGATGGGCCTTCCAGCCCTCGGCCTGGCTCTGTCCCCAAGCAGCAGAGCGAGATGCTCCCCTTCTGTGGACTCCTAGCTCCAAAACCGGGAATGGATGCGAACAGCCTTGGATAATGCTAAAGTGCCAGACGAAAGAGGGACTGGTTGTCATTGTTATATTATGATTTGTATTCAGAGAAGGCAATTAAGGGAAAGGATAGAGGAGGGTGGACAAAGGCTGAGGAGTTTAGGGGCCGATCCTTTGCCTCCTCCATCCCTATCTGAAGGGCAGGGCAGGAACAAAGAAGGGTCCAAAGTGACTCCTTCACAAAACACATTGGCTGAGGTCCAAGCTGGTGGTGGGGATAGAGAGAAGGGTCCCCTATCCAGGAGGAGTTCAGATCCTAGTGAATTCCTTCCCCTCACCTACTCCCCCACTCCCGTCCCCAACACCGCCACATCCAATCATTCACCAAGTCCAATTTTATGTCCTAAATATCACGGGACTCCCCAGAGCTCTGACCTCAGCTCAGGCCTCAGCTTTTCTGCCTGGGCCTTCCCACCAATCCCCTTTGTGGTCTGTTGGCCTCTCTCTCTCTCTCTCTCTCTCTATCTCTATCTCTCGTCTTGCCCCCTGCAACCCATCGCAAACCTGGAGATTTTTCTCTGACTCCAGGGCCAAGTCTGACCCCGGCCACCCTCTGCTCAGAACCCTCCACACCTGAAGTTAAATCCAAGTAAGAAATTTCACTTTCCATGGCTCCCAAGTCCAGGCCCCTCCATCTGGTATTCAAGGCCTCTGAGGCTCTGGCTCCGGCCCACTTTTCCAGCCTCATCTCACCCTCCATCCCTTCAATGAGATTTCTGTCCAGTCCCTGAAGGAGCCCCATTCTGCAGCATCTGGCTTTTGCACACACAGTTTGCCCCCCTGGAATGCCCTTCCTCCCCGTCTGCCTGAAAATCTCCTCATTCTTTAATGTGCAAGTCAGACCTCACCTTATTTCCTCCTAAATGCAACCCCACGACTTCCGAACTGGCTCAAACCTTGACCCAGGCCACAGCCTCCTCTCTGGCCTCTTGACCTCCAGTCTAACCCCCTCCAGTCTGTCTCTACCCAGGCCTCAAATCCGCCCCTGCCCTCCCCTGCTCGCAACTCTGCTGTGGCTCCCTATTGCCCTCCAGACAACTTTTCTCATCCTGCGTCACTCCATACAGCCATCACCTCTTCCAGAAAGCCTCCCTGGAGCAACTCCTACCACCCACCGTACACACACCAGTTCCTTCCATATCTGGCGTGGACCTTACCCCATGGCATGGTGACATCCGGGGGCAAGTCACTGGAGCTTAAACCTTTCACTGAGTAGCAGTGCTAGGAACCCTGCCCTCCAAACGGCTGATTTCAGCTGAGGCAGTACAGCAGGGCCTTAAAGCAGGCCCCAGAGCTGGGCAGCTTCCATTCAAACCCCGGTTCCGGCACCTGCCAGCCGATTGGCTTTGGGCAACTCCTCAGCCTCTCGGTGCCTTGGATCCATTATCTAAAGCGATGGGGCTGTTAGTAGTACCCACGTCCTAGGGTGGCTGTGAGGCTGGCTCAGGCTCGGGCTCGCGCTCGTGGGGTACTTCAGTGGCATTTAATACGTAAGCACCGCAGAAGACGAGCGCGGACGCAGACGGCTGTACTAGAGGATGCTGTCTGCAGCACGTACAGGCGAGACGCTGCCGGACCGCTGAAGCTGTGCTAGCTTTTTAACAAAGTCCTGAAGCAAAAAAAAGGAAGGAAGGAAGGAAAGAAAGAAAAGATTAAAAAAAAAGAAAAAAGAAAAATGGTAACGTTTGTTAGATACTGAATGTTACATCTCTCCCTGTACTTTTGTGTGTGTGTTTGGAGTACTTCACGAATTTATTTTAACAAATTAAGAGGAACGAGGTGAGCAGGGAGGGGGGAGGAAGAAGTTGCTGGCTGAGGGAAGGGCCTGCAGGCAGAGGATAATCATGGGTAGCAAATGCTTCCGGAGCTCCTCACGTGTCCCAGGCACTGCGCTACGCATTTTGTATTGGTACCTGGGTTTGGTGGCACGTACCGGGTTGGGGTGGCAGAAGGGGAGCATGGGGGAGGTGGGGAGAGGGCGAGGGAGTGGGGAGAGAAAGATGAAATTGGAAGAGCGAGACCAGTACAGACCACGCAGGAAGGCAGGGTGTGAAAGGACCTCTGTGGGGGCTTGCGGGAGACAGGCAGAGGGGCCGAGACTGGAGGCAGGAGGCCAGGAAGGAGGCTGGGGTGAGGTTCTACAGGGGAGAGGATGAGGCCCAAACTAAGATGGACAGAAGAGGGGTAAGGAGCAATAGGGATAGTCTTGGAAGCCCTGAGGATGTGACAGGGAGAGGAGCGGGGCCCACCATTCCCAGACAGGGACCCTGGAGGATGCACGGTTTGGGTGAATGCTGAGCTCCGCTCGGGTCCGCTGGGAACCCCCCTCCTGCACCACCAGGTCTTCTCCCTCATCGTCTTCTCTTCCCTGCTGACCGACGGCTACCAGAACAAGACTGAGTCTTCGAAGCTCTACTGCGTCCTCAATAGCAACAATGTGGCCTGCAGCTTCGCTGTGGGAGCTGGCCTCCTGGCCTTCCTCAACTGCCTGACCTTCCTCGCCCTGGACGCCCACGAGAGCTGCGTCAGCAACACCCGCTTCAGGACGGCCTTCCAGCTCCTAGACTTCATCCTGGCTGGTAAGCCCCCTGGGACTGATCCTAGGGCCCCCGGGACACCTCCCTTCCCCACCCAGCCGGCCCACCGTCCTCCACACGTGACCTGAGGCCTCACCCCTCCCTTCTGGAAGCTCTTCCGCACCTGCTGTTTTCCCCCAGGGAATTATTACTCATCCTTTAGACTCAGTGTAAGGGTCACCTCTTCTGACCCCCAGGCTAATTCTAGAAGCCTCCCTTCTGCCCTGCTTTTTCCTCGCATTCACCTCCCTTCTTCACAGAACATTTCTTGAAAAGCCCCCCGGGGGCAGGAGGTGGGGTTCCAGCACGGAGCCAGGCAGACCTGAGTTTGAAATCTCAACTCGGGCGCCTGGGCGCCCTGTGGGTTCGAGCGGCTCTCTTCCCCTCTCTGAGCTTCAGTAGACGCTGGGATGAAAACCTCCACAATGCAGGGCTTTTTCGGAGCATGAAAGGAGAGAAAGGAGGACTGGAGTAATGTTGACCTTTTCTGGGCACTTCCCACATGTCAGGCACAGAGCCAGAGGCCCCACGTGCCTCGTCTCATGGACTCCTCAGACCCACCTGAGGAGGGAAGGCCTGCTCCTACCCCCATTTTGCAGAGGAGGAAACTGAGGCTTGAGGAGATTATGTAACTGGGCACACAGAAGCTGAGGGGCAGTTCCAGGCTTCAAAGCAAAGTCTCGCCTCCTAACCACTGCCGAGTACTCTAGATAGAGCCTGGCACACGGGAAGCGCCAAATAAATGAGTTCCTTTTCCTCAGGCCCTGGGGTTCCCTCCTCTCAGTCCGACCTCAACCTCCTCCCCACCTCCTCCTCCCCCCTCCGCACCAGGCCGATCCCAGCGTCTCAGGGCTGGGAGGGCCCTCAAGGTTATTGAATCCAGAGCCGTCCAAGGGAACTTTCTGTGAAGATGGGACTGTCCCATACCTGCATTCCCCAGTGGGGGAGCCACTGGCCACATGGGGCCACTGAGCGCTTGAAGTGTGGCCAGTGCAACAGAGGAGCTGGGTTTTTAAATCCTATTTTAGTTGATTGAAATGCAGACAGCCACACGTGGCCCGTGGGCCCTGGTAGCGGACGGCGCGGCAGTGCGCTTTATGGAGGGCTGGGAGGGAGAGGCCACCCGGCCCGACCCCAGCCCCACCCGCCCTGAGCCAGGCTCCCCCTGCCCCTCTTCTGTCCTGCGACCCCCCAGTCCTGTGGACAGGCATCTGGCTCGTGGGTTTCTGCTTCCTGGCCAATCAGTGGCGGCATTCGCCACCCAAAGGGTTCCTCCTGGGAAGCAGCAGCGCCCAGGCCGCCATCGCCTTCGCTTTCTTCTCCATCTTCATCTGGGTGAGGATGGGCCCCCTCTGGGGGGCAGGGCTGGGGGGCTAGAACTCAGCTCCCCTGGGAGTGGGGGAGGGCTCCTCCCAGGGCCTCTGCTAGTCTTCTCTGTGACTGGGCAAACTGGAAAGAGGCCTCCCCTTACCCCGTGCATTGCAGCCCAACCTTAGGCATCGTGCTGTGTGCCCTTGTGCAGTGAGCAGTGAACACAACTGTACCCTGGCCTCCCTCCCAGGCCAGCCCCAGCCCCGGTCCCTCTCCTCCCCTGCCTAACCCAAGCCAGCCTCTGGCATGCCCTTTCCTGCCCACAGATATTCCAGGCCTACGCGGCCCTCCACGATCTCCGGAATGATACTACCGTCCCTTACAAGCGCTCCCTGGATGAGGGTGGCGTGGTGCTGACCACCCTCTCCCCACCTTCCGCCGCCAGCCCTGTTAACACGCCCACCACTGGCCCCAACAACCCGAGTTATGCCAGTTCTGCCCTGCCCCCCTATCTGACCACTCCAAAGGCCCCCCGCCTCGCTATGATGCCCGACAACTGAACATCCTCCTCCACATCAGTAAAGAGATAATCCTCCCTCCAGAAGGGTTTCTGAAAACAGCCCTCTGTCCTTCTCATGTATGTTCCTCTCTGGTCTTTTGAGTGGCCAGGGGTGGGGAGAAATCCTACGAGGTCACTTCAGGGGTCTCTGCACTGCACGGGGCCAAATTTCCCATACCACCTCCCAGACTCTCCATCTGGGTGCCACTGGGACGACAGCACACCCCAGTGACAGGAAGGGGACATCGCTTTTGGCCCCTTCAATCCTCACCCTGGCCAGAGGAAAGAGGCACGAGGCACCCTGATGCAAGGTCGGGCAAGCTCACATGCAGAGAGAAAATGCTTCTGCCCATGGAGAGAGCACTAGGAAGAACCAGGGCCAACACTGGGGGCAGCCCTTCCACTCACCCCAGTGACAAGACCCAACTCAAAACCAAGGAACAGGGGACGGTGAGTTCGTGAATGAGATCAGGGCAGAGCCTTGTCTGCAAACATTTGCGAGACTGTCGTGGGGAAGAGGAAGGGATTTTATTCTAGAAGCCAGAAGGCAACTGGGGACTTGGGCACAAGATGAGCAGGTGACCCCAGTGAGTGAAGCACTCATTAAGGGAGTAGCAGGGACAGGGGCCATGTCTCGGAGTGGCAGCTTTCACTCAGCACCCACCATTCAGCACCACGCGCCTGGGTATCTAGGGCAGCACTGTCTGATTAATATGTCATGCAAGCCAGGGGGCCGTGGGGGGGGGGGGGGCAGAATATTAAACTGTCTAGTAGCCACATTGAGAAAAGTAGGATGAAACAAGTGAAATTAACTTTCATATATTTTATTTAACCCAATATATCCAAAGTATTATCATTTATTTTATTTCAACACATCCTAGGTATAAAAATCGAGGTCTCTTACATTCTTTCCTACAAAATTTCTGAAATCCGCAGACAGCCCATCTTAATCTGGACCCACCACATTTCAAGTGCTAATGGTTGCATGGAGCCAATGTATTGGACAGCGAAGTTCTAGAACCTTCTGTTTTTTTCTAGAACAATCAGAAATCCACTTCTTTTTATGTGGAGTTCGTTGGCAACGAATAGAAAGAAAAACTGTTAATGTTATGCAGGCCAAACAAAACCAACCCACACGAGGGCCACTGTGGCCTGCAGAGCATTCATTTACAAACTGGACAAAGGGATACCAGTCGTGGGGGCGGGGGTCACATGGGGGTTCTATGGTCCCCTTTTTTTTTTTTTTTTTTTTGAGGTTTCCTGTGTGGCAGTCCCCATGCTTGCTCCTTAAGGTACAAAAATAAGTAGGACGTGGTCCCTGTGGGCATCTTGGGAAAAGAGCAGCTGGGCCGTGGAGTGGGCAGTGTTCTGAGGTTCGAAACAGGAAGTCCCTGAGTACTAGTCCCAGCTCTGTCACTAGCTGGATAAGCGGGGATGTGGCCCTTCATTTCTCCGGGCCAAGCTGTCTTGGCTGGAAAACTAAAGACTCAGACCAGATTTCGATTGATGGTGTTCAGACTGCACACGGAGAGGTGCCATCCCCCCCCCCCCGCCCCCCGAATCATCCCAAGCGGCCCTGTTCCTCCGTCTTCCCACTCAGGCTTCTGGGTAAAATTCCTGTAAACAGAAGGTGCCTTGGCTTACAAGAAAGAAGCAAAAACAGCTGAAAAACGACATAGAGGTGGCTAAATGCGCAGGCTGCAGCATCGGGAAGCTCAGGGACAAACGCCACCTCTGCCCCTTGTCCCTAGGCCCTGGTTTCCTCCTCCTACTCAAAGTACCCCCCTTCAGGGGTGCTGTTGGGGTCCAGCAGCCTCATCCATGCAATGCACACTGCCAGGCACGCGGGCTTGGGAAACTCCAGCTACCCACCTGCCGAAGCTTCCAGAGCCATCTGACAGAACTGAACATGGCTCGGGAAGGTCTTGGCGGACATCTAGGGAGCCATCCTGAACCAGGGGGCAAAACTCCAAAAGCCTGACAAGGTCCAGGCAGCTAACGCAAGTGAAGGAGATAATAGGCCAGGTGTGAAGCCGATCAGGAGGGAGACGTGGAAAATATTTGGCTTTTCTTTTAACTCCATGAAACAAAAACAAAAAATGCCCGTGTCAGCCCAATAATAAACGGTAGCAACCCCTCGGCCAAGTCCTGGGGATGGTGATGGAAGGCTCACATCTCTTCCATTCAGCTCCAGCCATCTGTTGCCACCCGGAAGCGAGGACCCAGCATTGTCAGGTTGATGGATTTTTTTTCAAGAGAAGCCAGAAATCCAGATTTCAATGTGGAAATCTGATTTCTAAAGGCTGGCAACAGATTCCATTTATTTATTTATTTTTTCTTTTTAAAGAAAACAGAGTGGCTCAACAAAATGCCAAATGAGGGCAGGACAGGGGCTGCCCACTGGTAACCTCTACAACACATGCTCTTGAAGGTCCTCTGCAGTACTGGGATTCGGGAGAACGGCCAGGAAAGTTCTGTGCCAAGATAAAGAGAATCTTCAAGATTTTCTTCTCTTCCCCACCACCCCGCCCCCCAAAACCTCTTCCCCATCACAGCCGTGAGGAGTGAGGGTGCAGCTCAGAGGTTTGCTCAGAGCAAACTCGGGGAACCCAGTTTCTCACCTGTTTGCTCCTCCCAGGCCTCGGTCGCCTGCAGGCTGTCGATGGGATAAAGGAGAAGCAGAGAGAGGGGCCGGGAGGGACCCCACAAACACCAGAGAGAGGGCAAGGAGTAGCGAAAGAGGCATCATTTTCCTCGGTTTATTTCAAGAGAACAAAGAATCAACCATCAATTCTGTACAAAAATGTGGCTGTTGAGCCACAGTGACCCTCAGGCCAACCCCCTTTGCCATGTCTGGCCCCCTCGCCCCCCGCTAAATTGTCAAAAAATGAGGACAAGACCAAAAAACCCCAAACTCTGGGAAAAAATTATATTGAAAAGTCAGGGAGACCGTCCCTCCCCTCCTCCCTCTCCCCAGTCCTGAACTTTGGGGGGTTTGGCGGGGAGGCTGTGTTCTTGGCCACGGTGGGAGGTCAGACAGGTGGGTATGTGCAGGTTTAGTGTTTGGCAATGGGCAGAGCTGGGGGGTAGGGTCTGCAAGGGAGCCGAGGGGCTTTGGGGGAGGGAAAAGATCTCCGACCCTGCCCCGCCCCACAGGACACTCAAAAACAGTTTATAAAAATCGGGGGCCAGAGAGTAGAAGAGAAAGGAGTCATCAGAATCAAAAACTAAATAGTGGAAAGATTTTTTTTTTCTTCTCTAAAAGGCAAAAAACTACAAACACCCCAGGTCCTGAGCTCCCCAAGACTTGGGTCCTCCACCGCCCCCCTGAAACCCGGCAGGAGGGGGGCCAGGGAGTGCGGAGAGGTTGGTTCTTTAAAAAGTCACCCCTGGACGGGAAGGCTCTTCGTTGTTCGCGCCTTCCTCCACCTCTCGCGGGCCGCCGAGGAGAGGGATGGCCGGGCCCAGGGCTACGCCGGCAAACTCAGCTTCTTCCCCTTCAGGACTGCGAGGAGACAGAGCGGGCAGGCATTACCGGGGGGCCCTGTGGAGGGGACAGCCTCCCACGCCCGCTTGGATACTCGGCTGGTGGAGCCGCAGGGCCCCACATCATAAGCTGGGAGGACAGGCCTGAATTGCCCAGGGGTGGGCTGAGTGATGCAGGCAAGAGGCACCTAGGGGTCTCAGAAGGACAGGGTCCAAGGGCCTGGTAAGGCTGGCCAGGTGCCACCGTCCCCCTCCTGCCCCCCCCCTCCCGCCCAGCCTGGAGGCCGCAGGCTGCCTCCACGCTCTGCCCTTACTGTCCCCTCTTTCCCTCCTCATTTCTCAGCTCCCTGCTCCCATTGCCACCTCCTCAGACCACCCCCCCCATATAAAGCAGCCCCCTCACCCTCCCCGGTTGCTCACTGACCCATCCCTGGTTTCTTTCTCTCTTGCTGTTTGCAACCATCTCTCTCTCCTTGTTCATTCACCATCACCTCCAGATTAGAACACAGGGGAGGGGAGGGCCACCTTTTTTCCTTCTGCTGCACGCCCAGAGACTAGCCCTGGCCAGGGACACAGAAAGTGCTCAACACATTTGTTGGATGGTTGAATGAATGAATGAATGAATGAATGTATGAATCTTGGTGGGCCTGAGTCCCTGAGGGTGAGGACAGAGACCAAGCAACAGAGAGGAGCCTCTCCCTTCTCTAAGCGCTGCTGGGGTTGGGGAGGTAGGAATTCTGATCTTTTATGGGACCTGGAACCTCAGGGTGGGAGGAGGGCCTAGGACAGATTCTGAGAGAGGAAAAGTCAGAGGCCACTCCTGCCCGCTCTTTGTCCTGTCTCTTTGTCCTCCAAAGGCCCAGGGGCTGGGGAGAGGGATGCCCGCTCTTTGTGGGGTCAAGGGAGGACGCTGCTCTGCAAGCAAGCAGCAGCCCCCACCCCACCCCACACCTCCGATGCCTCGCTGCCCTTTCCTCAAGGACACAGGGGCTAGGAGAACGATGCCTTGCTTCTTAGGTAGGCAGGGGCTGGAGGTCCAAATTCCTAGGAGGGCGGTGAGCCTGGGACCCCAGAACCTGGGAGAGGAAGCCTGCCCTCCCTCGAGGGCTACAGGGCCGGGGAGACGGAGCCTGGGCCCCAGGGAGGGCGGGAGCTGGGGACGGGGCAGGATGCCCCGCGGCCGGCCCTCCATGCTGATTACCTTTGGTGATGTAGAGGTAGAAGAAATCGCAGTAGAGGACAGTCTGGACTAGGCCCGCCACGATGGCGATGAGGTCGAAGAAGCCCTCGAAGTGGTAGCGCCAGATCCAGTTGAAGAGATAGAGCGTGCGGTAGACACCCAGCGCGAACAAGTAGTGGCTGGTGATCGTCTCGGCCTCCCCCGTCTTGCTCACCATGAACAGCTGGGGCAGGATGGCTACCGACTCCAGGTAGATGGAGAAGGTCCAGAGGATCTGTGGGGAACCGAAGAAGCACGGGCAGAGAGCAGGGTGAGGCGGGAGGGCAGGTGGCAGGCGGCCTCGCGGTCACCGGCGCAGGGATGGTGGAGGGAGAACGGGGACAGCAATGGGCTGAGCGGGCCCAACAGTGATGCCAGACACAGCTCCACCCGCGTCCCTGACTCTCCCACTTAATCCTCGCCACCACGCCTCCAGGGAGAGCCTGTCACTGGCATCCCCATTCTACGGATGAAGAAACTGAGGCCCAGAGATTTGCCCAGGAGCACGTGGCTAGGAAGCAGCGCAGCTGGGACGCAAAGCAAGGGTTTGGAGGCAGTGCTCATGAGCACTCTGCAGTCATGCCCCTCCAAGAGGCAGGCCAGGCTGGAATGTTGGCTCTGAGATTTCCCTTCTCTGAGACCTTGGGCAAGAGACCCAGATTCTCTGAGCCTCCACCTCCTTATTTCTAAAGTGAAGCTGATTTTCCCACCCTTGCTGGGGCGCTATTCAATGTGTAATCTTTAGAGACATAAATCAGGCTCTGTCACTCCCTGGCTTGAAGTCCTCCAGTCACTGCTTCTTATCACAACCAGAATAAATGCCAAATTCCTAATGGTGGCCTTCAAGGCCCATTCCAGCCTCGTCCCTTACTCCCTCCTTTGCTCTCCAGGATGCAGCCTCCTAGCCGGTACTCCAACACGACACACTCCTTCCTGCCCCAGGGCCTTTGCACTCACTGTTCCCACAGGTCTCCCCCCAAACTGTCACATTTGGCCTCTTCCACCTCCTTGCAGCCTCGTTCATCCATCACCTCTGAGAGAGGCCTCCCCTGACCAGTACTACCCCCAGGACTGTCACATCACCCCCCTCTGTTCTCCTTCCTGGCAGCTCTCAGCAGAACAAGAGCGAGCTGCACGAGGCCCAGGATCCTACATCTTGTTCACTCCGTGGCCACGGAGCCAGGCACATATTCGATGCCTGAATGAACGAGTGAGTGAATGGGAGCAAGCCCCCCGTGTGCTTGTCTGTTGCCGGCCACCATTTAGAAAGCAGTGACAATCATCACTTGTGGGCAGGACAGGGCATCGTAGGAGGGGGAAGGAGAGACTGCAGACATCTGTCAGCTCCTTCTCGGTCCTCAGCAACCTGAAAGTCCCACCTGGGGTGACTTTCGGTCTGCAGACCCACCGAAACCACCCCTCAGAGAACGAGGCCAGGTGGCAGGTGGGGCTCCTCCTCAGTTGTTTTGGTTTTGTGGGAGAAAAGGGGGGAACATCAAGAGTGCATTCGTAACAACTCACGCTTACATAGCATTTACCATATCCAAGGCACTGCTCTACCACCTTATGGGTATTAACTGGCTTATGTCTTAATCCCAGGAGGTGAATCCTATTGTTATCCCCATTGTACAGAGAAGAAGACTGAGGCCCAAGGTCACACAGCCACAATATGAGTAGAAGTAGACTCCTACCCAGGCACTGGACTCCAGCATTCACTCCCATGATCACTCAGGATCCTCCAGCACAGCTCTTAGCAAGTCAGGTGTATTGAGGCTCTCAAAAAACATACCCATTAAATTGATGCACGCCCAGCTGTTACCCCTGGGGTCACCCTTGGAGAAGAGAATTATGACAGAAGAGGAGACGGAAGGTCACATTTTCATTGTGTTCATTTCTCTATTCGTGATGTCTGAATTCTTTTTTTTTTTTTTTAAGATTTTATTTATTTGACAGAGAGAGACAGCGAGAAAGGGAACACAAGCAGGGGGAGTGGGAGAGGGAGAAACAGGCGCCCTGTGATGTCTGAATTCTTAAAGAATAATTTTCTTCCATGATTCAAAAATAATTTTTTTTAGGGGCGCCTGGGTGGGTCAGTCGTTAAGCATCTGCCTTTGGCTCAGGTCATGGTCCCAGGGTCCTGGGATCGAGCCCCGCATCGGGCTCCCTGCTCCGCGGGAAGCCTGCTTCTCCCTCTCCCACTCCCCCTGCTTGCATTCCCTCTCTTGCTGTGTCTCTCTCTGTCAAATAAATAAATAAAATCTTAAAAAAATAATAATAATTTTTTTTAGCACGCACCAGTTAATATCATGGGCTTTGCGAGCAGGTGGACCTGGGATCAAATCCTGTGAGCTCTCCCCTCTGAGCCTCACCTTAGTGCTCCAAGAAATGGGGATGAGGATGTCTGCGTCCTGGGCGGCCAAGGGGTCAGACAGGATGATGGCCTATGTAGAATAGCCACTGCAGAGCTGGACACACAGTGGGTACCAATACTTTGCACAAGTGACCTCCCCCCTCTGAATGAGGGAACTGCAAAAGCTGGAGCCAAGTGTCCTGGGTTCTGGTCTGGCCACCTCCACCTAAAGCAAGCCCCAGTGCTTTCCCCCTGCCTTTGTTTCCTCATCTGCAAAATGGGTAAGTGCTCCAGAAAAGGGGTGAGGACAGTATGTTTGCAAAGACCAGGACCTACAGCCAAGCCCAGGGTTCCCGCCACGGCGCAGTGCAGCCTCCCTCTGACATTCCTGGGACCTGTGAGCCGACATCGCCCTCGGTCAGATTTGTCTGGCCTGCACAGTGCTTTTGGAAATATATTTTGAGGGGTGCCTGGCTGGCTCAGTCCGAAGAGCCTGTGACCCTTGACTTCCGGGTCGTGAGATCGAGCCTCACACTGGGTGTAGAGATTACTATAAAAAAGAAACTTAAAAATAAAAAAAGAAATATAGTTGGAATACGTGGCCAAATTTGTAAAGCTCGATCTTTCAGGAAAACTCCTGAATTGTGGCCTCTTTTGAAAACATCAGCACATCTGGCCACTCAGGGCCAGCTTCCTGCAAGGCCAGAGGGGGCCTTGGGGAGGGAAGGCTGCTCTGATTTTCTGATTCCCGCTGGGCCTCAAGAGGCATGAGATCACAAACTTAGCACAGGCTCTCTCAAAATTCTTCCCAGGAATTTGTACAGGTGCTACCAAAATGCCATGGAATAAAAACCACGACTTTTAGAAGAAGTATCAGCACGGGATTAAACTTCAGTCATTAAACTAACACTGACACAGGACTTGCTACCTAGGGCCAGACACTGTGCTTTACCACTATGAACCTCTCATTAGAACCCTGTGAAGAGCTAATTGATTATCCCCATTTTACAGACAAGGAGACTGAGGCCCAGAAAAATAACAGACTTGCCCCAAAGTCCCACAGCTGCTGAGTAGTAGAAGCTGGCTTTTGAATCACCCCTGCTCTCTGGTTCCACAGTCTATATGTTTAACCATGAGACCATGCCACACAATCAGTAAATCCTCACAATGACCTGATCGGGACCTTACAGATAGGGAAACTGAGGCATGGAGAGGTCAAGTCACATGCCCAAGGTCACGCTAATAGAAAGTAGTTAAAGTGGGATTCAAATCCAAGTAGTCTGGCTCCAGTGCCCCTGTTCCCAATTCCTGAGCTACTCATTAAGCCAATGACCTTGGACAAGTCATTTAGACTCCCTAAGCCTCAGTTGCCTCATCTGTAAAATGGGGCTGCTGTACAAAGAAATGCTTAGAGCAGCACCTGGAATACACTGAGTGCTGCTATTATTGCTTTAATACCATCCAACTCCCAAACCTGTGTGCTGAACGTGTATGTCCTAAAATAAGGAAGTCTGGGGGCGCCTGGGGGGCTCAGTCATTAAGTGTCGGCCTAAGACTCAGGTCATGATCCCAGGATCCTGGGATCGAGTCCCGCATCGGGCTCCCTGCTCTGCGGGGAGTCTGCTTCTCCCTCTGCCCCTCCCCCTGCTTATGCTCCCTCTCAAATAAATAACTAAAATCTTTAAAAAAAATAAGTAAATAAAATAAGGAAGTCTGAGCAAACCCTGCACAAGGAAGCCCTTGAGAGGGTCCACTGTCAATAGCTGTTCTGCCACCCACCACTACCAGGACCCTGCCAGGTAGCCTACCTCTAGAGGGGTAAAATCATGGTTGACCAGGAACGCCAGGATGGCCGTGGGAACAACAAGGAACTCCACCCGGAATGTATCGTGGTTCCCATCGTAAGTGGCTTTGAACTTGCTGTAAATCATCCAGACTGTGGTGAAGGAACAGGCAATGTAGACCACCTGCCAAGGGGGGATGACGAGGAGGGCACTTCAGCTCAAAGTGCAGGGCCTGGGCCTCCAAGAGATTGGAACTTAGGAGTCTGGAACCCCGGCCGCTTCCTCCCTCAGACCCAGGAGTCCAGGACCCCAGCCTCCTCCCTCAGACCCAGGAGTCCTTACCCCCAGTCCCTCCTTCCTCACATCCAGGAGTCCTCACCTCCAGCCCCCCTCTCCCTTGGGCTCAGGAGTTTGGAACCCCAGCCCCTTCCTCCCCTGGGCCCAGGAAGCCTGGGCTCCATACTCCCTCCTCCCTAGGACCCTCACTTGGCTCCCCCCTCAGGAGGGGCCAACAGGTGGGGTAGAGCCTTTACCTTCATGCAGGTGTTGTAGAGTGAGATGTAGTTGGTGAAGAGGTCCAGGTATCGGGCGGTGAACACCACAGCAAACAGGACCTGGCTCTTCCCTGAAATCCCTGCGGTCCAAAGAGAGAGTGGGGGGTAGGCTGGGAGTGGGCTGCCCGGGAATAAAGCAAGGCCCAGCGCCTGGGACCAGCCCAGAGTCGGCTCCAGAGTGCAGCTGTCCCTGGAGGCCTCCCCAGCCCTCCCCGCCTGAGCAGGGCCCTTTCCCACGGCCCACAGCCAGGGGGCAGCCCGGCCCCGAAGCTACTCCAGCCCGAGGCTCTGTCCCAGGCTAGGCCTCACGGCCACTCCCGGCCCCCTCGGGGTCCTCCCACAGTCCGGACACAAGGTGGGGCCTCGGAAGGACCCCCCTTGACCTCAGCCCCCTGGAACCGGTCGCCGCTCTCCCGCTCCCTTCCTGGCCGCCACGGTCCACGTCACCAACTCCGGGCCACCTCCCTGCCTGCCACGGTTCCCGGGGCCACCAGAGGAGGGCCCGGGGGGAGCTGAATTGGGTGCCTGGGGCCACCCCCACCAAACTGTATGCACCCCTAGTCTGGGGAAGGGAACTGACCCCCCGGTGACCCCGGACTGGAAGGGGGATCCCCAGCAAGCAGCGGGGAGCTGGGTGGGGAGACCCGTCCCCCTCGTGCCTCCAAACCCTTCCCCGAGTCCTGCGATGTCCCCCGCGCTGCCCCCCTTCCTCCCGCCCGCTGGGCGTCTCACCGGCACAAGAGCGGGACTTCCAGATTTTGAGCAGTAGCAAGATGATGGCTAGGAGGTGGGAGAGGTCTCCCAGGAATCGGAAGAGATTCATGCTTTGGGAGGGGGCTCTGGCAGGGCTGGGCTGGCGGGAGGCAGGCTGGAGGGGGTCTGCCCCCCGGGACTGATGTTCTGGCCGGGTAGCTGGGCTGGGGGGGGGGGGGCGGGAGAGGGGCCCTCGGGTGGGCTCCGCTCCGGGGAGGGGGCTCTGGGAGGGGGAGCCGAAGCCGGAGCTGGTGGCCGAGCAGGAGCTGGGAAGAGGGAGGAGGGCGGGAGGGGGGAGGAGTCCGGCGGGAGGCTCCGCCCCCGAGGGCGGAGTTCCGGCTCTCCGGCGCCCCCTATGCCCGCACCTCCGGGTTTGCGGAATCGGCGCTAAAGGCACCCCCAAGGCTGCCTGTTAGGAATTTGTGGGGTCGATGGGATCTGAAACTCCCAAGTCCAAGTCCGGCACCTGCTCCTCCAGGCGGCCTGTGCCTTTGCGAGGGTGGTGGCTCAGCCTCCCAGGCTCTGCCGTTGTCAGGGACTCGGGAGGCTGGGCTGCGAGTTTTTTAAAAATCCTAGACAGGGCCCCAGACGCTGGCCTTTCAGGGGCCTCCAGCTCCAGTCCCCCCAAAAGACCAGAAAGCAGCCCCCAGCCCCTCCCTCAGACCCAGGAGTCTGGCGCCTCAGCACCTTCATCCCCGAGGACCCAGGAGCCCTTCTGGGTCTGAGCCGTTCTGGAAGGGGACTCAGCCGCCTTCTTCCCTCAGACCCAAGAGTGTGCCCCCCCTTCCTTGAGACTTAGGGTACCCCCTCCACCGACTTGTGTCTCCAGCATCCTGGCCCGGGAACCTAGATGCACAATCCCTTCCTCCCTCTGGGACCCTCAGATTCAGGTCCCCAGCCTCTTCTTTTTCGGGAATGTGAGTCTTCACCCCTGCTCTCCCAGACCCTGGAGTCAGCCCCCCACAGCCCTGCCCCCTCACAGGCACACACACACACACACACACACACACACGCACACACACATGCACACACACACACGCGCGCGCACGCGCGAACACACACACACACATTCTCCTGGGCTCTGCCCGCGGGGGCCCAGGTGTCCTGCACTCCACCCCACCCCCCCACTTTAGAGAACGCTGGGCCCAGCCTCTTGGGCATGAGGGGCGTGGGCTGGGCAGCTGGCCTGAGGGCCACTCCGGGGGCCAGGCTGTGTCTAGGAGGAAGCAGACAGCTGCTTTCCTCTTGGACGTTTGAGTACCCATGGGTGACGGAGGCCAGGGTGCCTCAGGAACAGAAGTGGTATTGGTTTCCTCAGAGGCCTGGATGGACTGGGTGCCTGAGGGTGACATCCATGAGTCTCGGACTCGTGGGACCCTGAGGATGGTTTGTGCTGGGGGGTCAGGTTGTCTGAGTGCCCAACAGGGACTGGGCCTGGAGGAAGGGATCTGAGGGAGGAGGCACTGGGGCCTGGACTTTAGGGTCTGAGGGAGGAGGGGGCTGGGGACTTGAATTGCTGGATCTGAGAGAGGAGAGGGCTGGGAGCCTGGACTCCTGGCTTCATGGTGGAGACCTAGTTTGCAAGCCTGGCCTTCTGGGGCAAGAGAAACCAAAAGATGGGTCCTAGCGCGGCGGAGACTAAAGTCTAGGAATGGCCTCCTGCTTCTCAAGCCTCAAAGTGGGGAGGGGGCAGAAGTCAGCAGCCCCTGGGCCCTGGAGTCCAGGGCGGAAGCTGCTATGTCAAGGCTGGGTTCTGAGTCCCTGCCTCTCTCCACCCCTCCCACCCCCCCCACTCAACACACACTTCCTCCCTTTTTATTTGTGGACCCCTCATTCTCTTGTCCCAGGAGGGAGGCAGAGGCTGGGAGCTGGGGGTGGGGGGCGGCCCCCTCCCCCAGCCCCGGCAGGAGGAGGGGTCCCCAGGGAGGCCAGGAGGGGGGGCTGTGGGTCTCCCGGCAGGGGCGGATGGGGACTGAATGTTAATCGCATCCCGAGTGAGTGTGTGTGTGCGAGAACAGAGCGAGTGTGCGAGTCCCTCCCGCTCCAGGTCCTCCAAGCAGCGGCTGCCGCCGCCACCCTCCGCCCGCAGCCGCCCTCGGCCACCAGTGCCCAGCTGGGGGGTGTCGGTCTGGGTGGGTCCGCCCGGCCCCCAGGGGTCTCTCGTGCGTCTGCCATCTGCCCGGTGAGGATCTGTGTGTCAGGGTGTCTGGGGCTGGGCTGGTGAAGGGGGGGTGTGTCTGTAAGGGCTGCGGCGGCCGAGGGAGGGAGGGAGGGAGGGGTCTGTCTGTCTGTACCGACTCTGAGCCTCCTGCCTGGGTGTCGTGGGCCCCCCCCCGTCTCCTCCCCCCGCCCCAGCCCCCCAAACCCGGATGGATGGTGTGTACCTGGACTCTGTGCCTCCTGCCTGCGTCCGGCCGGGCGTCTGGCGTCCCCAGCTGCCTGTGTCCTCCTGTCTGTCCGAACAGCCCCGGACGGCAGTGGCAGCCCGGCCCCCATTGGACCCCCCTGTGTGTGTGTGTGTGTGTGTGTGTGTGTGTGTGTGTGTGTGTGGCTCCCTCCTCAAGCTCCGGGGGTGTTGAGGGGGAATCCCAGGGAAGTGAGGTCGTGCGTGTGTGCGTGTGTGTATGTGTGTGTATGTGTGTGTTTCTGCCTGGGTTTGAGTGTGGGGGTGCTGGGGGGGGTCTGGAGGTGGCCAAGCGAGGAAGGGGCAAGCAGTTCCCCAGACAGGCAGCCTCCCGCCCCTCACACTAACACACACACCAGCCACCGGCTTCAGAGGTGACCCAGACAGACAGACAGACACAGACGCTGGAGGGGGGGGCGCTGAGGGCACAAAGGGTGGGGGTGCGAATGAGCCAGAGAGAGGCGGGACCGGACACATGGACCGGGGGGAGGAGCCGGGGCTGAAACAGCAGAGGGGGGCACCCCAGGTGGGCGGAGGGGGGATCCCCACGGGGTCGGGGCGGCGAGAGGACACCCCGACAGCCTCCGCAATGTCCGGGGCCCAACTTCCAGTGCAACATGTGTAGCAGCGCCCTCGCCTAGTTGGGGTGGCCGCAACCTTGGGGGACAGACAGGGCAGGACGGGACCGAAGACGAGGAGGGAGAGCCGGAGCCGGGGACAGGCAGGAGGTCCCCACCGCCGCTGCCGCCGCCGCCGCCCCAGGGCTTTGCCCCCCAGCGGTTCCCTGAGCCCTCCGCCGAATCTTCGGGTCGCTGGACTCTGGGTTCCGGTCCTGCCCCCCCGCAGTACCCCCCACAGAACAGGGTCATGAAAAGGTAAGGCCGGGGTAGGGGATGCGGGGATGGGGGTGGGAATGTGGACCCCCAGATCTAGGACAGGGAAAGTTGGCCAGGGGCCTCAGGGAAGGAGGGGGATTGCATGGTGAGCAGGGGTCTTTGCCCCTCGCCAGCTCCCTTGTCTCCTGGAGACTCTCCTCCACCCCCTCTCTTTCTCCCTCTCTGAGCCCCTTTTTCCTGGGTCTCTACTCCTCAGACCTCCTAACCCCCCATTTCTCTGACACTTTGCACCCTCTCCCCAGCCCCGTATACCTGACACCCCATCTCTCTCTCTTTCCCCCATCTCTCCATCCCATCTTCCCTCTGCATCCCCCTGCCCGCATCGGTCTCCCCCCTCGCTGGCCGTTCCTCTCCCTCTCTCCTCTCGCTCTCCCCTCCCTTCTCAGAGCTATGAGTCTGCTATTAATACCCCCGCCAAGGACCTTGAGGGCATCCAGGCCCCAAGCACCCCTCACCCCAAGCTACCACCCCCTCCTCAAGGTTCTGGAATACCCTTCCAGCCTGTTCTGAGCACCAGGATTAGGGTGGGGAGAGAACGGTGTTGGAGGGGCGGGGGCGGGGGGGGTAGAACGGGATGCCGTCTGCGGCACGACACGAGGGGGGGGCGGGCTGTTGATCAGAGTGGCCTCTCCTCTCTTCTGTGATGGATTGGGGGGAGTGATGGAGACAGGGACACCCCAGGAATCTCTGGCATCCTCCTCCTTCTTAGCTGGGGGACAGCCTGTGCTGTATACAGGACCTGAGTGGGGTGACAGGAGGCTGGAGCTGGCGGGGAATGGGGGGGGCTCCCAGGATGTTGGGACTGATGGGGTTTGAGGCAAAAAGGGGGTTCTTAAGGGAAGAAATGGCTATGGGCCTGGATTCCTGGTTTCTGGGCATAGAGGAGGCTGGGCACCCAGTTTAGGGGGCCGGAGGGGGCCAAGACCTCTGGGTCCTGGGAAAAGACAGAACTGATCATCTGGACTCCTGGGTCCTAGGGGACAAGCATGCTGAGAGCCAAGATTCTTGAGTCTTTATGGGAGAAGTTAGATAGAGCTTCTGTGTCTGAGGGAAGAAGGGGATGGGGGCCCAGTCTCCTGAGTCTCTGACAGGGCAGGGGACGAGGGGGGTCCGGCTCTTGGGCCCCATGGGAATGGATCTGGGGACTGAGACTTATGAGGTGGAGATTGGGGGCCTGGGCAATGTAATCCCTGAGGGCATAGGTTCTGGGAATTGGGCCTCCAGAGTCTCCCAGCGGCTGGGGATGCCACTACTCAGACCCTGGAGGGGTGGGAGACTGCCCTTCCCACGAGAGGACTGGGCATCCAGCTTCCTAAGAAGGGTGGGGCTGGCGCGGCGGAGACTAAAGTCTAGGAATGGCCTCCTGCTTCTCAAGCCTCAAAGTGGGGAGGGGGCAGAAGTCAGCAGCCCCTGGGCCCTGGAGTCCAGGGCGGAAGCTGCTATGGGCCTCAGCAGGGAGTAGGACCCTGGGGTCCCCAAGGACGGAGGCCAAGCAGGGGTGGGTCTGAGAGAGGCAGAGGAGGGTCTGAGGGATGCAAAGCCACTGGGAAGGGAGGAGTGAGTGAGTGTTAACCCCGCAGGAGCCAGGCCACAGCTGTGGGTTATTTTGGGGTGGGGGGGGCTATTCTGAGCGCTGATTGAGCCAGCTGCTTGGGGAAGGGCAGAGGAGAGGAGGGGCCAGGGGAGCCAAGATTTGGGAGGGACGGGCACACTAGGAGTCCCCACCCCCATCCCTGGGGAGACAGTGGCCCAGGATCCCTGGGAAGGCAGGTGTGTGTTGCAGGGAGGGGAGCAAGGCCTCTAGGCAGGGGAAGGGGTGTGGGCCTTTCCCCCACCCTGGCTATTTGTGGGGTAGAGGAGGCCTCTGCTACCATGGCAACCGGACAGAAGCCTGATTGACAGCCAAGAGAGAACTCTTCCCCATCTGGACCTTCACCCCTTTAGGAAGCCCCTAGTGCAGGCTCCAATCTCTCTCTGGGAACCAGGAGTCCAGGCCCCCAGTACCCTCCTCCTTCAGACCCAGGAGCCAGGAGTCTGGGCTCCCAGCCCGACCACCCCAGGCAGCTAGTATTCAACAGGGGACACAGGAAGAGATGCTGTATTTCCTCTAATTTACTAAATTGCTCTGGGCTGGGAGCCAGGGACCCCTACCCCCCGGCTCTCCACAGCTGTGCCCCCCAACCCTGCAACCCAGCCTGGGCCGTGACTCTCTTTCTAGCTCTCATTGAGAATGGGGGGGGATAGGGACAGAGTAAGGGGACAAAAACAGGTTGGGGGTTGTGGTCAAGGTGGGAGGTAAGGTCCTGGGGGTGTTTTCTCTCCTTGGGATGCCCCACTCATTTCTTTTTCTCTCTTCTTTCTCTCCCCCCACACACCTGACCCCTTTTCCCTTTCTCATTTTTTTCCCTCACTTTTTCTTCCTTTTATTTTTGATCCCGCCTGCCACCCGCCTCCCTTTCATGTCTGTGCCGGGCACCTCCCTGGTGGGGGTCTTGATCTTTGCCTTGGTTCGCTATTTCTGTCTTCCTGTGTTTTCTGTCTGCTCTGCCTGCCTCCTCCCTCAATCTGTTCTGCCTGTTCCTCCGTCTCTTGTGTGTCCATGTCTCTTGGTGGCCGTGGGGTCCGTCTTCATCTTTCTGGGCTTCTTTCCGTCTTCCTATCTCTGTCCAACTTTCTCGTCTCTCTTATCTCTCCCGCCTTCCTTGTCTTTCTCTGCATCTCTCCCTGCCTCTCTATCATTCCCTCCCTATTTCTGTCACTCGGTCTTCTCTCTCTCTGCCTCCTTCCTCTCCCTGTCTCTGTCACTCTGAGCCTCTCCATCCTCATCTCTGTTTCTCCTTCCATCTCTCTCCTTATTCCCGTCCATGTCTCTCTCCGACCATCTCTCTGTGGCTGTGTTCATCTCTCTTGCCATCTCCCCCTTTCTCTCTCGGCTCCTGTTCTGACCCCGTCTCTGCGGGTCTGTTACCCATTCCTGCCTTGTCTCTCTCTTTTCCCGATCTCTGCATCTTCTCTGTCCCCATTACCCACCTCCACTTTCCCTGTCTCTGTGTCTCTCCCTTTGCCTCGCTCTCTCTGTCTCTGTCTCTCCCTTTGCCTGTGTGTCTCTCTGTGGCTCCCTGTCTCTATATCGCAACCTTTCCCTCTCCTCCCTATCTCTGAGTCTCTCCCTCCCTGTATCTCCTCCTGTCCGTGTCTCTCTATATCTTGTCCCCCGTCTCTGTCTCCCCATCTCTGGGTCTTCCTCTCCTTTGTGTCCCTCTCCGCTCCCGGGGTCTCCCCGGCTCTGTGCGCCCGCTCTCCCGTGTCCCGTGTCAGAGGCCGCCCGGAGGGGCCCGCAGGCGATGCGCGGCGCCGGTGGCCCCCGCGGCCCTCGGGGCCCCGCTAAGATGCTGCTGCTGCTGGCGCTGGCCTGCGCCAGCCCGTTCCCGGAGGAGGCGCCGGGACCGGGCGGGGCCGCCGGGCCCGGCGGGGGCCCCGGCGGGGCGCGGCCGCTCAACGTGGCGCTCGTGTTCTCGGGGCCCGCGTACACGACCGAGGCGGCGCGCCTGGGCCCGGCCGTGGCGGCGGCCGTGCGCAGCCCGGGCCTGGACGTGCGACCGGTGGCGCTGGTGCTCAACGGCTCGGACCCGCGCAGCCTGGTGCTGCAGCTCTGCGACCTGCTGTCGGGGCTGCGCGTGCACGGCGTCGTGTTCGAGGACGACTCGCGCGCGCCCGCCGTCGCGCCCATCCTCGACTTCCTGTCGGCGCAGACCTCGCTGCCCATCGTGGCCGTGCACGGCGGCGCCGCGCTCGTGCTCACGCCCAAGGTGCGCGCGACCTGCGGGGGGCGGGGCCGGCCGCGGGGGGGCGGGGCCAAGCCTGAGGGTCCGCATCTGGGACGGAGTGGGGCCGGAAGGTAGGGTCGGGGCTAGGTGAGGGGCGGGGCTGACTTGGGGGGCGTGGCCTATAGGCTGAGCGGAGCCTGGGGGCCTGCCTGGGGACTGACCTAGGAGCAGGGTGAGAGAGAGGCCAGTCATGGTCAGAGTATGCGGAGCGTTGAGGGTCTGCGGGAGGAGGGAGTCAGGGGAGGGAATGGAATCTGGAGAAGAAGCGGGGAAGGGCAGCGAGGGGCGGGGACTGGGAACAAAAAGGGACCCGCCAGAGGTGGCCTGCTCTGAGGGTGGAGTGGGATCTGGGGATCAGCAAGGGAGGAGTCAGTTGGAAAGGAATGGGGTTTAGGAAGGGGTGAGGTCTGGTGAGGAGCCAGGAGCCAGGAAGGCAGGGAGAGGGCCAAGAAAGAGGGTACGCGGAGGTCAGGGTACTGAGGGACAGGGAGGGTTTCGGCCAGCTGAGCAAGGGCTCTAGAAGTCTAGGTAGGAGGACGGAGCCTTCTGGTGAAAGGAGGAGTGGCAGAAGGGGAGGGGTCGTAGATGGACTGGGGAAGGGCAGAACCATGCAGCCAGGAAGTGGGGCGAGGGCAGTCAGGGAAGGGGAGAGCTAGCTGGTGAGGTGGTGCAGAGGGAGGTCAGGAAGACGGCAGGGCCTACGCTCTGGACTAAAGGGGCGGGGTCTAAAGTGGGAAACAGCCCCGGGAGTGGGGTTTGGGCAGAGGCATGCCCCAGTTGTAAGGCGTGGAAAGCGAGAATCTGGAGGGTGGGCCTGGGAGGATGAAGGCCCACCAGAAAGGCAGGCCCAGCCAATGAGAAGTCAAACCCAGGAGCCTGCAGGAGAGAGCGGGCAAGAGGCTGGAGCCGGCTGTGGCCTGGAAAGAGGCCTGCCGCCCGAGGGCACCAGCTGGAGTGGACTTCTGGTAGAAAAGGGAAGAATTGGACCAAGCCTGGTGTACGCGCTGAGAAGGAGAAGGGACAGGCTAGGAGGAGGTGCCTGGGAAGGGGCATGGCCTGTTTAGGGGTGGAGCCAGTGTAACCGAGGTGGTACTAGGGCCGATGGGGCCATCTGAGTGGGTGAAGCCCAAGTCCCCACCTGTTCCCTGCTGTGAGGGCCGGTGGCTTCGGGTGCTTCGTGACTAGGTCACAGTTACATCCTGGGACTCGTAGTTCTCTGCTGTCCAGAGCATTCTGGGAAGGGCCTCTGGCCAACTTTCTTCTTTTAGACAGGAGTTGTCCAGAGATATGCAAGCCGATCACTTTCGAGGTGGACTTATTACTCCGTGGCTGCCGCCTTTGTGGCCTACCGAGAGATGTGATTCCTCTTGCCTCCATTGCTGCTGAGAAGTGTGGGCCACTGTTTATTGTCACCTGGGAACTGTGGCCCGCTTAGTGTACACTCGTTGCCTTTTGGGAAATGTAGTCCCTCTAGTATCTCTGGATGGAAGAAAGAGGGGTCCTCACAGGGCCATGGTGCCTCCATGGAATGCTGGGAAAGTGGTCCCCTCAGCATATCTCCACTTGCCAAGGATGAGTTCCTCTCGGGATTCTCATTGCATGCTGGGAGACCTCATCCGCTCAGGACAACTGCCCTATCTCCTACACACATAACCACAGGCACACACCTAGGAAGAAAGTCCATTTCCTCTTCTCACTGAGGGCTGACTCTGTGCCGGGTCTGTTTTAGGTTCCGTGGAATACAGTTGTGAAAAGGAAAAAAAAAAAAAAAAAAGACAGGATCCCTGCTCTTAATGGAGCCTGCATTCTAATGGGGAGACAGAAAGCAAATAACAGATCGTGAAATCTGTCCTGGAGGAAGGGTAGGATGGCAGTCAGGAGAGGCCTCCCCGAGGAGGTGGCAACTGAGCTGGACTGGAGGAATGGGGAGTGGTAGGTCCAGCATGGAGGAGCTAGGGGAGAGTGTCCCCGCGAGAGGCAACAGCAAAGGGCCAAGCCCTTGAAGCTGGAAGGAACTTGATGTGTTTGAGGAAGAACAGAGAGGTGGGGGTGGTGGGAGATGAGGTCAGAGAGGCAACGAGGGCCAGTTCATGCAGGGCCTGTGGGCCAAAGTGAGGACTTTGGCTTTGACTCTAATGTAGAAGTATTGGAAGGTTTTCAACCAAGAAGGGATGTGATCCAATTAATATTTTGAAAAGATGAATTTGGCTGCTGATGGAGAATGGACTGGAAGATGCAAAAATGTTAGCAGAGAGGGGTCAGGAAGCTGTTACACTTGTCTAAGCAAGACAGTGGTCAATGAGGGTTGTGATGGGGCAGTAGTGAGGAATGGGGTTATGTTTTGAACAGAGAGCCGAGAAGACTAGAAGATGGCCTGGATTGGGGGTGAGGGAAAGAGAGGGAAAGGATGATTTAGCCTTGGGAGCCGAGCAGCTGGGTGAATAAGGAAAGGAAGACGGGGAAGAGGTTTGAGGCTGGGTTGGGGGGGGGGTGGGTAGATGGAGAATTCTGTTTTTGACATGCTAATTTTGAGATGCCTCTTGGAAATCCAAGAGGAGATGTTGAGTAGAAAGGGGGATAGGTCTGTCCAGAGTTCATGAGAAAGGTACAGTGACTGGAGAGGAGCCATTAACATATTCAGTGCAGGGCAATAGAACTTTCTGCAATGAGGAAGATGGTCTATATCTGCTCTGTCCAGTATGATGGCCACTAGCCACGTGTGGCTCTTGAGCACTGGACATGTTGTTAGTGCAGCCCGGGAACTAAATGTTATTTAATTTTAATTAATTTAAATGGGTGGCTACTGGCTACCATATTGGATGGCGCAGAAGACAGTATTTAAACACATGGGTCTAGATGAGAGCACCAAGGAGGGAGGACAGAGAAGAGAACACTAGAGCACTTCTGTGTTTAAAATTCTGACAGAAGGAGAAGTCAGGGAGGCAGGAGGAAGACCAGAGAAGGGCAAATCCACTCAGCAAAGCTGCTTCCTGCTGGGAGAGACGGTATCTTCGGCACCCTCGTTGCATGCTGGGAAATGTAGTCCCTCCCAGTGGATGCTGGGGACTGTAGTTCCCTCCCTGGATGCTGTGTGTGTTCTAGGGTAATGTTAGCTGCTATAACAGATAAACCCCCACATCTCAGTGGCTCAACCCAATAGAAGGTTGTTTCTCACTCATATAAAATCCAAACAGGTGTTCCTGACAAGAGGTGGTTCTCCTCCAAGTGACGACTCAGGGACTCAGTCTCCTCCCTCTTATGGCTCTGTAATCCCCTAGGACTTCGGAGTTCTCTTCTGGGGCCTCTGCATCTGTTCTCAGACAGGGAAGAGAGTAAGGTGCATGGGGGAGAGCTTTTCCGGATGAGTCTAGAACTCAGCCACATGGCAAAACCTAACCCAGACCTAGCTCTGTGCACCAGCAGGGAAAGGAGAGGGGTTTGGTGAACAGCTAGTCAGTTGCCATATTGAGAGCTGTGACATACTGGTGGCCACTGGGAGCTGGGATGCCCTCATCAGTTGCTGGGAGATGAGATCTGTCTTGACCACTGGGAACTGAAGGCCCCTACTGGTTGCTGGGAGCTGTGGTCTCCACATCCAGAGGCTTGACATCCTCCTCCTCCCCCGCAGGAGAAGGGCTCCACCTTCCTGCAGCTGGGCTCCTCCACAGAGCAGCAGCTCCAGGTCATCTTTGAGGTGCTGGAGGAGTACGACTGGACATCCTTTGTAGCGGTGACCACGCGTGCCCCCGGCCACCGGGCCTTCCTGTCCTACATCGAGGTGCTGACTGATGGCAGCATGGTGGGCTGGGAGCACCGCGGGGCACTGACGCTGGACCCTGGAGCAGGCGAGGCTGTGCTGGGTGCCCAGCTCCGCAGCGTCAGCGCGCAGATCCGCCTGCTCTTCTGTGCCCGGGAAGAAGCCGAGCCCGTGTTCCGGGCAGCTGAGGAGGCTGGCCTCACGGGGCCTGGCTACGTCTGGTTCATGGTGGGACCCCAGCTGGCTGGAGGCGGAGGCTCAGGCGCCCCTGGAGAGCCCCCTCTTCTGCCAGGAGGCGCCCCACTGCCTGCCGGGCTGTTTGCAGTGCGCTCGGCTGGCTGGCGGGATGACCTGGCCCGGCGTGTGGCCGCTGGTGTGGCCGTCGTGGCCAGAGGTGCCCAGGCTCTGCTGCGTGACTATGGCTTCCTGCCCGAGCTCGGCCATGACTGCCGTGCCCAGAACCGCACCCACAGAGGGGAGAGTCTGCATAGGTGAGTGGGGTTGGTGTAGGAGGGCTGTGGGAAGGCTCCAGAGCCTGACTGCCTGGGGTACTCACTGACTGAGCAGCCTCAAATGGGTCACGTCCCCTCTCAGAGCCTCAGTGTACTTTTCTGTAAAATGGATATACTTGGGTCTCCTGCCTGGGGTTAAATCAGGTAATTGGGAAAAAGCACCCAAGACACAGTGAGTGTGTTACGATATTTCCTGATTTTAAGACGAATTTTTTCCCACAGTTTAATGTCTTAGAAATCAAGATATACCGTACGATTGATGGCTTATCATGGTGTAATCGGCAGCACTTTTTTCTTTCTTTGTGGTGCATAAAACTAGAGATACACCCTATACTCGATGGCACCTCAGGTATGATGAAATTCCCTAAAGTATAAGCTGAATTTCAGTAACAAAATGACCCAGTAATTCAGCGGCCAGAACGAGATAGAAGTTGTTCTTCCTCACTTAACAATCTGGAAATGAGGGCCCCCTGGCTGACTCAGTCTGTGGAGCGTGCAACTCTCCAACTCGGGGTTGTGAGTTCGTATCCCACGTGGGGGTGTAGAGATCACTTAAAAAAAAAAAGATTTTATTTATGTATTAGAGGGAGAGAGAGAGCACAAGCGGGGCGGGGGGGGGGGGCGGCAGGCAGAGGGAGAAGCAGGCTCCCCACCAAGCAAGGAGCCCGCTGCGGAGCTCGATCCCAGGACTCTGGGATCATGACCTGAGCCGAATGCAGACGCTTAACCGACTGAGCCACCCAGGGCGCCCCCAGATCACTTAAAAAGAAAATCTTCAAAAAAAAAAAAAAATCCAGAAATGAGTCTTCAGGAGGCTCTGTTGCTCCACGTGATCAGTCAGGGACCCAGGACCCTCCCACCTCGTTGCTCCGCCACCTTTGCGCGGTCGGTCGAAGCGGGGTCGGCCGCACGTCTGAGGAAGCGGGAGAGAGATAAAGTGGGGAGCAAGCAATTTCCTTCGGGGCAGGTGAGACAGCGGGGATGGCGTGGGGCGGCCAGGGCTGCCTTATTGGATGTTTACAGGCGCGTCGCGTGCAAATTGGTTAGACGTCGATTCTGATTGGCTAGCGCTTGCGCTGTACCGATTGTTAAGAGTCTGAAGGTCTCACCTGCATGGGGCCTGGGCTAGCGGCACCGAGGACTGGGAAGTGCGGATTCCAGGTGTGTGCCCGGCTTACGCTCAGGGCTTTTAGAAGAGAACAGGGTTTGGTGGGAAACAGCATCGCCACCGTAGGAAGCGTTGGCAGTAAGAAATTGATGAGTTTGGGGACGGAACCGTGGAGGGAGAGGCCTTTAAGCCCGAAATGAGGACGAGCTGAGCTTAAACAGGTGACCGGTGGAGAAGAAAAGCGAGGGGAGGAGAATTGAGAATCGGTGACTTGGGGGACAGGATCTGGGGACAAGAGGGTGAGAAAAAGCATCCCTCGTTCATAAATACTTACTGAGCGCCCGCTAGGAACTAGGACTCATGCTGGGCGCTGGGAACACGGAGATGAATAAGACCGTGGACTTCTCTTAAAAGAACACAGGGTCCTGTAGGGGTGGCAGACAGGGACAGGATAATGACAACACAGTGTGATGCTGGCAATCATGGAGGTGGCCTCGGGCATTGTGGGAGCACCAGCAGGAGTACTGTCTGCTCCAGGATGTTTCTGGTTGCCCGAAGCAGAGTCTCATTCAAGTTTCCTAAGGGAAAATGGGGTTTATTGGGAAGATAAACACGCACAGAAACCCAGACGCCGGGAATTGAGGCCAAGCCTGGGGACCAGCTACTCTTTCATCTCTTTTTGATTGTCTCCCTCTTACTCTCCCCACCCCCGTCTCTGTCCTGCCATTCCGAGTCTGTCCAATTCTTCTCTTAGCACTCACTCTTTACCAGAATTTCTGCTCTCTGCTGATATTCGTAATTTCATCCCATCCTGTCTTCCACCCATCCCCACCACCCCCAATTCTCACAGCCAACGTCTTCCCAAAAGACGAATTTCACTGGCCCCAATCAGCCTTCCAAACTAGGCTACTCAGTCACGGGTCAGCCTACGGGGTCAGGGAGGTCTCCAAGAGGAGGAGACATCGGAGCTGAGACCTGACGGATGAATGGCTCATTCATTCATTTATTGAATGAGTCTTTATGAGAGTCTGCTATGTGCCAAGCACTGCTTTGGGCACAAGGGTACATGGTGTTGAACAAGGTCCCTGCTCTCATAGAGCCGACAGTCTCATAGGGGAGACAAACAGTGAACAAACAAGATAAAGAAGAAGAAATACCAGCAGGTGATCAAAACAGGTAGAATGTGATAAGAAATGCCCAGGGTGTTAGGTTAGGTGAGGTCGTCTGGAAAGGTCTTTCGGAGTAGGTGAAATTTGGAGGTGAGAAAAAAAAATGGGCAAAGAAAAAGAGCCAACTGTTCGAAGATCTGAATGAGGAGAAGGGAGGGGGGACAGCAGGTGCAGAGTCGCTCGCTCGGGCTGGAATTGCCTATTTGGGAGCCTGAAACAAAGCCACTGTGACTGGAGCTTAGTGAGCAAGGCGGGGGGACAGGGTATTATGGAGAAGCAAGCGAGGCCCGTGTAGGCCCAAGCTCATGTAGGGCATTTTGGCCAGGCTAAGGGGTTTGGATTTGATTCTAAGAGCGGTTAGGAGTTCTCCAAAAATAGTGAGTATTCCAGGCAGGGGGAACAGCATCGTGCAAAGGCCCAGAGGGGAGAAAAACTCAGGCAGGTTGGGACCACAACAGCTCAGAGGGGATGAAGGTAGGAGAATTGGGATTGGGGGTGATGAGGCTGGGGGTGGGGGTAGATGGGGCCAGGCCACAAGGGCCTCAAATACCAAGTTGAGAGGCTGGACTTTGTTCTGGAGCACTGGGGAGCCATGGGTGGGTTGTGAGCAGGAAAGGAGTGGAGTCAGTTTTGCATACAGAAAGACGCCTCTGAGGTGGAGTGTGGAACAGACTGGAGGAGAGAAAATGGAGGTTGGGGACCAGGCAAGAGGCTGGGGCTGGGGTCCAGGGGGTCTGTGGAGATGGAGAGGAGGGATGACATGGAGAGATCCTGGGGGCGGGAAGGTGGCACTTGCGGACGGTGGTGGGGTGGGGGGGAGTGAGGAGGTAAGGATCGCAATTGAGTGTCCAGTACAGTGACCGGGGCCTGGGGACAGGCATTCATGGTACATGTACCATTGCATCGTGAAGATTATCTGGGAGTCCAGAGACCTTCTGGGGCTTTTCCCAGAGGAAGGGACACTTGAGCTGAATCTTGAAGACATAAGAATCAATCAGGGTGAGAAGGGACAGAAAAGCATTTTCCAGGCAGAAAGCACAGCACCTACAATGGTCAAGAAATAGGAAACCATGTGATACGTTTCGGGGACACTTTGCATTCAGTGTTGGTGGGGTACAGAAAGGGCTTGGGGTGGAAGGAGTTTGAGGGGAGGAAGAGATCAGAGATGGGGCTGCACAGGCAGATGGGGCCAGAACATATAAGGTCTCTAAGAGGACCTCAAACTCAAGCTGAGGGTCCACGACCCTGTTCAGGAGGTGCTGCGTAGCGAGCAGAGATGGCTGAACAAAGAAGAGGAATATTTGGGTGTTCAGGATCTTGGGGGAGAGATTCCAGCTAGGGGCCGGGGCTGGTCAGTAGAAAGGGGATTATCTCTGCCTTCAGCCACTTAGGTCCAGTCCAGGTACCCACATGTCCCCTCCCTTCTTCCTGGGCAGGTACTTCATGAATATTACCTGGGATAACCGGGATTATTCCTTCAATGAGGATGGCTTCTTGGTGAACCCCTCTCTGGTGGTCATCTCCCTCACCAGAGATAGGACTTGGGAGGTGGTGAGTCCCAGCCCCAACCTCAGGCACAGGAGAGGGCCTGGAGTCCCAGGTACTGAGGGAGAGGGTGTGGGGACCCAGACACCTAGGTCCTGACAGAGATGAGGACTCTGGCCTCTGAGGGAGGAAGGAGCCCGGGCTTCTAGGTCCTGGGAGAAATAAGTGGGAGCCCAGACCCGTGGGTTCTAAGGGGAGGGGGAAAATGGGGCCTAGACTCCTGGATCTAAGGGAGAAGGAGCTGGGAGCCCGGGGTTCTGAGGAAGGAGGGCCACAATGGCCAGGACATCCTGCAAAGTCCCCGCCCCGGAGCCTGAATCCCCTTCTCTTGGCCAAGGTGGGCAGCTGGGAGCAGCAGACTCTCCGCCTAAAGTACCCGCTGTGGTCCCGCTACGGCCGCTTCCTGCAGCCAGTGGATGACACGCAGCACCTCACTGTGGCCACGCTGGAGGAGAGGCCCTTTGTCATTGTGGAGCCCGCCGACCCCATCAGCGGCACTTGCATCCGAGACTCCGTGCCTTGCCGGAGCCAGCTCAACCGCACCCACAGGTGACAGCCGCGGCTCCAGGAGTTCCGGCTTCCAAACCCCCTGAAGCCTAGCAGTCCTGGCCCCCGGCCCCTCCTTCCTTGGAACTCAGAACCCACAGAGCCCTCCAGTTTAGTCACCTTGGACAAGTCACGGAACTCCTTTGAGCCTCAGTTTCCCCAGAAAGCGCTAACCATAGTTTTAGCTGCTTCTTGTCTCTCCCTCCATACCCTCATCTCATGGGAGAGTCTGAAGTGGGGGGGGTCCCCAGCATCCCCAAGCCTGCTCGCTCCCCGCAGCCCTCCTCCGGACGCCCCCCGCCCGGAAAAGCGGTGCTGCAAGGGCTTCTGCATCGACATTCTGAAGCGGCTGGCGCAGACCATCGGCTTCAGCTACGACCTCTACCTGGTCACCAACGGCAAGCACGGGAAGAAGATCGACGGCGTCTGGAACGGCATGATCGGCGAGGTGGGGCGACCCCGGATGGGAGGAGGCGGGCTGGGGCGGGGCCACGGCGCCGGAGCTCTCGGGCTGGAGGGGCGTGGCCAAAAGGAGATGAAGCCCGGGCTTTGAGGGGGCGTGGCCACCCCAAGACCTGCCTTGGCTGAGGGGCGGGGCCACAAGGAGGGACCTGTGGAGTGGAGGGGGCGGGGCCAGGAGGGTGGCCCTCCTAAACGAAGGGGGCGGGGCCGAGAGAACGGAGCCCAAATCCAGAGAGCTTGTTCTGGGAGCATGACCGGGCCCGGGGCGACCTCTTCCAACCCCTGCTCCCCGACTTTCACCTCCTCCTTTCCTGCCCGACTCTGCGTCCCCCTCCGCCACCCCGCCACCCTCCTAGCCTCTCTCTCACCCTGTCACTGGTCTCCTGGGGCAGGTCTTGCCCACCATCCTCCTCTATGCGCTTGAGCCAGCCAGGTTCCTTCACCCCCTCTCGCCCTCACCCCAGGTGTTCTACCAGCGCGCGGACATGGCCATCGGCTCCCTCACCATCAACGAGGAGCGGTCCGAGATCGTGGACTTTTCTGTGCCCTTCGTGGAGACGGGCATCAGCGTCATGGTGGCGCGCAGCAACGGCACCGTGTCCCCCTCAGCCTTCCTCGGTGAGCCCGGGCCCCCGGGACGGCAACACTGGGGCAGCTGTGTGCCCACTTCCCATCCTGGCATTGCCTGTCCCCGCGGTGTGACTGGTGAGGTGGCATCACTTCTGACCTTAGGTTTCCCAATCTGTAAAATGGGAGAAGCCATTTTACCATGAGGCCAAGGAAACTGAGCTTCAGGAACCTTCTCTCGCACATTCTCTTCAAGGCCCTGTACCTTGTATTCTTGTATTCATAATTTTGTGTTCTTTTTTTCTTAAAGACAACCCTCCACATTGTATAAGCCTCAGGCCCCACAAACCCCAAGTCTTCCCCTATATATGAGATGAGGAAAAGAGATTAGCATGGTAGTGGAACATGGTAAGTGCTCCACTCACTTCTCAGTGTTTACTGAGCACCTATCATGTGCCAGGCTCTGGGCCCCGCACACAAGCCCCTGTCCTCTAAGAGCTCTTGGCCTTGTGGGGAAGACAGAAAATAATCTCTTAAGGCGATACGTGGACAAGATCATTTCAGGTGGTGATGAATAGTATGAGAAATTAAGCCAGGGTGGGAGGTGGAGAGGAATGGGATTGGTGCTGCCAGGGGAGGGCAGGAAGGCCCCTTTGGAGATTGGGCCTGAGAACCATTCCAGGCAGAGGGAACAGCAAGGGCAAAGACCCCAAGGCAGGAATGTGTGTGGAGTATTTGGGAAAATGGCTGGAAGTCTGTGTGGCTGGAGGGGGCAGTGAGTGATCATGAGGGTGTGAGAAACAAGGGCTGAGAGAGAATTGGGGGGTGGGGACATGGGGGGGGAGATGCAGGGCCTTGGTGGCTCTGGTAGGAAAGTTGGGTTTTACTCTTATGGCAGTGGCCAAGGTTTTAGCTGTAGATGGTGGGGGAGGGGATATATGATCAGATCTAGGCTTTTAAAAATATCCCACCGGAGACAGTGGGGGCAGGAGGCCCATGAGAAGGCAGAGGTCCGTGCAGAGAGGAGGTGGGTGTGGGATAGGAGATGGGTGTGGGATAGGGAGATGGGTGTGGGATAGGAAGGGTGAGGCGAGTAACCAGGGTTGGGGGTGTGGTTAGGAAGCTGGCCCCCATTGGGTTGGTGGCCGTGAGCTGGATCGGGTAGGGATCTCACTGAACTTGGTGACAAGAGAAGGAAAAGTGCACATCAGGCCAAGGGCAGCCGTTCACGTCAGTTCCCTCTTGCTCTCTGAAGTCTGGGCAAAGCTCCTGGGAGTGGGAGGCTGGGAGAAGGGACATCTCTTCCTTTGCGTTTGGTTTCTGTATATTTCGCTGAGAGCATCTCTGTGGCACCAAGGTCTCTGCAGGGCACCCTGAGATGTGCCACATGGGGCCCCTGCCTTCAGCAGGGAAGTGACAAGGTCATATTTATGCCCCACCACGTTGCCCAGCAGAGGCAACAGGACTGTCCCCAGATGCCGCAGTGACAGTCTGGGGCGGTGACCCTGCTGTGACCGCTTGCGCTTGGCCCAGGGAGGGCAGATCACCTGGTAGGAATCTCAAGGAAGTGGTGATTTGGGTTTATTGTCAGTGAACTCCCAGCGGCAGTGTGAGGAGGAGACACATGGATGCGAGCGTGTCTGGTCAATGGGTCAGGGTGGTGCCCCTGGCAGGGGAGCGGTGGAGACAAGGCAGAGAGGGTGAGGCTCACTCTGAAACTGTCAGTTGGCCTGTTAAAGCAGTGCGTTCTTGAGAAAGTGATCAGGCCAGGGAGGGGGGGGACAGGCTGTGGCTGGTGAGGGGGAGGGCGGGAAGGAGGGGGCGAGGCTACAAATGGGGGGGTGGGCTGTGACTGGATGGAAGGTGGGGCTCCCAGGATGGGGAGCCTGGGCGTCAGTGCTGGCCTCAGTGTGGAACATGGTGAGCTGCCGGGGGGGGAGACTCGGGTCTGGGGCTCAGGAAACATTTAGGATATATCTGGTGACTGAAACCACAGAAATGGTTGAGTTGGCTCTCTTTGAGAGAGACTGTCTCCCAGGGGTCTGGGTGGGCAATGAGGCTGTCCCCGCGATGGGGAGCCTGGGAAGGGGACAGAGTAGGACAAGGCCCAGGCTGCGATTGCACCTTGGTCACGTGTCTGTGGTCCCCGCAGTCCTTTGCTTGGCGGAGCCATGACCCCCTACCCCCTTGCCCCCAGAGCCCTACAGCCCTGCCGTGTGGGTGATGATGTTCGTCATGTGCCTCACTGTGGTCGCCGTCACCGTTTTCATCTTCGAGTACCTCAGTCCCGTCGGCTACAACCGCAGCTTGGCCACGGGCAAGCGTGAGTCCCCTTCTTCCATCACCTCAGAGCACCCGGACCACAGATAGAACTACATTTCCCAACGGCCCCTGGGGTAGAGGCATTGGGGGCTGCTGGGAATCATAGTTCTTTCTGCTCCCTCATGGAGTAGAAGGGATTTGGGGTCCATATCCCCCTCCTGGCCCCCTGCAGGGCCTGGCGGCTCAACCTTCACCATTGGGAAATCCATCTGGCTGCTCTGGGCCCTGGTGTTCAATAACTCGGTGCCCGTGGAGAACCCCCGGGGGACCACCAGCAAAATCATGGTGCTGGTGTGGGCCTTCTTCGCCGTCATCTTCCTCGCCAGCTACACAGCCAACCTGGCCGCCTTCATGATCCAGGAGGAGTACGTGGACACCGTGTCTGGGCTCAGCGATCGAAAGGTGTGTGTGTTCGGGGAGACGGGGAGCTGGCTGGGGCTGGAGGTCAGGCCAGAATTTGGCACATGGGAGGTCAGAAGAGAATTCCAAAATGGTAGAATAGAATGTTCTGGAAGAGAAAGGTTATGTTTCACAATGAACTATTTAAATATTCCCAGGAGAAGAGAGTGACCCCAAACGTCCTGGGCGGGGGGGGGGCAGTAGTGCCAAATGGGATATCCCATTTGGGATAGTGCTTCTCTCAAAGTGGGATGAAGGGCTAATCTCTGAACTTCCTCCAATGGAGATCAATGCTTTTGTAAAATACGATAGAAATGAATTATGAGAAGAGAAACATAAAATTGAAAACCAAGACATGCGCAATTCAAACCCAAATTTTTATGTGGTTTCAACAGACATAAAAATTATTCTGTCAGATTGCTCTAAATGCACAGCGCCTGGGGCACCTGGGTGGCTCAGTCGGTTAAGCGGGGCTGCCTTCGGCTCAGATCATGATCCCAGGGTCCTGGGATCGAGCCCCACGTCGGGCTCCCTGCTCAGTGGAGAGTCTGCTTCTCCCTCTCCCTCTGCCTGCCTCTCTGCCTATTCGTGCTCTCTCTCTATCTCTCTGTCAACTAAATAAATAAAATCTTAAAAAATAAATAAATAAATAAATGCGCAGCGCCTGGCTGGCTCAGTCAGTAGAACATGCGACTCTTGATCTCGGGGTCGTAAGTTCGAGTCCCACATTGGGTGTAGAGTTTACTTTAAAAATAAACAAATTAAAAAAAATCTTTAAAAAAAATTGCTCTAAGTGCTTATTCTCTCGATTTCTATACTTACGTCATCCAGACCACAGTTTGTTCAGGGACTGGTGGTTTGCAGACCACTCTTTGAGACTAAAATGGTTAACTGGGTATCATGACCTATTAGAAGGTTGAGAAATCAGGGGCGCCTGGGTGGCTCAGTCGTTAAGCGTCTGCCTTCTGCTCAGGTCATGATCCCAGGGTCCTGGGATCAAGCCCCACATCAGGCCCCCTGCTCCGTGGGAAGCCTGCTTCTCCCTCTCCTACTCCCCCTGCTTGTGTTCCCTCTCCCGCTGTGTCTCTCTGTCAAAAAAAAAAAAAAAAGAAAGGTTGAGAAGTCAGTTCAGTGGATTGCAACAGGCATTTTTTTTAAAAGATTTTATTTCTTTATTTATTTGTCAGAGAGAGAGTGCATACAAGCAGGGGGAGCGGTGGGCAGAGGGAGAAGCAGGCTCCCCACTGAGCAAGGAACCCAATTCGGGACTCAATCCCAGGACCCTGGGATCATGACCTGAGCCAAAGGCCAATGTTTAACTGACTGAGCCACTCAGGCATCCTGACAAGTATTTTTTTTTTTTTTTAATGGAATAGGATAGAAAATATGTCTGCATCTTTGTTTTAGTCATATACACACTTGACATTGAGCCAGCCCACACCGATATGGCCATGTCTGCTGTTAAAAGAGTAAACTTTTGGGGCGCCTGGGTGGCTCAGTCGGTTAAGCATCTGACTCTTGATTTCAGCTCAGGTCATGATCTCAGAGTTGTGAGATCAAGCCCCGCATTGGGCTTATGCTGAGCATGGAGTCTGTTTAGGATTCTCTCTTTCCCTCTGCCCCTACCCCCCTCCCCCCGGGCTTGCACATGCACGAGTTCTCTCTGTGTCTCTCTTAAAAAAAAAAAAAAAAAAAAAGAGTGAACTATTTCTGAATGGATTGGTAATTAGCAATTGCCTCCAGCCCCCGCCGTGCCAACCCCTGCCCCTGGGACTTCCCGTGATCCAGCAAGTTAAGGGTTAATGCCTGGCCCATCAGAGGCGTCTGCGACCCTTCTCCAATGAACTCTGTAGCCAGTGTCTTTTCAGATTGGACCATGCTCAGGCCATGCCGGGTGTTAAATATCTCAATATTACTCCCGACTGTGTATACATATATATGTGTGTACATGTCTGCATGCATACGTGTGGCTGTCTGCAGATGGATCTGCCAGGTGGAAGCAGAAAAGGGTCACGGTGAGCAAGTTGGAGCAACACTTCTGGGCTGGGGTGCCTGCCAGTTGGCAGGTGTCCCCCAGAACAGAGCATCTGGGTCAAGGCTATTCTTGACCCAGATGGCCCCAGGGGGGCGCCCTAATAACTTCCCATTCTGCCCCAGTTCCAGCGGCCCCAGGAGCAGTACCCGCCCCTGAAGTTTGGGACGGTGCCCAACGGGTCCACGGAGAAGAACATCCGCAGCAACTACCCCGACATGCACAGTTATATGGTGCGGTACAACCAGCCCCGCGTAGAGGAAGCGCTCACTCAGCTCAAGGCAGGGTCAGCGCAGACTCGGGCTGGGGGGTGGGGGGGCCGCCGGGGGCCCTGAGGATGCCGGGAGAGAGTGAGGGGCCAGGGGCCACTCATCAGCCTCAGAGGTCAGCTAGGGGTGCGTCGGCTTGGAGGGCATACATAGATCATTGAAGGTGGGAGTGAACTCCCCCTTCCAGAACCAGGGTCCTTGTGATGTGTCTTCAGAGATCTGGGAGTTGCAGATTCCGGAGCTGGACTGCCGGGGTTCAAACCCTGGCTCTGTCTCTCCGTGGCTTGGTGACCTTGGGCAAGTTACTCAACCACTCTGAGCCTTCGTTTCCTCCTCTGTAAAATGGGGATAACAAAAGGACCTGCCTCATAAGGTTGTTATGAGGATTATTATAGCTCTTATTATTGGTTCGTTTATTATTTGGTAGTAGTGGTGCTCGCTCGCTGTGGATGTTTGCTGCTATATTATTATTTTCATTATGATCATTAGATCTGAACTCACTGGAATGGATACTTGGATTAGGTTGTTTGTTTTGCTTTTTAACTCCAGTTTCCCAAATCATGGGGGTAAAGTTAAGTTCAGGCTCCAAAGTACAAGACCAAGGTTATAACAAAGCTGAGCACGGTAACTTTCTCCCTGTCCCTCCTTGATTTCTTCATTCAACACGCATTTATTTTCTTGGCGCCTAGTCTATGCCAGGCAGTGAAGAAACAGACCAGAGTCCCTGCTTTCAAGGGAGCTTAGGGTCCAGAGGTGGGACATTTATAAAAAACGGACAAATGGAAGAATCGGCATGATCCAGAAAGTGATGGTGAGCCAGGGCATGACTGAACTGGGATATATTCACCAAGGTGTTCAGGGCGGGCCTCTTGGAGGAGGTGAGTGGAGCAGAGCCCTGAGGGAGGTGAGGGCTAGCCAGGTGGACATGTGGAGGTAGAGCTTTGCAGGCAGAGGAAATAGGGTGTGCAAATGGCCTGAGGTGGGAGTGGTCTTGGATTATTGGAGGAACAGCAAGAAGGCCAATGTGGCTGGATGGCAGAGAGCTGACGTTAGAGGGATGAGAGTAGGACACGGGTGTGAACCCTGAGGCTGAGGTCAGGGTTGGGTTTTTTTCGAAGGGCAGCAAGAAGCCAGGAGGAGGGGAGATTCTAAATAGGGGAGGGGTGTGATCTGATTTCTGTTTGCAAATGCCCCCTCTGGCTGACAAGTGGAGAATGGATGGACAGGAATTAGTGTGGAGGCTATCATGTCCTCTGGATCACCTTCCCCAAGTAGCTCACCCCTCAAGTAGCCACTCCTTTTTACCCTTCTGTCTTGATTGGAATTGTTGAGCTTCAAGAAAAGAAGCCCAATCGACCGGCTGTAAGGAAGATGGTTGGGTAAGCATTGCGATGCAGGGGAGGCTCTCAGAACCAGTAGCAGAAAAGAAAGCTAGGCTTTGTGGGAACATGAACGTCATTCATTCATTTTTAAATGTTTTAAAGAGCACCAACTCTGTGCCAGGCCCAGTTCCTGCACTGGATACCAATAGTCAATAAAAGAGGTAAGTCGCCTGGATCCTTAGGAGTACTTAAACAGACAGAGGTTTCGTTTTCTCTCTCAGTAAGAAGTCCAAGGCTGGCACAATAGCTCAAAGATACCATCAACGATCCAAACTCTTTCCATGTATTTGTTCTGTTGACCTTGGTGCCTAGACTTTCTTGCTCATTGTGACTGCCTCATTGTCACAAAATGGTTGCTTCCCTGCCGTGCTGCATATCTTGGTTCCAGGCAAGAAGGAGGAGGAAGAGTGAAAAGTGGAGGATTTCCTCCTGGCAAGGCCTTGCCTTTTTATTGGGGAAAATATGCCTTTCTGAGGAACTTCTGGCTATTTCACAGTGTGTGTCGGATGGTCACTCCCAGTTGCAAAGGAAGCTGGGAAATTGAGGGTGTTAGCCTTCCAGGCTCTGTTGTAGACAATGGCAGAGGGGGAGGTTGCAAATGGAGATTGTGCCAGCCAAGCCATCCATCAGAGTCCTGCCCTTGTGGAGTTTGCAACTGTGCCACCGGGCAGCCTCTTTCTCGCCTCTTTTCTTTCTCTTGGGCTCTACTTCCTCTCTCTCGACTCCTGGGGCTCACAAGGTCTCTCATCTCTGTCTCTCCCTGTGTCCTCTCTGTGCCTTCTTTCCCCGCAAGCCTCTCATTTTGGACACTGAGGACTAAAGCCCCTTCTCATTAGTCACCTCTTCTTTCTCTCTGCCCCACTTCACCCCCTGCAGAGAACTGCCCCTTTCTCTTCCACCCTCCCCATTGAAGCACTGTGAACTGGAGGCATTTTGGGTAACAGGCTTTTCTTCTTCAGCTGAGACTTGGGGCAGCCTGATTGCTAACGTTTGCAAAAGAGTACACACGGAGGCTCGCATACCTTATGTCGAACTACTGAAACTTTATCGATCATGCAAGCCGACCATTCATTATTTTGGGTCCTCCTGCCTTGACAAATAGACCTTAACAAACAGAAAGGCTAAACAAGTTCAAGTTCAGAATTCTGCCTTCCAGGAGAACAGCTGACTCCTTGTCCTCCCATCTGAATCTGTTTCCTTGCCTCTTGCAGCTTCTCAAGGCTGCCCGCATTCCTTGGCTCGCGGCCCTGGATCCTTCAAACTCTGCTAGCATTGTCATAGCTTCTTCTCTGACTGACCCTACCCCCTTCCTCTTGAAAGGACCTTATGATGACATTGGGTCCACCCGTATAATCCAGGCTAATCCCCCCATCCCAAGATCCTTCATTTATTCACATCTGCCAAGTCTCTTTTCCAGTGTAAGATAACATATTCGCAAGTTCCAGGTATTAGGGTGTGGGTATCTTTTTTAAAAATACATATTTTTTAATCTATTTATCTGAGAGAGAGCGAGCGCAAGCATGAATGGAGGGAGGAGCAGAGGGAGAGGGAGAAGCAGACTCTCCACTGAACAGGGAGCCTAACATGGGGCTCGATCCCAGGACCCCGGGATCATGACCTGAGCCGAAGGCAGATACCCAACCGACTAAGCCACCCAGGCCCAGGGTGTGGATATCTTTGGGGGACCATTATTTTACCTACCCCAGGTTCCCAGAGCATAATATCCAGCGGAGGTGTGGATTCTGGGTGGGCACAACTCCTTGGCCCCAGGGATTCCCCTGGGAATGGGGGGTGGAATGGGGAGAGTCCTCAAGAGCATGGGGTCCAGAGTAGCACTCCCTTGCCAGAGGTCTAAGATGGGTACTGAGTTTGGAGAATCCCGGGCAGAGGTGCTAGGACACAGCACAGAATAGGAAACACTGGTTTTTAAATTGTCTGTCCATCCATCCATCCATCCATCCATCCATCCATCCATTCTTTTCTCTAGAGGCCGTTTGTCCCTATCTTCCCATATAATGTGGGGGTGCTGGTGTCCCCCATGTCTTGGGAGTTCCCAGCAGTATCCTGGGGGTGTTTAACAGCACCGATTTTAAAACCAGATTGGAATGGGAGCTACCCCTGACTTGCTGTGGGCCCTGGGCCAGTGAATTGAGCTTCTGAGCCTTAATTTTTGCCTTCATAAACGGTGTCCACAATCGCACCGGGTTACAAAGCGGCTCTGGGAAATGAAACATCAGGAGCCAAGGTTCCTCCCTTGCTTCTCTATCTCTTCCTCTCAGGGGCCACTGGCTGTCTGCACATTATCTTGGCTTCAGCTGCAGCCACGGTTGCCGTATGGCCCCCAGCTTCCGCGCCGCCTTTCACCTCCAGGGTCCAGGGTGAGCACCTGCATGCCTCGGTTCGATTTCACATCCCCGCTATTGAGAATCCAGTTGGTCCAGCGCGGAGTCAGGTGTCCATGCTCGGGCCAATCAGCGGCGGGTGGGGCGGGGCCTGGTCACGTGGTTTCTGGGTTGCCACGCCCCTGCTCCGCGGGGGTTCTCAAAGATGAACCTATGGGGACAGGTGGGCAAACAAAGTCTTGCACTTCTTTGCAGACCACCCTTCCTCCACTGGCCTCCTTCAGCTGCGAAGCCTGGTGGACCCCTTCGCCCCCTCCCCTGGGCTACCCCATTTGGAGGACACCCCTATTCTTTGTGCCTGGCACCCTTCGCCTTCACATTCCCAAGCCCCTTGAACAGTTTCCCTCCCCCCAAATGTCTTTTAACCTCTCTATAGCGGTTTTACTTGCATAATACTTCCTTGGTGTTAAAAATAATAAGGTAAATGGGCACCTGGGTGGCTCAGTCAGTTAAGCCTTGGGCTCAGGTCATGATCTCAGGGTCCTGAGATTGAGTCCCGCCTGGGGCTCTCTGCTCAGCGGGGAGTCTGCTTCTCCCTCTCCCTCTCCCTCTCCCTCTGTGCTATCCCTCTCTCTCTCTTTCAAATAAATAAATAAAATCTTAAAATAATAATAATAATAAGGTAAAAAGAGAAGATCTCTCCCCTTCCCCTCCTTATCCACTCTTCATGATTTCAGGAGTTTCCTCCAGCCTTTTTTTTTTTTTTCTAGAGCAGAGCTGGGGAGCCATATATGTAATTTAAATTTTTCTATTGGCCACACTCAAAGAAACAGGTGATATTAATTTTAGTGAAATGCTGTGTTTACCCCAATATCTCCAATATTTGACTTCAATATGTAATATGAAAATTAATGAGATTTTTTTTCTTTTTCTTTTTCTTCTTTCTTTTCTTTCTTTTTTTTTTTTTTTTTTTTGTACTTTGAAGTATGTTATACTCACAGCACATCTCAGTTTGGACTTGCCACATTCCAAGGGCTCAAGAGCCCACCTGACTAGTGGCTGCCATTGTGGACAGTGTCAATCCAGAACTCTCTCTTTTTACCTCTTTTTTAAAAAGTTTGTTTGTTTGTTTATAATCTTTACATCCAACGTGGGGCTTGAACTCACAACCCTGAGATCAAGAGTCATGGGCTCCTCCGACCGAGCCAGCCAGAGCCTCTTTTTAGCTCTTTTGTTTTTCCTTTTTCTTCCCTTCCTTCTTTTGCCTACTTCATTTCCTCCTTCCTGACCTCTTCCTCCTCCTCCTCTTCTCTTACTTGGACTTCTTCCCCTTCCTGATCTTCTTCTTTGCCTGCCCCACCCCAGATGTCATATAGGGTCTCCCTGCCCCCTGAGGATCGCTATAACATTGGCTCCAAACTCCCCTCCGAAGAAGTCTGCAAATTCCTGTGCTTCTCAGGCTCTCTCTGACTTGAAGCTCCTCTTTGCCGGATCTAATTCGCTTTCTGGAGCATCTCACTGGCCCGACTGTGTCTTCTCAGCCCCACAGCTATTAACCGAAATCGAAGCCCACCCCTCCCTTAATCCCCATAAAAGCCTCCGCTGGCCTCAGACCTGAGTGTCCAGTGCTGGGATTGGGAGTGAGCCTGGGAAGCCGCTGTCCTCCGGGATGCAGCGCGATTCTGAAGTTTTTTAGTGGCCACGTTAAAAGATGTAAAAAGAAACGGTGAAATTCATTTTAACAATGCATTTTACTTAACCCAGTGTATCCAAAATATGATTACAACATGTAATCAGTATAAAAATGGTTGAGATCTTTTACATAATCTCCCCCCCCCCAACCCCGCCCCCCTCACGAAATCGGCGTGCATTTTACGCTCAGCACATCTCAGTTCAGACTGGCTGCATTCAAGTTCTCGGAATAGCCACATGGCGTGTAGCTACCCTATTGGGCAGCCCGGTCTACATTATGTAAATGTAAATTTTCCTAATGAACGTTAGGAGCAGCCCTCGCCCCCACCCCCAGCCCCCTGGGACTTCTTCACTTTCTTGCTCACCCCCAGAGTATCCTCCCCAGCCAGCCCGTTGACTCATCTCTCCCCTTTCCCTCTTCTTCCGGTTCGTCCTCAGCCCCTCCCTCCAGGAAGGCCCCTGGGAATTCCAGATCCTCTCCCTCTGTTCTGCAAAGCAGGGCAGCTTCCCCAGGCTCTGCCCACCCACCCCTACTACACGAGCAGGATGCGCTCTTCCTTGGGAGGTAGGGGGATTGTCTTCCTCTTGTACTTCTGGAGGTATGCGTCACTTTCTCGGTCTATTTTCTCACCTTCAGAGAGCAAAAATTCAGACACTCGGGGGGACCCCATGTCCCAAATCCATTTAGTTCCTGAGTTTTGGAGAGCAGCCCCATCTCAAAAAATGAATCCAAATCCCTCCCACCCCTGACTTCGGAGAAGGATGGATACCCGTGTTTTTTTTCATCCAAAGGTCAGCCACAGCCCCCTCCCCTGATAAGTAAAAATTGCTTGAGGCTTCATCTGTGTCTTTTTTGTTGTTGAGATAGAACATGCAAATCTTAAGTGTGAAGCTCATTGATTGTCTCTATAGCATGTGGCTATGTTCGTAGGACCAGATTAGGGTATGGACAATTTCCAGTTCCCCTCTGTCCCACCAGTCACTGCAGATGATCACCGTGAATCAGTGTTGCCTGGTTTTGAATATCACATGGACAGAATCAAACAGTGTTCGTGCTAGCTTTTGTGTCTGGCTTGTTTTGCCCCCCATGCTCTACCAGGTTCGTTCATTGCTGTATCCCATGGAGTATACCACTCTATGAATATACCAGAATTCGTCCATTCTACTGTTGGTGAACATTTGGGTTGTTTCCAGTGTTTGGCCATTATGAATGCTCTACAGTGAACATTCTTGTACAAGTCTTTGGGGGATGTACACATTCATTTTTCTTGGGTAAATCCCCATGGGCAGAACGGCAGGATCATAAGGAGATGGAGGCTTGGCTTCAAAAGATACTGCCAAACACCTTCCAAAGTGGTCGTGCCAACTTACACGTCAGCAGTGCAAAATTCCACTTGTCCCATATCCTTGCCAAGGCTTGGATCATTCCCATATCTTTTTAATTCACTATAGTGTTTATTATATATCAAGTTCTGCTCTAACTCATTTAATTAGTTCATTATTAGTTTTCTGGGGCTTCTGTAAATTTGTTGCCTTATGATTCTGGAGGCTAGAAGTCCTCCGGGTTCCTTCTCAGGGCAAGGGAAGGAACTCTCCTTGGCTTGTGGATGAGCATCTTCCCCGTTGTCTTCCATTCCCCTTTTTTGTAAGGACACCTGTGTTATTGGATTAGGGCCCACCCTAATTACCTTATTTTGACTTGATTACCTCTGTAAAGACCCTATCTCCAACTAAGGTAGGACCTCAATATACAACTGTTGGGAGAGGCAATTCAACCCATAATACTTTTTTTTTTTTTTAAGATTTTATTTATTTATTTGATAGAGAAAGTGAGAGAGAGCATGAGAGGGGAGAGGGTCAGAGGGAGAAGCAGGCTCCCTGCTGAGCTGGGAGCCCGATGCGGGACTCGATCCTGGGACTCCGAGATCATGACCTGAGCTGAAGGCAGTCGATTAACCAACTGAGCCACCCAGGCGCCCCTCAACCCATAATATTTTAGAGGTGAATATTATCATTCCCACTTTTTTTTTTGTTTTTATTTATTTATTTATTTATTTGAGAGAGAGAGAATGAGAGAGAGAGCACATGAGAGGGGGGAGGGTCAGAGGGAGAAGCAGACACCCTGCCAAGCAGGGAGCCCGATGCGGGACTCGATCCAGGACTCCAGGATCATGACCTGAGCCGAAGGCAGTTGTCCAACCAACTGAGCCACCCAAGCGCCCTATCATTCCCATTTTATAGATGAGGAAATTGAGGTACAGCCAGATCTGTGGTGGTAGAGCTGGGATTTGAACCCTGGCCATCGGATTCTGAGCCCAGCCCCTCAACCACTACACTCTATTGCCTCAGGTGGGCAGTGAAAATTCCAGAATTATCCTCTTTGTGCCCTTCCCCAGCAACCTCTTGGATTCACAAAGGATACCTTGTGTTTCTCACTGTCACCTCTTGCTCTGATTTTCTGCTTCTGCTGAATTCTTTTTCTCCCCAGTATTCCTTTTTACATTTTTTCCCCTAACTTTTAGTTCTATTTTTATCAGAGTTATACATCCACATAGTCTGGAAAGTCAAATACAAGAGTTTTTTTTTTTTTTTTTAATGAAAACCAACAGTCTTCCATCTGCCTACCCCTCCATTTCTCCCACCCCAGAGGAATCTGCTTTTACCTTATTTATTGTATCATCTTGCTATTTGTGTCCCTGTCTCTAAATACCATTGTTTGTGTGGCTACCTCTTGATTTTTCAATTTTAGGTATTTTCCATTCACTGCTTACTATGGAAGACACATACTCATACTCTCATTTAAATTACTCCAGCCTCCCACACTGTGATTCTGGCTAGATGAATATGCAGTGTTTACATGTTATGACTGTGTAAATGCTCCCACAGCTGCCACAAGTAGTAAACCATGATTACTTTCCTCGCCCACACAATTCTTTGTTTTTCCTGGAGTTAATAATTGTCTTTTTTTTTCAGTTGCTTAAGTGTCTGAGTTTTCTTTGTTAATTCAAAATTCTCTGTTAACTATATGAATCTCTTCTTCACATATTCATTCGCATCAGGTACTCCATTAATTTCATCATATTGAAGAAGTTTCTCCCATGGCCTCTGGCCTGTTTCAGTCTGCCGCATAGCTACTATCTGGATCCCTTCACCTGCCCCCTGGTTTGGTTCCTGTCATATTCTAATTCTCACTCTTCCTGGGTTTTTCTCTCTTGTTCTTCTGAGCCTCCTGACAAAAAGCACATGGTGGGGGGGGGGGTAAAATTTTAGAGACACTGCATATCTGATAACATCTTTAGTCTTGATAGGCCTTCTGGATGGGTATAAAATTCTGGGCTGGAGATCATTTTCTTGAGAATTTTGAAGGCATCATTCCATTGTCTTCTAATTTCCAGTATTACTGTTAAAATTCCAAAGTCATTCTGATCATAAGCCTGTGTGTCACCCGTTTTTCTTTTCCCTGTCATCAGTGTGCTGACATTTCTTAGCAACATCTTCATTTATTTTCATTACTGGATCTTTCAGTTGTATCCTCATGGCATTCATTCTGGGAAACTTCCTTGATTTCTTTCAATTATGATTTCCCCCTTCCCTCCATTTCTCTCTGGAACTCTTATCCTTTCTTTCTGGAACTCTTATTAATTTGATATTGGGCTTCCTGAACTGCCTGTTTCTTTTATCCTCTCTTATTTTTCTATCTCTTTATCTTTCTGCCCTACTTCCTGAGTTTTTCTTAACCTTATCTTCCATTCTTTTATTAAGCTTTTCATATTCATTTTTGCTAGAACTCTTTTTTAAAGTTTATTTATTTATTTTTTTAGTAATCTTTACCCAACACGGGACTCAAACTCACAACCCCAAGATCAAGAGTCACATGTTCTTCCAACTGAGCCAGCCAGGCACCCTGCTAAGAACTCTTTTTCTCATCTTTTCGTTTTTATAGTATTTTGTAAATTTTATAGTATTATTTGATAGTATCCTATGTTTTATGATATGCTATTCAAAGTTGAATATCTTGTCTTGTTTCTCTGGTGATATTGGTAGTTGTTGGGTTTTTTGCATTTTTTCCTCTCTGCATAATCTGTTTCCTCCAAGTCCCCCTGCCCCATTTGTTGCTTTTGTTTCTATCTTTCTTATTGAGACTTTACTGATGTCTAGTAATCCTCAGTGGTCTCTACATATTTGGGAGTGGAAGTCCAGAACTCTAGAAGTGGTGGGCCTCTGATTACAAGAGCAGGGTTGTTGAATGAACTTCACAGTAGATGATCTGTCTGGACCATTTTTGTTGTGGAATTCCCAATGTCAGTATTTTTCTGTCTTTTATCTTAGTCATATACATATATATATATAATACATATGTATGCGTGTGTATATGTCATATACATATTATATATGTAATGTTTTTAATATAGCAAGGAACAAGGAAAACAAACACTGAATCATGATCTCCCTGACAAAATAACCCTTAATGATATGAAATTAAAAGACATTCATTCAGGGGCACCTGGCTGGCTCAGTTGGGAGAGCATGTGACTCTGGATCTCTGGGTTGTGAGTTCAAGTCCCACATTAGGTGTAGATTACTTAAATAAATAAATAAACTTAAAAAAAGAACTCATTCATTCATCCATCCATCCAATAAGTATTTATTAAGGTTTTCTTGCACCAGGCACTGGGCTAGGCGTGGAGGGTATGGCAGTGAACAAATCGAAGTCCTTGCTCTCTTGGACCTTCCATTCCAGTCTGGGAGACAGACACATGTGTGTTCCTAGAGCATCGGTCTCCAACAGCCCTCTCTGCAATGAGAGAAATGTTCTAGATCTGTGCAATCCCATGTGGTAGCCAAGCAGTTCCTGGTCATTTGACATGTGGTTGGTGTGACTAAGGAACTGAATTTTTAATTTTTTTTGAATTTTTAAATTTTAATTAAAAATTCAAATTCAAATAGCTCTATGTGGCTAGTGGTTACCACCATGGACAGCACCAGAAAATTCCATCCTTACAGAGGGGTAGGAGGGAATTGGCAGCCTCACACGGTGTTGTCTGGCTCACACACCACATGTGGTCTCATCCTACCACAGAGGGCAAACAAGCTCACAAGAAGAGAAAGGAGATACATCTCTTAAAAAGAAATACAGAAACACGGCTTCTCCTCCCAGCCAGTTCTGGAAGCCCATTTGGTGAGAGATGTTCAATTTCTCACTCACACAGGAAGGGCAAAAAAGGAAACCTCAAGTCCCCTTTCCATAAAGTAAGCATTTTTTTTTTTTTAATTTCTCTCTGATCACCTAAACTATGTGTGCGTACACACCTCTTTATGCATTCCTTACTGAAAGCACACACTGTTCTCATCTTGCTTTTTCCATGGAGAAAAAGCTCTTGGCATCTCTTCCATATTAATGAAGTCTTGCCTTCCAGCTCCATGCCTGGCCCAGAGAATGCCCATCTTGAAGCAGCCTGAATTCATTCATTGAGCTATACTTTATGAAACACCTGTCGTATGTCAGGTGCTATTCTAGACCCCGTGGATACAGCAGTGAACCAGACAGACAAGACCTGTTCCCTCATGGAATTTAAATTCCAGTGGGAGGAGATGGACCATAAACTTAATAACCAAGAACACATTATAGTTACAAGGGGATACGTGCTATGGACAAAAACACAGCCGGGTGAGTGAGTTTGGGAGACCTGGGGAAAAGGCCACAGGTTGCAGTATTAAATAAGGTGCTCAGGAAGGTGTCTTTTAAGCAAACACTTGAAGGAAGTGAGGGACAGAGCCAGGCAGCGATCTGGAAGAATGTTCCAGCAGAGGGAACAGCCAGTGCAAAGGCCCTGAGGCAGGAGGGTGCTGGAACATCCAGGAACTGCGCATGAAGGCCAGGGTGGCTGGAGCAGGGTGAGCAAGGAAGGCATGGTGGGAGATGAGGGCAGAGGGGTAGGAGGGATCCAGGGGTGTTCGGTGCTGTAGGGCCTTGTAATGCGAAGTAACTCCAGTTACTGAGTGAAGTGGGGAGCCAGGGGAGGGTAGTGAGCTGAGGAGGAACCGGAAGCTGACTCAAATGTTAAGATCCCTGTGGCGACAGGGCAGGAATAAACAGGAAAGCAAAGACAGATGCAAGGATTTTTAATTTTTCCCAAACCTAAGCCTAAACAAAGGGTGTGGAATGTGGCTGAGTCTCGGTAGAGGTTTAGTGACAATGGCAGGGGATAGGGAGTAGGGGGTAGGGGAAGGGAGGTAGGCATTATATTGCATAAGGACTGAGCAAAGGATTAAAAGTGAAGGCTCTTTAGATCCCCTCTTCCTGAAAGCCCCTCAAACCTCCCCGCCACTGGAAGCCTTGATTTTTGGCCCTCTCTGCAATGCCCCCTGGTCTCTCCCCTCACCCCACATACCTCTCCCTTGTGCCCCTCGAGGACCTCTGGACACCCTCCTTCCGTTTTATTCTAGTTCTCAGCCCCTCCATCCCTCCTCTTCAGCCTGACTCTGGAAACCCCCAGCTCTTTCCACTTAAACCGGGGAAGCAATTCACCTTTTGCTCCCAAGGGCATTTTCCTAAACAAAGAGAAACCTAGAGAGAAATTGTAGTTTGCCTGCAAGGCAGCGGTGCCCGCAGCTGGTTGTGGTATTTTTCTTGCCTCTCTCTCTCTATATATATATGTTTCCAGATGTCAGCTGGGATCTCCCTGCCTGTTAGGAGCCATATAAAATTCATTCAAACCCCATTCTCCAACCATGGGATGGTGACTGGTCTCCCAGTTTCTGGAGGAGTTTCTGCTCCTTCTCCAGAGCCTCAAATTCTTTGCCCCACCCCCAAGTTTTTGCTTCGGCTGGAGTCCATTCAGTGTGGGGAATCTGCTGACTGTCTCCCCATTTGGGGTCCATGGACTAATTCTGTCCTTTTCCTTCATTTCTCTGCAACCAGTCATGTTGCAGAAATGCAACAGGGCATTTATGTGCTCATGTGTGAGAGTGTGGACAGGGCTTTACTGAAGATTTGGGGTCCCAGAGGCATTTACACCCACAGGTAGGCAAACAGCTCCAAAACTCCTTTGCCTTCTCCACGACCCAGCTTCCAGCCACAGGCCTTGATCTCTCTTGTTTTCCCCAGACCTTCGCTGTCCAAGACTATTTAAATTTAAATTAATAAATTTTTTTAAAAGATTTTATTTATTAGAGAGAGAGAGATAGTGAGAGCAGGAACACAAGCAGGGGGAGTGGGAGAGGGAGAAGCAGGCTTCCCGCCGAGCAGGGAGCCCGATGCCGGGCTCGATCCCAGGACCCCAGGATCATGACCTGAGCCGAAGGCAGACGCTTAACGACTGAGCCACCCAGGTGCCCCTAAATTAATTAAAATTTAAAGTTCTGTCCCTTGGGCTTACTGGTCACGTTTTTGTGTGGCTGGTGGCCGCCACGTTGGGCAGCGCAGGAGGGCCATGCCCATCATTGTGGAGCGTTCTTTCGGACAATGCTGAACAAGACAGATACCTCCCTCTAAGAACTGGCCTGGTGTCTGCAGTCGAGATGACCAAAATTGCACCCCACAAAATGCACCGTTTAAAAAAAATTAATGTGGAGTTATGCTGTATATGGGATTCCCAGACTTTTTTTTTTTTTTCCTCACGGATACACCCTGGACATCTTCATGTCAGATCATAGGCATGTGTCTTGTCTCATAGAATAGTTACCCAGTGTTCCCCGCCACGGGTTTATTTATTCACTCATTCACTTATTCCACAAATATTTACAACCACCTTGTATGTGCCAGGAATTGTGCTGGGTCACAGCCTGGAGTGTGTCCCAGCTGGATCCTGCTCGAGTGGAGCTCACAGTCTAATCGAGAGGCTGAGATTAATCAAATAATCACAGAACTCTGTGTGAAGGAAGCGACAGGTGGCGTGTGCCACAATGTATCCATCTGTGAGCACTCATTCCATCTCCCTGCTTGTCTGCCCATCAAGGTTTAGAAATTAGGGCCCTAGTGGGGAGAACCGAAGCAAAGTAAGATGCGTGTCTGGGCCTGCATTTCCCATCTGAATGATGGAGGTAACAGTTTCTACCTCACAGGAACGTTGAGAGGATTGAATGAGTTACGACGGTGGCTAGAACAGTGCCTATATAATATAAGTGATCGTTAGCATTATTGCTCTGTGTATGAGTCCCCTTTCTGAGTCTCAGTCCTCCCCTATAAAATGGAGGAGTATGCAGAACCTTCTGGGGAGGGCTTCCGTGAAGACTGAACGTATCGGTCACAGCTAACACGCCTCCAGCACTTTCTTGGCACCAAGCGCCGTCTTACCTTTCTGCAATGACCGGGAACGGAGGTATTGCTGTTATCCCCACTTTACAAATCGAAAGCGAGGCACCAAGAAGAGGTACAGTGACTTGCTCAAGAGTTTACCACTGGTCAGGATTTGGAGCAGTTGGAGGTTAGGGGTGAGGGGGGTTCTGGGCTGGGCCATGAGGGCATCTGGGTGGGACTGACCCTGCCTTTCATGCCCCCTGGCCCCCAGGAAGCTGGACGCCTTCATCTATGATGCAGCTGTGCTCAACTACATGGCCCGCAAGGATGAGGGCTGCAAGCTCGTCACCATCGGCTCGGGCAAGGTCTTTGCCACAACGGGCTATGGCATCGCCCTGCACAAGGGCTCCCGGTGGAAGCGGCCCATCGACCTGGCGCTGCTGCAGTTCCTGGGGGATGGTGCGCTGCACACGGGGATGCCTCGGGGGTGGGGCGTGAGGGACCAGAGCCCTGGGTCCTGGGCAAAGGAAGGGATGAGGATCAGGACACCAGGGTCTGAAGGAAGAGGGGGCTGGGCGCCTAGACTCCTATAAGAGGATCCTCGGGACGGTACCCGTGGAAGGTGACCTATGACAGCCCTCCCCCCCCGCCCCCCCTTTCTCCAGATGAGATCGAGATGCTGGAGCGGCTGTGGCTCTCCGGGATCTGCCACAATGACAAAATCGAGGTGATGAGCAGTAAGCTGGACATCGACAACATGGCAGGTGTCTTCTACATGCTCCTGGTGGCCATGGGCCTCTCCCTGCTGGTCTTCGCCTGGGAGCACCTGGTGTACTGGCGCCTGCGTCACTGCCTGGGGCCCACCCACCGCATGGACTTCCTGCTGGCCTTCTCCAGGGTAGGGGCGAGAGAGGGAGGCAGGAGGGCGGGGGCGGGGGGAGCCGGGCGGGGGTGCCTGCAAGTGGAAGAGACCCGGGTCGAGGTGCGGGAGAGGGGGGAGGGGCGGAGGGAAGGCAGGCGGTCCCGGGCATGCGGCGCTGACCCTGCTCCTCCCGCGGCGCCCCCGCAGGGCATGTACAGCTGCTGCAGCGCCGAGGCCGCCCCGCCGCCCGCCAAGCCCCCGCCGCCGCCGCAGCCGCTGCCCAGTCCCGCGTACCCGGCGGCGCGGCCCGCGCCCGGCCCCGCGCCTTTCGTGCCCCGCGAGCGCGCAGCGGTGGACCGCTGGCGTCGCGCCAAAGGTGCAGGGCCCCCGGGGGCCGCGGGCCTGGCCGACGGCTTCCACCGCTACTACGGCCCCATCGAGCCGCAGGGCCTGGGCGTGGGCGAGGCGCGCGCGGCGCCCCGGGGCGCGGCCGGGCGCCCGCTGTCCCCGCCGGCCGCGCAGCCCCCGCAGAAGCCGCCGCCCTCTTACTTCGCCATCGTGCGCGACAAGGAGCCGCCCGAGCCCCCCTCCGGCGCCTTCGCCGGCTTCCCGTCGCCGCCCGCGCCCCCCGCCGCCGCTGCCACCGCCGTCGGGCCGCCGCTCTGCCGCCTGGCCTTCGAGGACGAGAGCCCGCCGGCGCCCGCGCGCTGGCCGCGCTCCGACCCCGAGAGCCAGCCCCTGCTGGGGCCCGGCGCGGGCGGCGCGGGGGGCGCGGGGGGCGCGGGCGGCGGGGCCCAGGCCGCGCCTCCCCCGTGCCGCGCCGCGCCGCCTCCCTGCCCCTACCTGGACCTCGAGCCGTCGCCGTCGGACTCGGAGGACTCGGAGAGCCTGGGCGGCGCGTCGCTGGGCGGCCTGGAGCCCTGGTGGTTCGCCGACTTCCCCTATCCGTACGCCGAGCGCCTCGGGCCGCCGCCCGGCCGCTACTGGTCGGTCGACAAGCTCGGGGGCTGGCGCGCCGGCAGCTGGGACTACCTGCCCCCGCGCAGCGGTCCCGCCGCCTGGCACTGCCGCCACTGCGCCAGCCTGGAGCTGCTGCCGCCGCCGCGCCATCTCAGCTGCTCGCACGACGGCCTGGACGGCGGCTGGTGGGCGCCGCCGCCCCCGCCCTGGGCCGCGGGACCCCCGCCCCGGCGCCGAGCCCGCTGCGGGTGTCCGCGGCCGCACCCCCACCGCCCGCGGGCCTCGCACCGCGCGCCCGCCGCCGCCGCCCCGCACCACCACCGGCACCGGCGCGCCGCGGGGGGCTGGGACCTCCCGCCGCCGGCGCCCACGTCGCGCTCGCTCGAGGACCTCAGCTCGTGCCCCCGCGCCGCCCCCGCGCGCAGGCTCACCGGGCCCTCCCGCCACGCGCGCCGGTGCCCGCACGCCGCGCACTGGGGGCCGCCGCTGCCCGCCGCGCCCCACCGGAGACACCGGGGCGGGGACCTGGGTACCCGCAGGGGCTCGGCGCACTTCTCCAGCCTCGAGTCCGAGGTATGACGCGGCCCCGGGGGCCCCAGCGCCCCCTCGGTCAGCGCAGGCCACGGCCCGAGGGGGCACGCGCAGCGAACAGGACCCGCGTGGGTTGGGAAGGAGAAAATGGACCTGGCCGGACCCCGCCTGGAGCAGCGTCCTGCGCCCCCTCGCCTTGGGGGCACCACGAGCCGGAAGGGATTTGGTCCCCCCAAATCTCACCCAGCCTGAAAGGTGGGGGTCTCGGAGCCCACTGGAGGTTTTGGTTTTTTTTTTTAAACCCGACAAGGGCTTTTTAACGTCACCAGATGGGGCGGGAGGTGGGGGGTCACGCCACGCCCGCGTCCCACCCCCACGCCCGGGGCCGTGGCCCCCCTCATCACTGTGCAGCTCCCCGGCCCCAGCCACGCCTCCGGGGAAGCCCGTTTTTAACCTTTCATCCATTGGGACTCAAAACTGTGAGACGCGTTCGCCAAACTGTGACCCCAGACCTTGGCCCCGCCACACAGAAACCCCTGACCCCAGACTGTGACTTCCGACCCCTAAAAATGGTCATCGGACCCCAGACTGTGACCCCCGACCCCAAACTGTGACCCGAATCCCAGACTGTACCCCGACCAGACTGTGACTCTCGACGTCAAACCTTGACACACCCTCCTCCTTTTCCATCCTCGGTCGCTTTTCCTTATTTTGACCTAGGACGCTCCCAACGGAAGCCCCGCCTCCCCCTGCCCTAGCGTGGATCCCAACCAACATCGGGCCAAAACTTCCCACCCTGTCGCACCTCACTACCAGCCCCACGTGCCACCAGCCACAGCCTCACCAAATCCAGCCCTTATTTGTGACCCTCCCATGATGACCCTGCAGACCCCCCCCCCCCCCAAAGCCTCCTCTTCCTAGATCTCCAGCCGGGTCTGGAGCTGGGGTGTGGAGGGGACGGTCTGGGACTCCACACCCACCACCAACCTCCCCTCCCACTCTCCTGTTACACATTGCAGTGTTTGGAATAAACCATGTTTTTATGCCTCCTCAGTCCAAGTGTGAGCTCCATGTTTGTCTCAGCCGCCCTCAAACTTCTCTGGAGGAAACTGAAACTGAGAAAAGTCCCACAGAGGAAGAGAGGGCAGAAAGAAAATTATATTGAGAACACTGACCCTGGAGGGAGGTGGGAGACAAAGACCCAGAAGGAAGCTGTGAGAAAAGATCCTAAGAAGAGAAGGAATGAGAAGGGGTGAGGGCGGACAGAGACCTAGAGAGAAGGAGGAACAGCGAACTCAACAAAGATCCAGGATCAAAACATTTCAGGATTAAGCCTAGGGTCCCATTCCCATGGCTGCAAGCAACGCAGCTTGCTAGATTCTTCATATCCTGTTCATGCAAGCGAGGGGAGAGTCTAGTATACCCTAGCCAATCCACCTACCTTGAATGCCGTTAATCTCACCAGTGAGAATCTGTTTCTAGCATTTCATTATGGCAATTAGCCAAACCTCTGGTGCTGATGAGCGATAAAGAGAGCCGAAGCACTTGTAATAGTGGTCTCCAGAGGGCTGACTTTCTGATTAAGTGCTCGCTGACCACAGCTGCAATGTGAACGCCTGGTTAGGCAATTGATTGCCCCAAGAGGGTAGATTCAACCGACTAACTTACACATATCATCCTGTCTACACTAAAGCATTTTGAAGTGAATTAAAGCCATTATAACAAGGAGGGGAAAGGAAACGGGCTTTATGGGTCCTCGGGGAGCAAAAACTCAGTCTACTTGCCAGTAAGAACTCTTATTTGCATAAATGAATAATGTAGCGGAAAGGAAGCAATGAGAGTCAAAGGTGGAAGATGGAGTCGGAGCCCGGAACTCCTCCAGCAGAAGGAGAAAACGGGCCTGGTACAGAACTACAACTCCCATGAGGCCTTGCCGCTGCTCTGCGGAAAAGCGCCGCAAAGTCACGCGAAGGGTGTAGAGTCTCCGCATCCGCAGGCCTCGGTCGCTAGGCTGGGACGCCGTTACCTTAGCTCTCCTTCGCCCTCTCGCCACCGCCCTCTCAAATTGGTGAGCTGGGAGGTTTCCAAGGCAACCGTGCGGCCGGGCGGATCTCCGAAGGAGAAAAACGCAACCCGGAAGTGACGTCCTTACCCCGCGCCCGCGGTGAGAGGGTTCGAAGATGGCGGCGCGCGGGGGTAGGCGGCGCACGTGTGAAACCGGGGAACCCATGGAGGCCGAGTCCGGCGACGCAGGGACCGAAGGCCCGGCCCAGGTCTACCTGCCCGGCCGCGGACCACCGCTGCGCGAAGGAGAGGAGCTGGTCATGGACGAGGAGGCCTACGTGCTGTACCACCGAGCGCAGACTGGTAGGGCTGAGCACCGGGCTCCTGGGTCCTGAGTTAGGAGGGGACCGGAATCCTGAGTCCTGAGCGGGGCTGGTTCCGAGTCTTTAACTTACGAGGCACTCTGAGAAAAGGCTGTGTTGTAAGACGGGTGAAAACATCACGCGCGAGGCGGCTGAGATCTCTGTCCCATCCTAATTTTCCAACCCCTTCTTCTATCCCCAGGAGCCCCCTGTCTTAGCTTCGACATAGTCCGGGATCACCTGGGAGACAACCGGACAGAGCTGCCTCTTACACTTTACCTGTGTGCTGGGACCCAGGCGGAGAGCGCCCAGAGCAACAGGTGAGTGAGACCTGAGGTTTTATCCAGGACCAGGAGCCTGAGCCCCCAGCTCCCCCTCCCCCAGGACCTAGAAGGCGGGGTTTCCAGCTTCTCTCCTCCCTCCCTCTTGAGGACCCTGGCATCCAGTGCCTCACTCACCCCCCACTTTCCCCCAGACTGATGATGCTTCGGATGCATAATCTGCATGGGACAAAGCCCCCGCCATCGGAGGGCAGCGATGAGGAGGAGGAGGAAGATGAAGAGGATGAAGAAGAGCGGAAGCCTCAGCTGGAGCTCGCTATGGTGCCCCACTATGGCGGCATCAACCGAGTCCGGGTAGATACAGTCCCAGGAGCCCTCTCTGCATTCTCTGACCTCCTCCCCTAACCCCCTCGTCCATGCCTTTCAGCTTTTAGAAAAGTACTGGCACGTAATTTTAATATGTTAGTCTTTTTTTTTTTTTTTTTTTAAAGATTTTATTTATTTATTTGAGAGAGAGAGAATGCGAGAGAGAGAGCACATGAGAGGGGTTAGGGTCAGAGGGAGAAGCAGACTCCCCGCCGAGCAGGGAGCCCGATGCGGGACTCGATCCAGGGACTCCAGGATCATGACCTGAGCCGAAGGCAGTCGCTTAACCAACTGAGCCACCCAGGCGCCCCTTAATATGTTAGTCTATATATGTCTTAGCTATCGTCATTGGCACTGTGTGCTAGGAGAAATAAGGGAAGGGGGCTGTTTTTTACTTTCTTTCCTCTTCAGTACAATGGTGAAAATTGCAAAACTTGCCTGATGAGGTGACTGGAGGGTGAAAGGGAATAACCTACAGTTATTTCGGGTGTCTAGAGACAGCACCTGGTTCTAGCGTACAGATGTGTGTTTTCTGTTATTGCTCAGTAACTGTGCTGGGCTGTGGGGTCACTTTGTGCTGCTGACTTACAGCGCCTTCGGAGCAGGCTGATGTGTGAATTAAATGAAACGATGCATGAGCAGCACTCAGGGCAGTGCTCGGCCCACAGTCCTTGCTGTGTGTTCCTGTTCAAGGGTTACCATTTTTCATCAGACGAGATCGGGCGCATTCAGGGTGGTATGGCTGTAGACAAGAGTTACCATGTTTCGTGCACCGTTCTGTGCCCTGGGGATTTAACAGAGAGCAGAAGGTCTCTGGTTTTGTGAAACTTACATGCTAGCAGGGAAGGGAGCAAGCAGAAACTAAATGCATCCAGAGGTGCCAAATGTTGTGGAGAAGAGTAAAGGGAAGGGAAGGGAATTAGGATGTTCCTAGAGTGAATTTGCTATTTTAAATAGTGCTGACAGGGAAGTATTTATGATAAGATGCCATTTGAACAGAGACGCACAGGAAGTAAGGGAATGAGCCAAAGATCTCTGTCGGGAAAGGGTTTATAGACAGAGGAAACACAAGTGTAAAGGCCCTGGGACAAATGTGGCATGTTTGAGGAAGTTCAGGGGAAGGCAGGGAGACCAGTGCATCTACTAGAGCAAGTGGACGAAGGGGAGAGTGACAGCATTTGGGGGAGGGGGGTGATGGGTTGTGTGGGGCTTGTAGGCCCATTTAAGGACTTGGCTTTTACTTGGGGAGTAATTGTGAGCCATTGGAGGGTTTAGAGCAGAGGACAAATGGGATCTGACTTACGGGGTTTGTTTTTTTGTTGTTTTTTTGTTTTTGAGGGAGGGAGAGAGAGAATCTTGAGCAGGCTCCATGCCTAGCTCAGAGCCCAGTGTGGGGCTTGATCCCAACACCCTGAGATCGTGACCTGACTTGTGTTTTAAAGAGATTCCCTCTGACTGCTGTATTGAGAATAGACTGCAGGGAGGCAAGGGGGAAGGACAGTCCTGTGGGGAGGCCATAATTCAAGGGAAAGGATGACAGGGGTAGCAGGAGTGGTGACAGAGGTTGTGAGGAGTTGGAAGTGGTGCATTTTGAGTGTAGCTAGCATGCGGTGAGTGTAAGGAGGAAAAGACAAGTCATTGAGTCGCCAGGCGGGGAGCCCCAGAAAGGAGGTGGTTGCTGATGGCAGTTAGGAGCTTGGCTTCGGTTGTGTTTGAACAGTCGGTGTGATAGGAGTCTGGAGTTGAGGAGAGAGGTCAGGTCTAGGGGCTACTGGAAGCTCTTGAGGTCGAGTGGGATCTCCTAGCAAGCAGACGTTAGAGGCTTACAGAGACCGGTAGTCTGAACCCCCTTCCGAGGGTTGGTGGAGTTAACAGCCTCCATTCCTGGGGGTGTGGAAGGCATTTTCCAACTCACATCGCTGCCCTACACAATGTGGGAAGTTGTCCCAGGTACCATGCTGGTCTGTAAGGCTGTGATTCCGTCCCCACAAAGGCTTCTGGGAGCCGGTGTCCCAGCCTTGGGGCGATGGGAGTTCTGAGGAGCTGCAGTTCTGGTTCTCACGGACGCTGGGAGCTGTGGTCACCACCCTGAGCCTCCTGTCCCTCCCACCTCCCTTTCCCTTCTCCCTGCCCCTGCAGGTATCATGGCTGGGCGAGGAGCCGGTGGCCGGTATATGGTCAGAGAAGGGCCAGGTGGAGGTGTTTGCACTGCGGCGGCTTCTGCAGGTGGTGGATGACCCCCAGGCCTTGGCGACCTTCCTCCGGGACGAGCAGGCCCGTGTGAAGCCCATCTTCGCTTTCGCGGGCCACATGGGCGAGGGCTTTGCACTGGACTGGTCCCCCCGGGTGTCTGGTGAGTCCCTGGGGGGTGAGAGAGAGCAGGGTCTGTAGGAAGAGTGGGGCCTAAGAGTACAGGGAGGAGAGGGAGCTGTGGCCAGCCACGCCCAGGCGGTTTCCTGACTCCTGGTTCTAGGGCGCCTGCTGACTGGTGACTGTCAGAAGAACATCCACCTCTGGACGCCCACGGACGGCGGCTCCTGGCACGTGGACCAGCGGCCATTTGTGGGCCACACACGCTCTGTGGAGGACCTGCAGTGGTCCCCAACTGAGGACACAGTGAGGGAGGGCTGGGGGTCTGGACTCCTGGGTCTTGGGAGAGGAGGGGCCCGGGGCTAGGTCCCAGTGAGGGGGACATTGAAAAAGAGGGTAGCCCACCACTCGTCCCTGGTCTCCAGGGTGAGGTGGCAGGCACCCCGGGGTCACTCCGACTCTGCCTGGTCCAGGTGTTCGCCTCGTGCTCCGCTGACGCCTCCATTCGCATCTGGGACATCCGGGCCGCGCCCAGCAAGGCCTGCATGCTCACCGCCGCCGCCGCGCACGCCGGGGATGTCAACGTGATCAGCTGGAGCCGCCGGGAACCTTTCCTGCTCAGCGGCGGGGACGACGGGGCCCTCAAGATCTGGGACCTGCGGCAGTTCAAGGTATTTCCCCAGCTGGACATTTCCCCAGCCCGGGGAACGCCTGCTCCCAGCAGCCGCTAGGATTCGCAGGTTTCCCTCCTTAGGTGCTTGTCTGCACCAGAGCTGGGAAGGCCTGTCGAGTTGGGGTCCAGCCCTTTTGGGGGGCAGATGAGGAATTGGGCTCAGTGGAAGGAAGGCTGTGACTGGTGTAGGGTTGCTCGCTCCCCCAGCTGGAGAGGTGACAGGAGACAGGAAGCTGAGTGGCAGCCTCGATTCCCAACTCCCATCTACCCGCTGGTGAGCCGGGCAGCTGACTTTGCAGCCCGAGGCTTCAGGCGCCTCAGAGTTGTAGACTCTTTGTTAGCGAACTTTGTAGAATCAGCTGAGAATCGGAGGCCGCGTCGTTCGTTGCAGGAGAGGAAACAGGTACAGAAGGGACAGGAGCACAGGTGCCATCACCACCCAGCCAAGAATTGACTTCGTAGAGCCGAGAGGGGCTCTGGGCAGGAGGAATTGCAACTCTGGCATCCCTCTGGCCAAAGCCACCATTAAATACGGCTCTGTGCCTTCGCGGGCCCCCCACGATGTAATCTTTTCTCCCCTCTGGTATGATGAGTTCTATAGCGTCAGCCTGAGGAAGCTTCTAGAAACGGGTTCCAGCCCCCAAGGCAGGTGTATGGGCAGCATCCATGACCAAGTTGATTGGCCACTGGAACTTTGGACCCACGTCTCCAATTCAGAGAGACTCCGGTCCCCAGCAGCACCTTTGCTTTAGTAAAAGTGCTGTTTTTCTTTTCCTCGGCTGCCCCTGGAACCTGGGAGCTGTGCTTCTGCCCTCTTTAAGGCCTTCATAGAATCAGCAGGTTTGAGAACTACCCCCTTCTTTTTTTTTAAGGTTTATTTATTTAGAGAGAGTGCACGCACGAGCGGGGAGAGGGGCAGAAGAAGAGGGAGGGAGAGCAGACTCTCAGCTAAGCGTGGAGAGCAGACTCTCAGCTAAGCGGCGAGCCCAATGTGGCCTCGATCTCAGGACCCTGAGATTATGACCTGAGCTGAAACCAAGAGTCAGCACTTAACCAACTGAGCCACCCTGGGGCCCCGAGAACCACCCCTTTTTATAGGAAGGGAAACTGAGGCATGCCCAGGGACGACCAGCGGTGGGGATTTTGTGACCTGGAGCTGGAAGGGGCTTCTTTGCAGGTGAAACCACGGTTCCCAGCAGCCCCTAGGATGTTAGGCCCCATATCACCAGTTGTACTTGGCCCTCTGTCCCCTTCAGAGAACCTGGGCCTGGGGGGGGGTCTCAGGGGTGGCGCCCTGGTGGAACCCGACGGCCGGAGAGTGGCAAGGGTTCGGCTTGGGTCACCCGAGGGACTCAGGCTGAGGTGCTCAGAGCCCCGGCCTCCCTTCTTCCCGTAGTCTGGCTCCCCGGTGGCCACCTTCAAGCAGCACGTGGCCCCCGTGACCTCGGTCGAGTGGCATCCCCAGGATAGCGGGGTCTTCGCGGCCTCGGGTGCAGACAACCAGATCACACAGTGGGACCTGGCCGTGGAGCGCGACCCCGAGGCAGGCGACGCGGAGACCGCCGACCCCGGGCTGGCGGACCTCCCCCAGCAGCTCCTGTTTGTGCACCAGGGCGAGACAGACCTGAAGGAGCTGCACTGGCACCCACAATGCCCCGGGCTCCTCGTCAGCACCGCGCTGTCGGGCTTCACCGTCTTCCGCACCATCAGCGTCTGACCAGCCCCCCTGGCCTTTCCCCCGGCCACCGAGGTTGGCGTTGGTTCCACTGGGAGGGGCTCCTTCAGGTCAGCTGGCCAGGCCTCCTCCGATAGAAGGACTTGGCCTGCCAGCCGCCATGACGGATTGTTTGACATTTTCTTCTTTGAAGGGACTTGATTTGGTCCCACGACCCCTCTTGCCAAACGATCTGGTCTGACCCGTGACCGTAGAACTACTGGGTTCGGTCCAGGGAGCCTTCCAACCGCAGGGCTCGGTTTGGCACTGGGGACCCCTCCTGCAGAAAGACTTGGTTTGGCCCAGGCTGCCCCCCCGCCCCCCCACCTGTTTGAGGACCTGCTGGCCTGTTTCCCACGTGGGCCTGGGGTGGCCACTGTCACTGTGGATGTTTTGTGCGCTCTGGCACCTGGCTTGACCCTTTGACCTCTCCATCCCAGGACCCAGTTGTGGCCTCTGGTCCTCCCCCCCCCCCCCCCCCCCGGGAACTCGAGCACTTTACAGTGGGTGGGCTGAAGTTGAGGGGTGGGCTCCTCCAGCAGAATCTGGTTTTGCCCTTTGTCTTGCTGCCAAACAGGGTTTGGCCGGACTTCCCAGTGGGGGGCTGTGGGGGTCTTCCTCCCTCCATCCTGCATCCCAGGCAGGCACTGTGCAGGGAGGAAGGTCCGGCGCTCCTGAGGCAGTAAAGGACCAGAAGGAGGCCTGATGTGTGTGGGACTCATCTGCTGGCTGCTTCCTTGTGAAGAAACGGGAGGAGGAGGCGGGAACCGGGCCCCCACCCCAGCTGTTCAGGGGCCACCGAGCTGGGAGAGGCCAGTGGGAATCCCTGCTTCATGTGGTCTCTCAGCCCCCATCAGGTGCTGTTCAGATCCACCTGCCCCAAATTTTATTCCATGTGCAACTCAGTCCAGGTCTCTGGAGGGATAGCTCACCTGTGTCCCCCTGACTTTTTAAGGCTTCATCTCAGAAGGAACCAGGGAGGCTCCCCCCATTTCTCTGTCTTTTCACCTCTGTCCCCTTTATCTCTTTGTTCCCTCATCTGTGTCCCCACCTCCCCATGTCTCCCTGCCCCCTCCCCCTTCTGTGTCTGCCACCGCATCTCCTCCAGCCTGCTTGGGCTGCGGCCCAGCCGCCCTGCCTGGCCATCCTCCCTGGCTCCCCCTCTGCGGCTCTGAGCTGGCCCCACCCCCTGCCCCCCCTCGGCCAGGCCTCTGATCCGCCTGTGGACACAGAGGTCGGGCGCCCGGCACAAGGCCCCCGGGGCCCAGGACGCATCACTGCCCCTCAGCACCCACAGAGGCCTCCCCGCGGCCCTAGCAGAGGATCCCCCGGCAGAGGGCATGGGGGTGGGCTGCCCCACCAGGTATGTGCCTCCATACAGAGACCCCGGGGTGGGGGGGCTCCCGCACCTCCCCCCACGCCCCTACCCTGCACCCTCCTTGCTTGGGCTCCTCTGCTCCACATTCCCCATCCTCACTGTTCCCCCCAGGAAGGTCCTTCCTCACCCTCGGTGACCAAGTCCAGCCCCCGAACAACCTCTCCCCCTGGTTGGGTGCCTCCGTCTCTGACCCTCTCTCCATCTGCCTTCTGCTCCCTTGTCCCTGTCATCGCGAGCCTCTCTCGCCCTTCTCTGTCCACAACTCCAGCTCCCTGTCGTCCCATTTCCTGACACATCATCTCCCCTTCCCAACTTTTCCTAGTCAGCCTGTCTCTCCTGTCCCCTCCCGCCCTCTATCCACTCCCACTGTGTCTCTGTCCCCTCTCTCTAGGTCTCTGACACCCCCCCCCAGGTCTCTATGCATCCCACCACCACCCGGTCTCTGTCCCCCTCCCTCTGGATCCCGGTACCCCGTGCGGGGTCCTTCCCTCTCTCTAGGTTCCCCATCTCAGAACCCTTCCTGTCCACTCTGAGCCTCTGTCCCCTCACACCCTAGCCCCCCACTCTGTCGATCTCTGCCCTTCAACCTGCTGTTCAGACCCTGTTGGTAGATGGGGGAAAAGCAGGGGCAGGGGTGACACCCAGGGTCTCCGGAAGTGTGAAAGTGCTCCTTTTTGAGGGGGAGGGAGGTTGGAGCCTGGGGGTGGAGCTTCTTGGCCTCAGATTAGACAGTGACTTTGACACCAAGTTGATACACCTTAAGCCCCGTGTCTCCTTTATATGGAAACATTAAGCTGCTCTGGCAGGTCAGGGGGAGGACTTGAGACTCTGGATCCTTTTCCCTCCTGTCCTGCCTTCACAGGGGCGGGGCGGGGGGAGGAGGCCTTGAACCCGTGTCCCATCCACCCTCTGTGAGCCGGGCCATGTTGGATGCAGACAGGGCCCTCTGGAGGTGGAGGACCCCATCAACTTTGTGAAATGGACACAGCCATTTCCACCTCACAGGGCTGAGGTGGGGGGATTGATGAGGCAGAAGCCTGCATTGGAAAGGCTCAGGACCCAAACCGGCACCCCAACCTCAGCACTGCGTGGGTCTGGCCAGGTCTCCTACCCTGTTCCCCAACCTGTGAAGTGGGGCAGTGATCTTGACCTCCCAGCGTCCTGGACAGTCGAGGTGAGCAGCGGGGTCTGGCGGAGTCCAGTGGGCGGGCTGCAGGCATCCCCTGAGCCCATACAAGGCCCAGGACTTAGTAGGTGCTCAGGAACCTGATCAGGAACCCTGATAAGGTTGTCCGTGGGTCATCGCCCGGGCTCTGGCACCTGAGAAGCCCGGATGGGTGCCTGAGACAAAGACCTCAGTGCCTCAGTTCACTTTTCTGTGAAAAACAGCCCCCCGCCCCACGCATCCAAGGGTTGTGGTTAGAGATGGGTGAGCGGGTATGGAAGGACCCAGCCTGCGGACCACCTCCCCTCCCCTGTTGGTGGCTCCTGATGGGACCAGCACATAGTGGGGACTTCTGGGGAGGAGAGGGCTGCAAATGCAAATACAGAGCTTGGATTCAAACCTGGGCCCTTGAACCATTAGCCTCAGTTAACCCCTTTCTGGAAGAATGATCTCCCAACTCCCAGGGTTGTTGAGGGTGAGAAAAGAGTCAAGGTTGGGGCACGGCGTCGATGCTCAGCACGGTCAGGCCCAGTCCACTCTGATCTGAGCTGCAACTTTGCGTCCTTAGAATGCAACACGGCAAAGCTGTCCAGGTGCAGAGCTTAGTGAGGGGGGGAGGGTAATGTGGGGACCCACTGATGTTGAACTTAACAACTAACAGCCCTCTCAGTTTGAGCACCCCTGGCCCTGCCAAGAAGCCCATGGGGATCCCAGAGCTTGGTGCAGGGGCCACACAGTACATGGGTGCTTGGTAAATACTGATGGGGACTGACTGCCACATATCTAAACTCTAGCCGCCTCTGCAGCTGCTGGGGTAGGGGGTTATGGAGTCCCCGGGTCCATGAATTGTGCTTTCCTTCCTCTCTTCTCCACCCTGTTGAGCAGCTGAGATTCTACTTCCCAGAGAAGGGAGCTGAGGTTCAGGCAGGGATGGGACTTGCCACCAGTCCTACAGTTAGGAAGTGACAGAGCTCGGATTCAACCCAGAAATGCCTGATTCAAAAACCCAGGCTCTTTCCACAGACGAGGCTCCAGAAAAGGAAGCCAGTGGTCCCAGGGCACATAGTGGGTCAGCCACTGAGCCAGGATTGGGCCCTTGATCTAAATGGGAGACTGCCTGACCTTGAAGAAGTCCAATTTCCCCCCTTTTACAGTTGAAGAAACTACTTAGATTTGCCTAAGATCTGAGGGTCAGGGCTGAGCTTGGGTTTTGTTTTGTTTTGTTTTGTTTTTGGTGGTGGTGGTTGTAACTATTCGTTAAAAAAGGGCGCCTGGCTGGCTCAGTCAGTGGAGCATGCGACTCTTGATCTCGAGGTCATGAGTTCGAGCCCCACGTTGGGTGTAGAGATAACTTAAAATTTGGGGGGAAAAATATATATATATATACACACACACACACACACATATATATATATATATATTTCAGATAAAATACAACCCACACACTAAAGTATACAATTCAGTGTTTTTTAGTATTTTCATGGAGTTGTGCCACCATCACCACAATCACTTTTCAAACACTTTCATCACCCCAACAGGAAGACCTGTGTCCTCTGGCTATCACTCCCCAATCCCCCCACCTCGCCAGCCCTAGGTACAACTAGTCTCCTTTCTCAATGTACAGATTTGCCCATCTGGACATATAAATGAAAGTATACAATATGTGGTCCTTTTTTTTTAAAGATTTTTTTTTAAGATTTTATTTATTTATTTGACAGAGAGAGATACAGCAAGAGAGGTAACACAAGCAGGGGGAGTGGGAGAGGGAGAAGCAGGCTTCCTGCCAAGCAGGGAGCCCAATGCGGGGCTCGATCCCAGGACCCTGGGATCATGACCTGAGCCGAAGGCAGACGCTTAATGACTGAGCCACCCAGGTGCCCCAACATTTATTTATTTATTTGAGAGAGGTGGGGGAGAGGGAAAGTCTTAAGTAGATGCCGTCCTCAGTGAGCCTGACCTGGGGCTCACTCTCACGACCCTGAGATCAGACCTGAGCCAAAACCAAGAGTCAGATTCTTAACCAGCTGAGTCACCCAGGTGCCCCAATATGTGGTCTTCTGTATCTGGCTTCCTTCACTTAGCATGATGTTTTCAAAGTTCGTCCATGTTGTAGCGTGTCAGCACTTTGTTTTCTTGCTGGGTAGCACGTCACTGTGTGGATATATCACATTTAGTTATTCGTTCGTCAACTGATGGCTATTTGGGTTGTTTCCATCTGTTGGCTATCTCTAATAACATGGTCATGAACATTTGTGTACCAGTGGTTTGTGTGGACGTTTGTTTTGTCCTGGGGGGATACCTAGAAGTGGAATTGCTGGGTCATAGGGTAGCTATGTTTAACCATTTAAGGAACTGCCAGACTATTTTTCCCAGCATCTGCACCATTTTACATTCCACCAGTAAGTAGTGTACAATGGTGCCAACTTCTCCACATCCTTGTCAACACAGGGTATCTTTCCGAGTGGATGGAAAACAGCGTCTCGTGGTTTTGATTTGCATTTCCCTGATGGCTAATGACATTGAGCATCTTTTTAGGTGCTTTATGAGCTTATCTTATTGCCTACTTGTATATTTTTCTTAAAGAAGTGTCTCCTCGGATCCTTTGTGTATTTTAAGATTGGTTGATTTGAGAGGGAGAGCACAGGAGGGAGGGACAGAGGGAGAGAGAGAGTCTTAAGCAGACTCCACACTGAGTGCGGAGCCTGACGCAAGGCTCAATCTCAAGACCCAAGATCACAACCTGAGCTGAAACCAAGAGTTGGATGCTTAACCAACTGAGCCCCCCAGGTGCCCCTCCTTTGCCTATTTTTAAATTGTGGTGTCTTTATTATTGAGTTGTAAGGGGTATTTAGATATTTTATTTTTTTAAGATTTAAAAAAATTTGAGAGAGAGCGAGCGAGCACGAGTGGGGGGCAGAGGCAGAGGGAGAAGCAGACTCCCCACTGAGCAGGGACTCTGATGTGGGCCTCCATCCCAGGACCCCAAGATCATGACCTGAGCTGAAGGCAGACGCTTAACCAACTGAGCCATCCAGGCGCCCGTTTAGATATTTTAGATAAAAAACTTCTTACATATATGATTTGCAAACAATTTCTCCCATTGGTGGGTTGTTTTTTCACTTTCTTGATAGTGTCCTTTGAAGCCCAAAAGTTTTTTTCTTTTAAAGATTTTATTTTTAAGCAATCTCTATACCCCATATGCAGCTTGAACTCACAACCCCAAGATGGAGAGTCCCACGCTCCAGGGACTGAGCCAGCCAGGTGCCCTTCAAAAGTCTTTAATTTTGATGAAGTTCAATTCATCCACCACTTTTCCTTTGTTGCTTCTGCTTTCTGAGCCTGTTTTCGAGCCATAGATGGCCTGGGTTCATCTCTCCATGCGGATTCCAAGTTGAGAAACAGTCACCACTCTATGGACTCTGGATTGGTGACACTCAAATCCTAGTTTACTCAACTCTGACCTTGGGCAAGTTAAACGTTTTGTGCCTCCGTTTTCTCATCTATAAGATGGGGATATAATAACGGTGTTGGGCTCCAATATGTAAATCCCTGTAAAGTGCTCAGAACGGTGTCTGGCGCTGGGCAGATGTCTGCTCTAATTACTGCGCTGCTTGCTATAATATTATCACGGCCATGACTTCGTTGCTACCCAAGCATCTCCTATAATATCATGGTCCTCGATGCTGTACTGTTCCCACTTCCAGGGTGAGTGATATGCCGCCCATTGGCCAGATGAGGCCACCGCGGCCCAGGGAACACGCCTGGCTGAGGAGCCCACCATTCCTGGCACCCCTGACGTTGCTGCCCGTCTCTCGTCTCCGCAGGTTCGGGGCGCCCGCCCCCCACTAGGCCAAGTGGAGGGGGTGCCCCCGCCCAATGGGCCTGGCCTGGGCCCTGCGCCGCCTTAGCGGCGCCCTGGAGCCAGGGGAGGGCCGCGCCGGCGATGAGGAGGAGGCCGGGCCGGGGCTGTGCCGCAACGGGTGGGCGCCGTCGCCGGCGGGGCGGCGCCGCGGGCGCTTCGTCAAGAAGGACGGGCACTGCAACGTGCGCTTCGTGAACCTGGGCGGCCAGGGCGCGCGCTACCTGAGCGACCTGTTCACCACGTGCGTGGACGTGCGCTGGCGCTGGATGTGCCTGCTCTTCTCCTGCTCCTTCCTCGCCTCCTGGCTGGTCTTCGGCCTGGCCTTCTGGCTCATCGCCTCGCTGCACGGCGACCTGGCCGCCCCGCCGCCGCCCGCGCCCTGCTTCTCGCACGTGGCCAGCTTCCTGGCCGCCTTCCTCTTCGCGCTGGAGACGCAGACGTCCATCGGCTACGGCGTGCGCAGCGTCACCGAGGAGTGCCCGGCCGCCGTGGCCGCCGTGGTGCTGCAGTGCATCGCCGGCTGCGTGCTCGACGCCTTCGTCGTGGGCGCCGTCATGGCCAAGATGGCCAAGCCCAAGAAGCGCAACGAGACGCTCGTGTTCAGCGAGAACGCCGTCGTGGCGCTGCGCGACCACCGCCTCTGCCTCATGTGGCGCGTCGGGAACCTGCGCCGCAGCCACCTGGTCGAGGCCCACGTGCGGGCCCAGCTGCTGCAGGTGCGGGCCGCCGGGCTGCAAGGGCCAGGCCGGGGCGGGAGGGAGGGACCTGTCGCGGGGGGAATGGTGGGAGATGTAGGCCTGAGGTCGGGGTGTGTGGCTGGCCTGGCCGGTGCGTGGACTACAATTCCCAGCAGTCTCGCGGGCAGGAACCCTGTCGCCCCCCCCCCCCCCACTTTGTGGACTGAGGCTCCTTCCTGATCAGTTGTAGGAGATGGAAACCCGAGAGAGAGGTCTGTGACCAGTGCTAACTGGAGACCTTGGCTTGAAACAGATCTTGAGACATAAAGAGGTTCCTGTGGCTTGAGGATGGGCCCCCAGTGGGGTTGTGGGATATCTAGACCTGAGAAGGCCGCGTCTGTCGTGTAAAGGCTCTAAACTACAATTCCCAGAAGCCTCTGTGGGCAGGGAAAGTATTCCGAAGGGATGGTCTGAGCCGATGATGGAGTTTGTGGGTGGTGTAAACCATGGCTCGGGTTTTCAGTTACCAGCCCACACAGCGGTACCGAGAGTGGCCTGTGACTTGAGGCCAGGCCCCTATGAGGTTGTGGGAGATGTAGGCCCAAGGATGGGGTGCAGGTCACATCTGCAGAAGAGCTGTGGAACGCAATTCTCCGTGGCCTCTGGGCACGGGTCCCCGCAGCATTTGCGGGAGACTTCATTCCCCGTGTCAGTGGCCCAGTTGGCCCCACCAGCCTCCTGCTCAGGGGAGTACAGGGCTGGAAAACACCCTTGAATTGTGCCTTACCGCCCAAACAAACAAACAAAAACCAAACCAGCTACGACCCCCATTGGCGCCCGGGGTAGCAGCTCCCTCTGGTGCCCTGAGGGAGGCGCCCTAGTGTTTCCCTAGGATTGTGCTCAAACTGCCCAAATTCTAGGGCAGTAGCTGTCCTGGCCCAAGTAAAGACACTTAAGAACCCTGGGGTGAGGTTGGACTTTGGTGAGAGGGAGGATGGTGGTGAGAACTACAACTCCCAGCAGCATCTGGGGGCTCCTGGATTCATGAGTGGGAGAGATACTCTCTCTCCCAGAAGTCTGTGGGGCGCTGACATGGTTGGGAGGTTGGGCATGGAACCAATGGGGGAAGGTGGGGGGAAACTACCAATACCTGGCCTGGGGACTGCATTGTCCCCTCCCACACACACATACACACATACACTCACACATACAGACAAGCTCACACACACACACACACACACACACACACGCACAATGGGACAGAGGGGCTTCTAGTTGGGTTGGGGGATAGATAAGCCAGGGGCTAGCCTGAGGCTGTGGTAGAATACGGAGTGTGGGACCTAGGTTGTCATCCTTATTTATAGCTCAATGGCCATATATTGAAAATTATTTTTCTGTCCCTCTCCTCCTTCTCCAATTGCTGCTTGGACATTACTCCTACCTCTGTTGTCTCTTTAACTTCGTCTCTGCTTTGCTGATTTCTGTGACTCGATACCAATATCATTCTGCCCCTCTGTCCCCTCTCTTTTTCTCTCTTGCGTTTCTATCCCCAAACTCTTTGAGTCTCTGTCCCTCACTCTTTATCTCTGGTTCTGTCCCCCCCTTTCTCTGGACCTCCATGCTCCTCTCTCTGGGGCTCATTCCCCTCTCTCTGGGTCCATATTCTCACCCCACCACCCCTGCCTGTTTCTGCTCTCCCCTTCCTTGGCATCTCCGTTCCTTTATCTCGTCATCTCTGTCTCCATTCATCTCTATGCTCCCTGCCGGCTGTCTTTGGCCCCTCTCCTCTTGCTGCAGCCTCGTGTGACCCCGGAGGGTGAGTACATACCACTGGATCATCAGGATGTGGACGTGGGCTTTGATGGTGGCACCGATCGAATCTTCCTTGTGTCTCCCATCACCATCGTGCACGAGATCGACTCTGCCAGTCCTCTGTATGAACTAGGACGTGCCGAGCTGGCCCGGGCTGACTTTGAGCTGGTGGTCATTCTCGAAGGCATGGTGGAGGCCACGGCCATGACCACACAGTGTCGCTCCTCCTACCTCCCTGGTGAGCTGCTCTGGGGCCATCGTTTTGAGCCGGTCCTCTTCCAGCGTGGCTCCCAGTACGAGGTTGACTATCGCCACTTCCACCGCACTTACGAGGTCCCAGGGACACCGGTCTGCAGCGCCAAGGAGTTGGATGAACAGGCAGAGCGGGCTTCCCACAGCCCCAAATCTAGTTTCCCTGGCTCTCTGGCTGCATTTTGTTATGAGAATGAACTTGCACTGAGCTGCTGCCAGGAGGAAGAGGAGGAAGAGGAGGCCAAGGAGGGGGATGGGGTGGAGGCAGAAGATGGGATTGCCAGCCCCCAAGTACTCACACCAACCCTGGCACTGACCCTGCCCCCGTGATGCCCAGCTGGTGTCTCCCTATTTGTACCCCCTTCCCAGAGATAGCAAGATGGAGAGTTAGGGCCCTCTCCTGGGATGGGGGCAGGTGTTTCCCAAGCCTGACAGACCTGCTGGGTAAATTATTAGCTGGTGAAGTTCTGCCATGCCTAGTGGACCCACCACAGACATACTGGATCTTAATTCCTCTGCGGTCCATGCTCCCTCCCAAGACCCCTTTATCAGCCTGATTCCGGAGTCTCCCCAGAGCTGAGGGATCCAGAATTCTGGACCACCCAAGAGGCAAGGACTGGTGGTTCTAGATTCCTCTAATGTGGCTGGGTTGGTTTGTCGAGCAGGGTCAGGAATCAGTGGTAATATACTGTCTCCAGGGACGGCAACAGAGATTAAGAGTTTGCAGGTCTGGATTGACCTAAGATTCAAGGGACTGTTGCTTCTCGACTCAGCTAACCAAGTAGCAAATCATTTTTTTCTAGACCATGTAAGGAGGGAGGGTTATGGAATGCCCCAAGAATTCAAGACTATCTTTATTAACCAATGACAAAGATTGTTGACTACAGGTCAAGAAAAGACCCTGTGGTTCCAGAAGACTCAAGAGTTAAGATTCTGTGAATCTAGATTGACCACAGAGGCAAGCACTGGTGGTTCTAGAACACGTTGAAGCTAGAATGTTGAGCTACTGAGGAAATGAAATAGTCATGTTTCTAGAATGCACAAAAAGAAAGAGTGTCTGAGGGTCTGGAAGGGCGACAGTGACAGCTTGGGAGTTCTTGATATTAGATAACTCCAGACCACTGGCTGTAGAACATCAAACCAAAGGGATAATCAATACTTCCTTATGATCCATGGGGTTTGTTTTTTTTTTTTTAAGTGCCATTCTAGAATGTCCAAAGGAATCAGGATTCTGTGGCTCTAGATTGATCACAGAGTCAAGGAAGGAGTGGCGATGCTAGATGGCTGAGATTTGCCGGTTCCAGTTTGCCCAGTGGAGTTGAGAATCTCAATGATTCTTTGTGGTTCTGTAATGCCAAAAGGAATCAAGGCTCCAGGGATCAAGGGTTGTCCATTATTAAAACCTGGAAGGTCTAATCAGCTCCTAGAACTTCGCAGTTCTAGGGAGGTGGACTTGGGACTTGATCGGCAGCATTTCTGGGCTGACCTAGAAAGGGAGGGCCCAGGCAAGACCCTGTGGGTAACAGGGCTGGTTGTTGGGCAAGGGAAGAAGAGGCCCAAGGCTGATGAGTCTACGATGCTCTGGAATCCTACACCTAGCAATGTGTGTCTCTTTCTTAAAGATGTTTCACATATGTGTATTATATATATATAATATAAATACAGATATCTATCTATATTTTCCTGTGGTTCATACAAAAGGATTAGAAACTGAGCTTGAGCTAATTGGAATAGAGTCCTTTACGAGGATCCAGGAAGCTTTGCTCTAAATCCCAACTCTGCCGCAATTTACTGCGTGGTTTTGGGCAAATCATTCCCCTCCTTCTTCCCTCAATTTCCCCATCTGTAAAAATGGGGCACTGGAAACTTGAAGTTCTCCAAGGACCTTGCCACTAGGATGATTCCTCACTTCACTGAAGAGGACAGCTGGGGGTGGGGGTGAGGGTCCTATAGATTTCCCAGCTCTCCCTGGTGCTGGAACACATGGCCTTCCAGGGGCAACTGGGACGGGAGAGACTCTCGGAGGCCAGCTATGAACTTGGATGTGTGAACAACACGGCAGGCAAGGGGTAGTGTGGGCTGTGGCTAAGGGCCAGAATCCCCCACCACCACCACCACCACTGGTCCAGCTTAGGGGGCAGGGGAAGGAAAACGTAGCTCTGAATGCCAGCTGAAAGTATGTGTTCAGGGGGAGAATTGTGCCCCAGATTAAATCAGTGGGAGCCCTGGGTGATGTGTCTGTGAGTGTGCTTCTGGGGCATGGTTTGTCACGCCTGTCCTCCAACCCCCGCCATACTGCTGTCTAAGTGCCCAGCAGGCTGGGAGCCAACTGCAGAAGGAACCAGTGTCAGGGAGGAGGACACATTCCCACCTGTGTCCCAGGACTGCGGGCAGGCACTGACATTGCCCATTAGCTTGCCCCAGTGCGGCAACAACCCAGGTCCCTGCATCTGGCTTCCCCACCTCCCTTTATCCTTCAAAATCCCCACTTAATAACCGGATGGGATTAATTAGCTAGTTCTCCCAGTGCAGGTGTCTGGGGGTAGGGACGGGGATAATGGAAACACATGGAGAAGGATGTTAAGTTGGGGGTGAAGGGACAGGAAGAGGGTTCTGTTTGGAAGGAAAGAGAGTGGGCCAAAGCTGGTACAGCCTAGCTTCCCACTGGGAAGGACAAGGCCTGGGCCGCTCATAAAGGTCAGGGAGGGGATTAAGAGGCTCCGTGTCTAATCTGTCAGCTTAACCAGGTCCTGGCCCTGAGTCTGTCCCCCACCTGCCTGGCCCAGGGACGGGAAATGAGGACAAGGCCCAGACACCACCTGAGACCCAGTTAGGGACCCGCCCATGACAGGGATGCCCAGGTACTCCATCCGGGCCAGCGGCCGGCACTTGCTTTTTCTGCAAGGAATGGAAATCAGAGGCTGGGGCGGAGCGGGGTGGGGAGACTCCGAGAGGAGGGAGGAGTTTAAGAAGAGCGGGGACCTGAAGTGAGGGGAGTCACAGAGGAGGGAAGGGACTTTGAGAGCGAGGAAGGAAGGAACCAGAGAGGTGGGAGTTGTTATAGGGGGAGGGGCTTGAGGGAGAGGGGGAGGGGCCTGAGAGGCAGAAGGCGCCAGGGAGGCGGAGCCTTCACTATATTTGGCCTTCCCCTAACGTCCCATTCTCCATGACAGACCCCCAATAGCGTAGAAAGAGTAAGTCTTTTGTTTCACCACTCCTTGACTCTCAAGAGGCTGAAGTGGACGGGAAAGTCCTGAGAGGGGTTAAGGAAAGGATCTGGAGATCAGAGGGGCCAGAACCGGAAGGACAGAGGCCAAAAGACGGGCCAAAGCCGTTCCCAGTTGCCTGGCAACCGCTGCGGTCAAAAGCCTGCTTGGCCAGCCAAGGAGGTGTGGCTCCCGGAAACAGCAGACAGTTGTGGCACCGCCCCCTGGCAACGAGACTAACAAAGTACCGCTCCCCAGCAACCTATTACTAGAGGCGGGGCTGGATTGGACTAGCATCCTCCCAGTGCCCTTGCGCAGGCGCAATCCTCTCTGCTCGCGCATTGTCCCACCTCCATCCAACTCCTTTCCGAGCCTTCTCATTGGCGGGCACACCAGCCAAATGTCATCTTTTGTTTCGGAGGCGGGGCCCGGCTCCCTGGCCGACTCCGATTGGCCCCACAGGCCGTCTAGCTCCGACCGGACAGTGCTACGTCTGCTCCTTGTGTGCCTATTGGCCCTGGAGGACGATCCTTCGGGGTCGGGGGCGGAGCAGACGAGAGGGCCCTCCGTGGATTGGACGGTGTCAGAACGAGGGGCGGTCCCTATTGGCGGGGCGGTTGGGAGGCGAAGGGAGAGTCTTTTCAGCGCTGAGGACTGGCGCTGAGGAGGCGGCGGTGGCTCCCGGGGCGTTTGAGCGGGCTCATCCGAGCCCGCGGGCCAACGCGGATCCAGGCCCGACCGGCGGGACCGCCCCGGACTCCCCGCGGGCCTTCCTAGCCGCCATGGAGGACGGTGTCTATGGTAGGTCAGGGAGGGGCGGGGCCGGCTGGGAGCGGATGGAGCGTTTCGACCCCGACGTTCCGCCGCGAACATCCCTCCCGGCGCGCGCCGCGCGGAGCCTTTCGGCCCCGTCGTCGCCTAGCTTTTGTGGGGCGCGGGACGGGCTTCCGGCGGGGCCCGAGAGCAGGGCGTTCCAGGCCATTGTTTGGGCCGAGCCTGTTTCCGGTGGCGGCGGGAGGGGGCGCGATGGAGCGGTGGAGGCGAGGCCGGGGCGGAACCATTCCCGCTGGAAGGGCCGGGCGAGCCCAGTGCCTGCTGGGAGCCGGGAGGGGGGCTTCTGGGGCGGTTGGGTGGGGAGAAATCTTGGGGGCTGCAGAGATCCCGCTAAGGCGGGGGCGGGGGCCTTCGATGCCCCGCCCCCAACCCCAACTCTTACGAGCTGTCCACAGCTTTCCCAGCCGTAGTTACTTTCCACGGACCCAGGAGTCCCGACACCCAAGCTCCCAGTTACCTCGCCAGGAATGGAGGCAGAAAACCAAGGCCTCAGCCCCCTTCCAAGTAATGGGCCCACCAGTTTGGCCTCCCAGCCCCCTTTTCCCTCAAACTCAGGAGTCCTGACCCCTAGCCTCCCTGTCCGCCCCCAGGACTTAAGTGTCCACATCCGCAGGCCTTCCTCCCCTGGGTTGAGGAATCTAGACCCCCAGCCTCTTCTTCCAGCAGACAGTGGAGGCCCAACCCTCATCCTCATCCTCCCCTGCAATCTAGTCCTGCCCGCCCCAGCCCTGTCCTCCCCCAGATTGCAGGAATCCAGGCTCCCAGTCCCCAGAACTGACCTCCAACCCCTGACCCTACCCTCAGAGCCCCCAGACCTGACTCCGGAGGAGCGGATGGAGCTGGAGAACATCCGGCGGCGGAAGCAAGAGCTGCTGGTGGAGATCCAGCGCCTTCGGGAGGAGCTCAGTGAAGCCATGAGCGAGGTGGAGGGTCTGGAGGCCAATGAGGGCAGGTGAGGGCTGGGGTGGGGAACTTGGGGGTAATGGGGCCAGGCCAGGGATGCCCAGGCATTGAGCCTCCATCCCCTGCTCTCTCCTGCAGTAAGACCTTGCAACGGAACCGGAAGATGGCAATGGGCAGGAAGAAGTTCAACATGGATCCCAAGAAGGTGCTTGGGCCATAGGGCTGGGATCCATCAGGCCGATTTTCAGGCCCGGGGGTGGGGGGGTGGGGGTCTGGCACCTTTAGGTTCCAGAAGTGTGCTAGTTAAAGATCTACTTAAGGTGGACAGATGTGGTCCTAATCCCCACATTCAGATATAGGCTGTCCATTTGTTCTCTGAACACTCACCAGGCATTCTGCCTTCCTGACCTTTGCGCGTGCTGTGTCCTCTGACTGGGAGGCTCTCTTCCCCTTTCTGTTCATGTTTCTGGACCCTCTTGTGGGGCCACCTAGGGGCTCAGGAGGAGCTCGAGTCTGGTAGGGAACACGGATGGTGACATGCGCAAAGGAGGTTTGACCAGGGCCACTTCAGAGAGCTGCCAGGGCTGTGGACCCTCACGGTGGGAGCCTTGTAAAGTTAGGGAGGGCTTCCTTGAGGAGAGGACAGTCAGGTCCAGTTTGAAGGACGAGTCCGTGTTCACCAGGTGGAGAAAGATGTTTGTTCATTCGGTCATTCCCATTCTCTGAGGCCCTCTCAGGCTTGCCCCTGTGCCGTAGGCAGCGCTGGAGCCCCAGAGAGGACTTGACCTTACCTTGCCCTCGGCGAGCCCCAAGACGTGGATACCCCACTCCAGAGTCAGATGTAGCTTTCATGGCACAGGGCGAGCCAGAGAACACCCCATCCGGCGTGAGGCTCGGCCCTCACAGCCCTCGATGTACTGCTGTCCGCGAACAGTTCCAGATGTTATTCTTCTGGGCCAAAGCAGTGGCAGTTTGTCAGACGTTCAACAAACTCATTGGGCTCCTGTTCCTTGCGGGACCCTGCTCTTGGTGCTTGACTAACCAGGCAAAGGCAGAGGGCACAGTAGGTGCAAAGGCTCTGAGGTGGGAGGGCCGGTATTTAAGGACCTGAGTGAAGCCTGAAAACAAAACCTGGCCAGTTCTGTTGAGGGCGGGGGTGGGTGTGGATGCTGAGGTCCCTGGGGAGGTGGGGGGCAGGGCTTTCTGGCTGTCAGGGCTGAGACCCGGCCCCCACCCACCAGGGGATCCAGTTTTTGGTGGAGAATGAACTTCTGCAGAACACACCCGAGGAGATCGCCCGCTTCCTGTACAAGGGCGAGGGCCTGAACAAGACAGCCATCGGGGACTACCTGGGGGAGAGGTGAGACCCCACCTAGCTCCCATAGTCCCCTGCGCCCAGCTCCTGCCCTTACTGCCAGCTTCCTCTCCCGAGGAGAGGCCCTGATAGACCAGCCTTCTGACTGGATTGTGACAGAAATGGACTGATGGAGGGGTCTGTGGAAGCCTGAACTTGGGGCTGTCTGATCATCGGGGGGGGGGGGCATGGGAATCTGTGGACACCTGGAAAGTCGGGGCCCATCCACTTAGGTGTGAAGACAGCGGAGAACAGCTGTGAGCATTGTGGGGGTGTGAGAATCGTGTAGACAACTGGCATGCATGGGAACTACATAGACAGCTAGGGAGTATGGGGATTGTCAGGGAGCATGGGGACCCATGGACGTCTGGCGCATGAGGATTTTCTGTGGACATTTGGGGTACCTAGGGATTTGTGGACATCGGGGGTGATCTGAACATGTGAGGTGCACAAGACCATTGGGATGTCTGGGTTGCTTAGGGATTGTGTGGACATCTGGGGTGTGTGGGACTTTCTGGACATCTGGCTTGTATCAGGACTATCTGGTCGTCTGGGGATTGTGGGGACATCTGGGGTATGTGGGGGACTGTCTGAACATCGCGGGGAGGTGGTAGCCCTCTGTAGATGTCCAGGGACCATCTGGGGACAGCTGGTGGTGTGGGGATTGTTCTGTGAACAGCTGGGCTGCGGGGGGATTGCCTGGGGTAGATGGGGGCCGTTTCTGGACGTCTGCAGAACTTGGGGGTCAGCAGGGAGGTGATAGCAGGTAGAGCACGTTTGCTGGGTTTCCCTTGATGACAAAGGTTCAGCTAGACCAGGGATGACCTTGCAGCAGATGGTCTTCCCAAGAGCGTGTTCTCAGTCCTCCTGTCCCGGTGCCAGGCCTGTGATGGCGCCAGGCTCAAATTTTCACCGGCTCCAGAGGCAGCCACTCTGCCCCCAGCGTTCCCTTCCTGTCCACTCCCACCCCAGCCTCCCCGGACTCCTTCCTGTGCATGACTCTGTCTCTGTCCACCCTTCAGGGAAGAGCTGAACCTGGCAGTGCTCCATGCCTTTGTGGATCTGCACGAATTTACTGACCTCAATCTGGTGCAGGCCCTCAGGTGAGAGGGATGGGGTTGGAAGGGCAGGGATGTACCTGCCAGGGCTCTCTTTACAACTGCTGAACCCTACTCAGAATAAAAACAGAAACAAAAACTAGGGACTCGATTGTCTCATGGAACACAGAAGTCCGTGGTAGGGCCTGCTTCAGGCATAGCTGTATCCAGGTGTTCAAATGGTGTCAGAAGGTCAGTTTTCTCTCTCTTTGGGTTGTGCTTGCCACTATGTTGGCATTGCTGTCTCTAGAGCCTCCTTTTGTGTGGCAAAAGAAGCCCCTGGCAGACTTGTTTAGCAAACTTGAAAGAAAGAAAGGTTTTTTTCTGTATAAATTCGCCCCAAGTCCCACGGCCAGTGCTTGTGGGTCAGCTTGGATCCATACCCGAGACAACTGCTGAGGCCACGAGGCTGTTACCGGCTGGCTCCTGACACACGGACCGAGAGCGGGGAGGGGGGTTCTTCCGGTCCTGGCACCCACCCCCAGCTCCTCTCTAATGCAGGCAGTTTCTCTGGAGCTTTCGCCTCCCCGGAGAGGCCCAGAAGATTGACCGGATGATGGAGGCCTTTGCCCAGCGATACTGCCTGTGCAACCCCGGGGTCTTCCAGTCCACAGGTGGGGGCCCGGACTCCTGGGGCCTGGGAAGGAGGGGCCAGGGGCCCACCTCCCTGTGTCGTCACCCCCTGACTGTCTGATGCAGACACGTGCTACGTGCTGTCCTTCGCCGTGATCATGCTGAACACCAGCCTTCACAATCCCAACGTCCGGGACAAGCCGGGCCTGGAGCGCTTCGTGGCCATGAACCGGGGCATCAACGAGGGTGGGGACCTGCCCGAGGAGCTGCTCAGGGTCAGGCCCCCTCTTCCCCTCCGTACAGTCCCCCCCCCACCCCCCGCCCGCCCAGCGCCGTCCCTCCCCGTGCCCCGGGCCCTCCTCCCCGTGTGTCTCCCGCTGCCCGAGCTGGCGAGTGCGGTCATGCTAACCTGTCTGGTTCTTTTCTCTTCCTTCGCTCCCGGGCCTACCTCAGTCTTCATCTCTGTTTCTTTTTTCTGTCTCTCTCTGGCCCTCTGGCTTTTTCGGGATCTCGGTCCATCTGATTCTCCGTCTGTCCATCTCTCTCAAGAACTTTGCAGGCCGCTGCAACTCTGCATCTTTTCTTTCTCTCCTCCTCTCTCTGCTCCCCGGGGCTCCCTCCACCCTTCTGCCTCCTCCCAGGGCCGCTCCTCCCGTGGTCCCATTGCCTCCCTGGCTGTTGGAGCCCCCCCACCATGGCCAGGTCACCCCGGGAGGGTCCCTGGGACCTGGAGTTGCTGACTGCACCTTCGCCCCCCAGAACCTCTACGACAGCATCCGAAATGAGCCCTTCAAGATTCCTGAGGATGATGGGAATGACCTGACCCACACCTTCTTCAACCCGGATCGGGAGGGCTGGCTCCTTAAGCTGGGTACGTCCCCTCCTGACCCCGCTGGCTGCCTCTGCAGGGGGAAGTTAGGGGGCCCCGGGCTCTGGACTTGGCTGCCACGTGCACCTGCTGTATGATCTTAGGCAAATGATTTGATCTCTCTGAACCTTAAGTTGCCCCATCAGCAAAATGGGGCTGAAAACAAGATTAGGCTTGTGTGCTGGGCCCGAGCACGGGCACAGAGGAGGGGCCCCATAAATACCCGTGGGCATAGGGTAGGCGTTAGGGAGCACTGACTAAATGCCAGGCTCTGTGCTTATGAATTCAGAGTCCCCGGCTGGACTGGAATGGGTGGGGTGGGGCCGATCCACCCGGAAACACGGAGCGCCGGCAGATTCCGGAGAAGTTAACAGGGGTCAAGCAGGTGCCCCTTTCGTGGGGGTTATCTGAGGTTTGGGAGGGGTTCTCATCTCTGGCTTCACGGGAGAGATTCACCGGGGGGCTTTTAAAACCTTGACGGCCAAGCCACAGACTCACAAAGCCAGGATTTCTGGGGCAGGATGGGCGGTCAGTCGTGTTGAAAGCTCCCCGGCCGCCTTCCGGGGCAGAGCCGAGGTTGCAAGCTGCTGGCTGGGGGCCCTGCGCCGTAATGGTAGGTGCCATGGGAGTGCTCGGTGCGGCCTTGGAGCGGAGAGGCAGTGGGTGGCTGGGGGTGGGGGTGGGGACAGATACCTGCATCAGCTCCAAGGGGAGGCAGATGGGTTGGGGGACCCTTAGATTCCGTAGAGGCCTCTGGTGCCCCGAGCCGGGAGAGGGCAGGAAAGCGGGCTTGCCGGCAGACCTTTCCATCTGCGGGGATGCTTCCCATTTCCCGGAAGAGGACACTGAGGCTCAGTCACTGTGCAGCAGTCCCCGGGCAGGGGCGGCCTTGGCCCCACATCTCCGACCGAGTGTAGCTTTCCACTCCGTGCGGTCAGAGAGAGGGCCACCTCCTCCTTCAAGTGCTGACGCGTAGCAGAGGGTGGTTGGAGGCCGTGGTCGCAGAGATGCTTAATGAAAGCCATTCTTGCTGTCACGGTCTGATCCTTCAGGGACTACGGGGAACCCCAGAGCAGGTCACCTTGAAGCAGGAAGGTGTGGACGCAAGTGGGTTTGCGGACTGGGGTCCAGAGAGGGCAAGAGGTGGTCCTGAGGTCACCCAGCCACTTCGGACCAAACAACCGGGGGTTTTGTCTTCTCCCTTTGGGACGATCTCTTCCCCATGGCAGTGGGGGGCCCTCCTGACCGAGGACCTGTCCTGGGGGGCGGGCTGGAGCCGGGCACTGATCTGCGGCCTCCCCAGGAGGGAGAGGGTCATGTCGATGTAACTGGTTTTCTTCCTTCTCTTCCCCCCTCCTTCCCTTCCTCCATCTCTGCGTGTTCCTCTCTGCTGTTTCCGTGTCTGTCCCACCCCCTGTGCTTTCCTGCCCTTGCCCACCCTGTTTCTGTTGCCTGCGGCTTCTGGGGGCACCCCATTCTCCTGCCTTCCCCTCTCCTCGCCTGGTCCTGCCTGCTTTCTCGCTGTCTGCCCCAGGAGGTAGGTACGCTGCCCGTCCTTGCTGCCCGGCCTGACATCAGGGGAGGGGGCTGCCCCGGCCTCGGGCCCACAGGAGGGGGCTGGGGACTTGGACTCTGGGGGGGGCCCCACCGGGCTGACAGACAGACAGGCTTAGAAAGCGTGCAACCCCATGCTGGGGGTGGGCGGGCTCCTGGGGCCCAAAAACCTCCTGTCCCTGCTTGTCTCTCTTCCCACACACTGCTTTGTCCTAGGCCCCGCCAGCCCCGCCTTCCCTGCGCTCGCTCTGCCTCTCAGTCCCCTCCCTGTCCTCCCAGAGGCCCTGTCCCCCTGTTGAGCCCAGGCCCCCTCCCACCCCTTCCCTTTCAGGGGGCCGGGTGAAGACGTGGAAGCGGCGCTGGTTTATCCTCACAGACAACTGCCTCTACTATTTTGAGTACACCACGGTGAGGGCAGGGCTGGGCTTCGCTCTGGGGCACTGGGAGGAGGGGCTGGGGGTCAGGTGCCCGGGCTCTGAGGGAGGAGGGCCTGAGGGCCGGGACATCTGGGTCTGAGGGCCTGGGGGCCAGGATATCTGGGTCTGAGGGAGGAGAGGGCTGGGGGCAGAGACTCCCGGGTCTGAGGGAAGAGGGGGCTGGGGCCGGGACGCCGGGGTCTGAGGGAGGAGGTGGCTGGGGGTCTGGACTCCCGGGTCTGAGGGAGGAGGTGGCTGGGGGTCTGGACTCCCGGGTCTGAGGGAGGAGGCGGCTGGGGGGTCAGGACTCCCAGGTCTGAGGGAGGAGGCGGCTGGGGGCCAGGACTCCCGGGTCTGAGGGAGGAGGTGGTTGGGGGTCTGGACTCCCAGGTCTGAGGGAGGAGGGGCTGGGGCCGGGACGCCGGGGTCTGAGGGAGGAGGTGGCTGGGGGTCTGGACTCCCGGGTCTGAGGGAGGAGGTGGCTGGGGGTCTGGACTCCCGGGTCTGAGGAAGGAGGCGGCTGGGGGGTCAGGACTCCCAGGTCTGAGGGAGGAGGCGGCTGGGGGCCAGGACTCCCGGGTCTGAGGGAGGAGGTGGTTGGGGGTCTGGACTCCCAGGTCTGAGGGAGGAGGGGGCTGGGGCCGGGACTCTTGGGTCTGGGGGAGGAGGGCTGCATCAGTGCACTAGGACTGCTGTGACAAAGTACCACGAATCCGTGGCTTGAACCACAGACGTTGCTGGGGTTCTGGAGGAGGGGCTGGGCAAGAATTGGGGAGTCTGAGTCCTGTCCCACTTGTTCCTTAAGGACAAGGAACCCCGCGGAATTATCCCCCTGGAGAATCTGAGCATCCGAGAAGTGGATGACCCCCGAAAACCGGTAAGGCCCTCTCCATATCCCTGCCTGCCGCGGTGGGGGGCCGCCTCTGGTCCCAGGGCCGCTCCTACCTGCCGTTCCTCTGCTCTCGTGTCTCCCCAGAACTGCTTTGAGCTTTACATCCCCAACAACAAGGGGCAGCTCATCAAGGCCTGTAAAACGGAGGCGGACGGCCGGGTGGTTGAGGGGAACCACATGGTGTACCGGATCTCGGCCCCGACCCAGGAGGAGAAGGAGGAGTGGATCAAGTCCATCCAGTGAGCCCAGGCTCTGGGGTCCTCGGGCAGGGAGGGGGCCGGGGCCTGGGCTCCTTGGCCCTCACCCTGGTACCCTCCCCTTCTGCAGGGCAGCCGTGAGTGTGGACCCCTTCTATGAGATGCTGGCAGCAAGGAAGAAGCGGATTTCTGTCAAGAAGAAGCAGGAGCAGCCCTGACCCCCCGCCCCCCAACCCCATTATTTATTACGGAGCTGCCCCACCCGGGTGGCCGGACCCCTGGGCCCCGGGGCTGCGGATCCTGGTTCTCCAATCCTGGTTCTCTGTTTGGAAAATTCACCACCTCTAGCTCCTCTCTCGTTATTTGTAATTAACACACTGTTGGTAATCTTATTAATTATTTAACCACTCGCGGCCTGGGACCCCTCCTTTCTCAGGGTTGACAGGGCTGAGGTGCGTGGCGTAGCCCCCCGGGCAGCCCACACATGAGCGGGGCCAGGAGCCACCGGTCTCTGCTGCGGGCTGTCCCCGTGCGTGAGGGACGGATGTCGGCAGAGGCTGCAGCCGAGTGGGGGCTTCCCACGTCCGTCCCTTCGGGTTTCACCCCGAGCCTGCGGGGCTGGAGTAAGGGAGACGTTCAGTGGGGCAGCAGTCGGTGTGGAGTTAGAATTGCATGGCATTGAGCGTGCGGGCAGGCAGAGGTTTTGGGGCGAGGCCTAGCATTCATTCCAGATGCGACTTGACGGCCAGGAGCCGGGCAGGTGCTGGTCCTCCCTCGTTGCTCTCACTGGGCTCGTGGTCCGGGAGGAGCGGCAGATAGTAGCTGATGGGGTTGCGAGCTGGGCCGGCGCTTTGAGTGTGAAAACTAGAGAGCTGATCGAGCTGTGGGGGGATCTACTCGGGGAGCACATGGGGCGGATGAGCCCGGAAAAGAGAAGGCGGAAGGCCTTGCCGCTGGGCTGTCCCCGGGGCTTGGCAAGAGGTAGCTGGTGTCAGACGGGGGCTGGATGGGAGCGGTGGGTGGGGGTAGGGGACTGTGGGGCCATCTGGCCCGTTTCTTAGCCACCAGCGGCTGGTCGTCTGGAGGACATTTTACACCAAGCAAGGATAGCTCTGGGAACCCGCGTTATGTCTCCTGTCCTGGGAATCAGCCTCTGAAGTGTGCGGACTCCTTTCCTAGAGGGCGAAGGCTTGAGGGGTGGGGTACCCCTGAGCCCCAGGTCCAGGCCTGTTCCCCTTGGCCCTCCAGCTTGGGATATGCTTGGCGTCCCCAAAGAACAAAGGCACAGAGATCCTGAGGGGGGTGGGTTGGCAGGGTGGGAGACCCCGGGTCACCTATGCCCAAATCTGCAGTGGAGACTTGAGTGCGCGAAACCAGGACTTTGGACAGGTCCCAGGACCAGCCCGGAACTGGAAGCCTGCCCCCGCAGGGGTGCCCAATTGCATTTCCTCCCTCCCACATGCTGTGTCTTCAAAGGGTCGAACCCCTAATTGAGTGCTCCTGGTGGTGTGGGAATCTTGGGCCTTGGGCCTGGCTCTGCCCTGGGCCCCAGGCATTCGCCTGCTCCCAGCACACTGCCCCCTCTCCCGGAGCGCTATGGCAACACTGCTGTCCTCGGAGGTGGCGTTCCTCTCCCCGCACGACCCTTGGACTACGATTCCCAGCAAGCCGTGCAGCTTGCCAGCGCCGTCCGCGGGAGAACCAGTCTCGAGGCCTCCTGGGAGTTGTAGTTTCCCAAGGCTCCAATGCGGGGTTTACTTTAGCCCGGTCTCCTACCCTAGTGTGCAGGTTGGGGAAAGAGGCCCTGGCCACTTTAACCCCTAGGCACTGATGGGAAGTGGAGTTCCCAAATGAGGCAGTGGGATTCTCTATTCCAAACTTTCCAGGGAAATGGGGGTCATCAGCCCAGGGAGAAATGAGGTCTCTGGGTAAATAGAGGGTCCCACCACTCCCTCACCTTATCCTGCCCTCCTCCAGGGAGTGAACCCATAGGTACTGAGTGCCCACTAGCGGGGGAAGTAGTTGGCTCAGCAAAGATGCCCTGGAAGGGCATTGCAGGCACAGGGAACAGCAGGAGCAGAGGCAGGAAAAGGCTTGGTATGTTGGAGTAACGGACGGCAGGCTTGTGTCCTGTACGGTGTGATTGAGGAGGGAAGTTGGTAAGACGTGGGAGTCAGAGGGGATGCATAGGCCTGATCATTTGGAGCCCAATCCGCCATGGTAGGGACTTCGGATGTATTTTTAGTTCATGGAAGCCATCCAAGGGTGCGGAGAAGGCAAATGAAGGCAGATGACGTATTTGGATGGAGGCTGTAGGAGGGGCCTCTGCCTGCTGCAGGAGAATAATTTGGAAAGGAGGGGGTGAGCCGCAGGGAGGGGAGTTAGGTCGCCGTGCAGTTTTACCCTGGGCTGAGCGGGTGGAGAGAAGTGGACCCGTGAAGAGGAGCCAGCGGGATTTACTGAATGCTGGACCAACTCTGGGATTCTGGCTTGAGCAACTGGTGAATGGCAATGCCATTTATCGGGACGGTCAGAGAGGGAATTGTGGGGGTGGGGGTGGGGCTTGGTGGCTCTGGTTTGGCCAACTTAAGCTGGAATTGCCTGTGGGACGTTCAAACCAGGCTCGTCACCTCCAAGTTGTCCTTCAGTTTTGCCCCAAATCCACCTCCTCCCCAAAGTCTGAGAATTCTAGCTCCCACCTCTCCCAGGACCCCAAGTCCCCAGCCTCCTTGTTACAGGTTGAATCACATCGGCCTGAAATCAGGATGTTGAAGTGCTAACCCCCGGTACCTCAGAACGTGGTCTTATTTAGAAATCGGATCATTGCGGATAATCAGGTAAGATGAGGTCATTAATGTGGGCACTAATCCAATATGGCTAGTGTCCTTACACAGAGAAATTTTGGACCCACAGACACACACACACGGAGAAAGATTGTGAAGGCAAAGGCAGAGATTGGGGTGATGCTTCTACACACTAAGGAGCACCGAAGATTGCCGGCCAACCACCGGAAGTGGGGCGAGTCCTGTAACAGAGTCTCCTTCACAGCCTCAGAAGGAACTGATCCTTGATCTTGGATTCTAGCCTCCAGAGCTGAGGTGCTGTCTGTGGCTTAAGCCTCCTGACTTGTGGTACTTTGTTAACAGCAGCCCTAGTGCACTAATAATTCAGCCCTCCTCCCTCAGACCCAGGGGTCCTGCCCCCGGCACCTCCTCTCTCAGACCCAGGAGTCCAGGTCCCCAGTCCCCCCCTCCCTCAGACCCAGGGGTCCTGCCCCAGGCCCCTCCTCCCTCAGACCCAGGGGTCCTGGTCCCCAGCCACCTCCTCCCTCAGATCCAGGGGTCCTGCCCCCAGCGCCTCCTCTCTCAGACCCAGGAGTCCAGGTCCCCAGTTCCCCCCTCCCTCAGACCCAGGGGTCCTGCCCCAGGCCCCTCCTCCCTCAGACCCAGGGGTCCTGGTCCCCAGCCCCTCCTCCCTCAGACCCAGGAGTCCAGGTCCCCAGTTCCCCCCTCCCTCAGACCCAGGGGTCCTGCCCCAGGCCCCTCCTCCCTCAGACCCAGGGGTCCTGGTCCCCAGCCCCTCCTCCCTCAGACCCGGGAGTCCTGGCCCTCACTACCCTGCCAGTCTTGGCTCCATGAGCACCCACCCCGGGCAGGTGTGCCCTAAGATCAGCTCAAGCACCACCCCACCTGCCCACAGTTCCTCTGAGAAGGGGCAGAATCTAATCCTCACTCTCCCTTTCTCCATCCCCCGGACTTAACAAGTGACCCTAATGCCTTCATCACCTCAATTCCTAAGCCAGGAGTCGACAGGATCCCAGCTGGGTCCCCACTCTCAGCCCCTTCCCTCCACTCTCATCCAAAGTGAGCCCCGCAAACATGCAAATGAATGTGGTACCCAGGGGATGGGGGGACAGGTTGAAGCCAGGAGATCAGACACACAACAGACCCAGTCAGAGGAAAAAGACGGGGAGGCAGAATCAATCGGGAGCCCCGGAGGAAGGGAGAAAAATCGGGACAAACAGACAAGGCAGAAAGACAGGCATCAGGGAGGCACAGAGATGAAACGTACAGATGGAGAAACACAAAGAAATAGTCGCATTAGGAAGAGCGCCCCAGAACTCAGGCCAGGTGGAGAGATGAGAGTCTCCTGGGAGGTGGGCGCTCACGTGCAGACACAGGTAAACTGAGGCACAGCCACCGTGGGCGCCGGAGGTAGCGGCCGGCCGCCCAGGCACAGGGCAGCACTGCTCTGAGGTGTGGGGGATGTGGCAGAAGCCACGTGGGTGCCGGGAGGTCACCCCGTCCCCAGCCCTGGCCCTCCGACGGCCTCTGGCCACCCCCCGCGGCCTCTTAGCCCAGGTCAGTGCTGCCAGCCGCCGACGGCTCCGGGAGCCAGAGAAGCGAAGCCGCGGCGCTTCCGCCCGCCTGAGCCTCGACGTTCCCATCTGTGAAGTGGGCGGCGGTCCGCGACTTCTTCCGGACCCTGCCCTCTTTGCCCCCGAAACACACACAGGCCCCGCGTTCCTCCAAAAAGTTGTTTTTGTCTTTTTTAAATAATGTGAAAATGCCACGCGAAGGTTTGAACCAGAGGCCCCTCCAGGGGCCGGGCTGGGGCGGGGAGGGGAGACGCGAGATGGGGGGGCCCAGGTCCCCGAAGCCTGCAGCCCCTCTCTGGGGCCAGGAGTGGGCGAGGAGGGGCCTCCGCTGTGCCGAGGGGCTCCAGGCCCGAAAGAGTTCAGTTCAGTTCCAAGAAAGGCGGCTCTCCAGGGAAGGATGAGGGGCTTCCTGCCTCATTTGGCACCGAGGGGGTCGGGGGGCTCAGGGGAGCCGTCCGGGGGGCTAGGGGGTGGGGGGCCGGGGCCTCCCGTTTGGCACATGGTGGGGGAGGGGGAGGGCCCAGCCTCAGGAGCCTCCCCAGAGGCGCTGTCTGTGGTGGTGGCAGCGGCTCCGTCGTCCACAGAGGGCTCTACTCTCAACCCCTCTTCTGGGGGTGCAGGGGGGTGCGGTCGTCGGGGAGTCAGTTCTCCACGGGGCCTGAGGACAGAGGAGGTAAATTACTGGGCAGACAGGCTCATGGCTTCTGTCTCTCTCGGAGCGAAAGCAAAGCCCTCACCCGGGGCCCGCAGGGCCCCACATGATCTACTCTGTCCCAATTCTGTCCTCACCTACCCCCATCCCCCTCACTCACTCCCCCCCAGCCACGCCGGCCTCCTTGCTATTCCTCCTTGGCTCCAAGCACATCCTACCCCAGGGCCTTTGCATGGCTGTTCCAACCACCTGGAAAGCCCTTTCCTTATCCCTTCCCATGTAAGGCAGGCCCCCTCCTCAGAGGCCTTCCCTGGCCCTTCTCGGTCAAGGAGTCGCCCCCTCATGTCCCCACCCCGACCCCAAGTCCTTCTGTCTCATTGCACTATGGCTATTATACTTCATGCTTTTCCCGTGGGACAATCCCAGTCACTGTCAGCCAGCTTCCTGTCTGCTTGCCTCCCTAGAACGTAAGCTCAGGGAGGACAGGACTGTGTCTGGTCACTGCTGCATCCCCAGCGTCCGGCACAGGGCCTGGCCTGGCCCTCCCACCAAACTGTCCCATGACCCCTCGTATCCCAGTGGAAAGAAAGCCGCCGCCCATTCCACAGATCCAGACAACCCAGGTCTGTGGGCTGGACGATCTCACCGCGGGCCACACAGTGGGCGCCCTCACGCTGCCTCCCACAGTTCCTACCTGAGTGGCCTGGGTCAAGTCGTGGCCCTCGCTCCTGTCCTTGAGACTCAGTTTCCCTCTTTTTAAAAGGGGAGCATGCCCCTCGTGTCCTCTTCTAAGGAGTGGAGAGAAGCTGGGGTATGTGGCATCACTCAGCACCCAGTGGACACGGGGTAAGTGGGCAGAGCCACGCCAAGCACAGGAGTCTGTGCGGAAGGGGGCCCGGCCTGCACCCCACGCCAGGGTCGTGGGAGACAGAAAGGCTCAGCGGCTTCCCTGCCCGGCGGTAGCAAGAGTATCTGCCGGCAGAGGGAAGGGATTTGGGGTTTCACACGATTGGGCCCTCCCTCTCCTCTCCTAGTGGTTACAGGTGAAGTCACCTTGGCAGGCTAGCTAGTCCCGCCGGCCTCAGCCCTGACTCACCACCTGGCGGTGTCCCCATGCCCTGGAACCCACCCTCCCTGTCCTCATGGGGGCCTCAGAGAAGACCTCTGGGAGGAAGGGACATTTGAGGTGGAATCTGAGGATGGAGCCAAGTGAAGAGTCTGCCCTCGGCCCTGTCCTTCCTGCCCGAACCCCGCCTGTACTCTCCTCTCCCTCCTGGACCCTGGCGCCGGCCTCCTGTCCAGCCTCCCAGCCTCCCGTCCAGCCTCCCAGCCTCCCGTCGGCCCCCACGTGGCACCGGAGGGAGAGGCTGCTGCCGCCCTTCCCCTGGTCACAGCTGGCCCATGGCTCCCTAGTGCCCCCAGGACAAAGTCCCTCTCTTCAGCCCACCCTAAAGCCCTACATGGTCCGCCCTCCCCCCTTGATCCCCCCCACTCCCTATGTAACCCCCAGACGCACCCGCCTCCCTTCTATTCTCTGAACTGGCCACGTTCTCTCCTGCCTCAGGCCCTTGTGCAAGCTGTTCCATCTGCTAGCGCGCTGCCCCCTTCCCCGTCACCTAGTTCAGAACGGCCAGCCCTTAGGACCTGATGAAGGAGCATTGCCAAACAGATGAAGCCCTTTCCCCTTGTCCTCTGCTTCTCCAGCAGCCCTGAGTTTGCACTTATTTACTGCGAGACTGTGGGGTCAGTGTCTGCGGGTGGGGTAGGGTGGAGTGGGGCTCATGGATCTTGCTCAGCACGGAATCCCCCGTGCCCAGCACAGCACCCGCACTTAGCCAGTGCGCAGTGAGTGTCTACTTCATTAGGTGCAGTGAGAGCTACCAGCTAGAGACCACTGCGCATGACCCGGCTGTGGTGTGTGTGTGTGTGTGTGTGTGTGTGTGTGTGTGTGTGTGTAGCATGAAACCATTCAGTCCCCTCAAGAATCTTATGAGTTAGATCCTGTGATCATCCCCATTCTACAGATGAGGACACTGAGGCACAGAGAGGGAAAGTGACTTGCTCTAAGTCACAGAGCCGAGGAGGGGCAGGGCCAACAACTGGACTTGGGCACGATTTGGGGGAGCAGGAATGCAACCCTCCCTGAAAGGGGCGGGTTGCCCCTTCCACCTTCTCAGCTCTATCCTCCGGGAACACCTGCGCCCGCCCAGCCCAGCGCAAGCTCTGCATCCAGGGGTATTCTCCGGAGCGGCGGCAGGACGCAGCAGAGAGCCCGAGTCGCGGCAGGATTCTCTGGGTTCAGGTTCAGGTGGGCAAGCACAATGTAGGGCCTCTGTAAGTGCCTGTTACTATTAGTAGTAATGCCGTTGTTGTTATTGCTATGGACTCCCTGACCATGTTCTCTCTGCTCCGCTTCAACTAACCAGCTCTGAGCACACTGCTTTCCTCCCCCCTTGTCGGCCTCCGATCAGCCTGTGCCCCCAAACGGACGTGGGATCAGGATCTGACAAGTGCCAGGCAAGAGACGGGGCAAAGACGGGCAAGACTCTGAGGGGATCCTTACAGAAAGGGAAACTGAGGCTCAGGGAAGGGGCGTGACTGCCCTGGTCTATCAGGACACTGCCTAGCCTGAGCTGGTTCGAATTGGGTGAGGTTTCAATGCTGAGCAGCCAGGGGTGACTTAGAGGGAAGGGGGAGAGACTGAGGAGAGAGAGGCAGGGAAATTCAGGGATGGGGACAAGAAAGTGGGGAGACAGATGGGGACAGAGGAAGACAGGCAGAAGTGGGGGCAGGCCCGAGGGTCTGAAGCACTGTACCTGCGGGCCGGGCGTCGGGGGCCCGGGCGGGGGGCCCCGGGGTCTCCAGCGCAGGCGAGACGGAGAAGCGGGAGAAGCACAGGGGGGGGCCTGGTGGGGGGAGGAGGGGGAAATCCTCCGCCCATTCGAAACTGCCTCCTAACGGCGGGGGCGGGGGTAGTGAGGAAGAAGAGGAGAAGACGCGGTCAGATCCTCCAGACACTTCTGGAGCTGCTCACCTTCTGCTCCAGCCGTCCAACCCCGCCCCTCCGCAGTCACCTGTCTCCAGCTGTCTACACCGTGGGCCCCGCCTCAACTCTGCCCCGCCTCCAGACCCCGCCCCAGCACCGCCCCGCTTCCAGGCCCCGCCCCAGCTCCGCCCCACTTCCAGGCCACGCCCCAGCTCTGCCCCCATCCGGGCCCGGTCTCCAGACCCCGCCTCACCTCTGTCCCCCTCCAGACCCCGACTAAGTCCTGTCCCTCTCCAGGCCCCGCCCCAGCCCTGCCCCGCCTCCAGGCCCCGCCCAGCCCCTCACCAAAGCCGCTGTCGTTGCTGGGAAACCCATCTCCGGGGGTGGCGGGGGGGGGAGGCGTCGGGGGCGCTGGGGGCGTTGACGGGTCCGTGTCCCCCTCGGGGGGGCCCTGGACGCTCAGCTCGTTGGTTGGCGTCTCCTGTGGAGGTGGGTTAGGGGGCGAACCGTCACATCCCACCCACTATATTCCCAGCGAGCGACAAAGCCCTCTAACACTTCTGGGGCTTCAGGTATCCCAATTTACAATCGCAGTCTCTGAAGAGGTGGCTGGAGCCCCTGATCGGCCTTCGAAACCTCAGGTCAGCCTTAACCCCACCCCGGCCCGATGCTCCTCCCCCGACCGCGGAGTCCCGCCCACAGCTAAGCCCCGCCCCCCGCAGGAATTCTCTCCTTGCTCCTTAACGCAATGCTTCCGTGGGAGCCCCCTAACCCAATACCGTCTCCGTAAGTCCCGCCTTGTCTCCATGACCCCTAACTCCTTCCGATATCTCGGCCACAGGCGTCCAAGTTCGGGGCGCAGAACTACTTACTCCTCTGGTCCTCCAAACCCCTAGCCCAGCCTGCGCACCCCGATCTTCCCCCAAGCTCCTAAGCCCCGTCCTCTGAAGTGGCCCCGCTTCAGCCCTCCAAACCCTGCCTTTGCTTCAGTGGCCCAGGACCCTGTTCATGACTCACATCTCAGGACCTCAGCCCGGTGTGCCCCGCTCCAGATTCATCTAGACCCATCCACACCCATCTAGGCCCCAGTCCAGAAGCATCATCCCGCCCTTCCTTTTTCTTTTCAACACTATCCTGTCAGCCCTAGTTACTCTTAACACGATCCTCCCATCTCTCTAAGCCCCGCCGCAGTTCATTAGCTCTGTCCATCTCTGAACCCGCCCCTGCACTTATTTTAACACTACAAGCCGCATCTCTTAAGCCCTGCCTGCAGCCTCGCCAGGGCCCGCCCCTAGCGGGTAAAATCCGCTTCATCCTGAGCCGGCCCTTAGCCTCTACCACGAGAGCGCTGGTCGACAGACCCCGCCCCGAACTTCACCTGAGCCCCGCCCCCGCTCTCTAGACCACGCCCCAATCTTCTCAGCATTTTCTCCCTAGCCTCTCCGGGCTCCTCCCTGATTACCAGGTATCCCCCCGCCGTCCTTCCAGATCCAGTCTCACCCTGCAGCCCCCCAACCCTTGCCCTCCAGCGCCCTCCCCACAGACCGCACCCTACCCCTCACTCCAGGCCTCGCCCCATTCCCAGACGCCGCCCCGACACTCAAGGCCTCCAAGGCCTGCCCGTTCCCCGGGCCTCGCTCTCCCCAGCCCCGCCCCCACCTGCTGGCCCCGCCCCTCCCGGGCCCCGCCCCACCCCGGGCCGCTCACCTGGTCGAAGAGGTAGACGGTCACGTCCCCGTGGAAGGAGACCATCTTGCGCTTCCTCTCCAGCTCGCTGTCCTCGGGCTCGTCGGCCCCGCGCGGAGACTTGAGCAGCCCCCGCAACGGGCGGGCCGCGTCCGCGTCGGCGCTGCTCACCACGACGGGCACCGGGGCTGCCCGCGCCCTCCCGGGGCCCCGCGGCCCCGCCGCCGCGCCCGCCGCCACCGCCTCCTCGTCCTCCTCCTCGTCCTCGTCCTCGTCCTCCCCGTCCTCCTCCGGCGGCCCCGGCGCCCCCGCCCCGCCGGCCTCCCCGCCAGCCGCCCCGGCGTCCGCGCCCTCCCACGGGGGTCGCCGCGGGCCCGGCCCCGGGAACGGCGTGAGCGTGAGCGGCGGCAGCGCCAGAGAGAGCCGCGAGAGCTTGGCTGCGAGGGGAGAGACCCGGTGAGCCCCTGCTCCCGGGGAAACTGAGGCATGCCCTCCTGCCCAGCTGTGTGTCCTCAGGTAATCTCGGGCCACAGTATGGGCCTCAGTGAACCAAAGGGCTGCTCTGGGGCCTTTCTCCACGCAGACTAGGAGAGATCTTCCCCCTACTCCAGGGGTTAACGCTCTCCACGACTCCCCAGGGTCCACATCACAGAGCCCCAACTTCTCTCTGCCGCCCCCCACGCCCGAGTGCCCTGGCCCTGCTGACCTCCCCGGGCTCTCTTCCTCACCTCATTCTGACTTGACCTCCAGCCAGCCACTTGGCCCACCCCCCTATTCCTCCCACCTCTGAGCCTTTGCATAGGCTGTTCCTTCTGCCTGGAAGTTCCTTTTCTAATTCGAGTCCTGTTCCTCCCCTAGCTCTGGCCTGGGCTTTAAGCCTTCAGTTCTCCCAGGTCAGGCAGGGCCACCCGCTCCGCACCCCAGAGCACCAAGCACCGCTCCTTCCAAGCAGATGAGCTCAGCAAGTAGCTGTATTTCTGGGGTCATGTGATTCATGTTTGCCTTGCCACGGAACAGACTGGACTTGGGCTCGTTCCGGCTGCATCCCCAAGCACACAGAAGTACTCAGGCAATATTAGTGGGATTAATGAATGAATGTTCCCTGCTATGTGATGTTGACCAAGGTACTTTCCCTCTCTGGCCCTCAATTGCCAGACTAAATTGGGGTGTCTAACCATCTCCAGGTGTTTTCCCCTGCCCTAAGACTCCCTGATCTCAGCCTGCTGGAAGATAAGGACTCCAAGTCCCTGGAGGAGGAAACCTGGCTTCAAATACCAAGCCTACCCTGCTCGCTTGCTGTGTGCCCCAGGGCAAGCAGAGCCACCTCTCTGAGCCTCTGTCTCCTCACTGGGAAATTCACCGAGGCCACTCATTCCTCCACTAGTGCATAAGTAAATGGTGTGATGGGCCCTGTGCGGGGCAATGGTAGGGATGACAGGAGGGTCAGGGCAGAGCAGGGAGAAAGACTGGGTGTGGATCGGGTCACTCTCCTCCCTTCGTTCATTCCATTCCAGCTTCACTGGCCTTTTGCTTTTCCCCAAGCATGCCAAGTTAGTGCCCATCTCAGTGCCCTCCACCCGAAACACCCTTCCCCCAGATGTCCACCCAGCTTACTTCCTTCACATCTGCTCAAAAGTCACCTCCTTGAGGCCTTCCTTGACCATCCATCTCAGGGCGATGGGGTTGGGGGCTGTGAGGGAGCTCTCAAGGAGCTCTCAGGAAGGACAGGGTGATAGCCTTTGGAAATCAGGAAGGCTTCCCAGGGAAGGGGAAATTTGAGTGGGGTCTTGAAGGATGAGTAGGAGTTCATGCACTTTTTTTTTTTTTAAGCAGGCTATTCCCAGCATCTTCCCACCCAGCAACACCCTCCCCACACCACCCCCCCTCCATCCTCTGAGGCATCTTAGCTGCTCATCCCTGACATTTTCATGCTGTCTGGGGCCTTTCCTGACACAGCTGGTTGCAAATTCCCCACAACAATCTCAAAGAAGTGATAGTGTACTAATACCATGGGCTCGAAGGAAGGAAAGTTCTGTGCCCAGCCCCCTTCCTGACCTTTCCCTCCTGAGCTGCAGTCTCCTCTGGCAAAAAGATCTGATACCCTTTCCCTCAAGGGGGGCTGTGAGATTGCCAATATAAACCAGCGCCCATTTAGAACTTCCATACCACTGTTTAAGGAAATCAGGCCTCTGGGTGATTCGGGTGGAACCACAGTCCCTATGTCCACCTCTAACCAGGGGCCACTCATCTTTCTCTTAAATCAATCCCCCTCTGCGACAAAACACTTTATGTTCCTACCAAAACTGTTTCCAGAAAAGGCATTTCTAGTTTTCAGGTCACCAATAGCATGGGGGGGGGGGGGGAGTTGCAGGGCAGAGTCTGAAGCTCCCTGGGTCCCAGCTTTGGGCAGCTCGGGCCCGGCACACAGAGAAGGTTCGCGTGAATTGGCTTCAACCATTAAAACACGCAGAACTCTGGTTTAAAAGGGAAAAGCAGCACGTTTGGCAATGCCAGGTGGGCATTCCTAACTGGAGCTGAAAAAAGTGGCCGCATTTCCTTTCCTGACCCCCGCCCCTCAACCTCTCCCAGGCGACTTCCTTCATCTCCCAATACTGTCTGGCCCCCAGGGAGCGTCCGAGTTTGAGACCCTGGGTCTAACGGAATTGCAATAAAAGCAGGAGCTTGGGCGTGCCAGGCTGGGCTAGAGTCTTCAGAAGTCTTAATATTTTGAAGCCTCTCAGCCCTGTTAGGTAGGTTAGCTATCCTCATCATCCATTTTTGGCGGGAAACTGAGGCCCAGAGGAGTAAGGTCATTTGTCCAGGGCCACAGAGCTCGAGTGGCGGGCAGAGCCCGGATCTGAGCCCAGGCGGTGCGGCTCCAGGGTCTGCTCTCGTTACGGCCGGCCTGACCTGTGTGCTCCCCGGGAGCCCGGGATTCTCAGCTCAGCTGTGCACCTGGGAAGCAGCCGGGCCTCGGCCCCCAACCTCGCCCCCCTGCTCCCAGCGGCCTCCTCACCTTTGATCTGCTCGCTGTTCCCCTGAGGAGGTCCCAAGTCCAAGAACAGTCGTGGCATCTCGGGGCCCTTCCTCTCGGGCTTGGGGGGGTCCCCGTCTGTGCTGGGTGCCGTGTCTCCGCCGGCCCTGCTGTCTGGGGCCCCGGGCTCTCCCTCGGAGGAGGCCACCTCCGGCCTGGCTCTCTGCGGCGCTGGCTCCGGCCACCTCGGCTGTGCTTCCGACGGCGGCGGCGGGGGCGGGGGCGGCTGTGGCCTCGTGCTGTCTACCCATCCGGCCTTTGCGTCCACGCCGCTTCCGAGGCCGCCGCCGGGGGCCATCCCCATGCCCACTGGGGCTCGGGCCCCACTCCCGAGGTCCAGCCTCCCAACCCCGGGGGCTCTCGGTGCCCCCCCAGTCTCGGGGGCTCTCCTCTCGGTCCCGGGTTCCAGCACCCCGCTCCTGGGGGCTGGGCCAGTGGGGCCAGGGGCTGTCTCCCCGCCGTTCCGGGACAAGGCCACTACGCCGGGCTCGGGGGCTCTCTCCAGCGAGGTCTCTGGGGCTGGCACCCCACTCTCGGGCGCCTTCTCCCAGGGCCCTGGGGCTCTCCGAGGCCCAGTCTCTGGCAGCCTCCCCGTGTTCCTGGGGAGTCTCAGGCCCCCATTCTCTGACACCTTCTCCTCGATCTTTGAGGGTGTCAGCCCCCCATTCGCCAGCACATTCCCTTCTCTCTCGGGGGACCTCAGCTCCCCATTCTCCAACACTTTCTCCTCCCTCCTTGGGGGTGTCACCTCCCCATTCTCCAGCACTTTCTCCAGCACTTGCTCTTCTCTCTCTGGGGTCCCTGGGCCCCCATTCTCCGCCACCTTCTCCTCGATGCCCAGGGCTCTCTGTCCCCCGTTCTCCAACACTGTCACCCCGTTCATGGGGAGGCTCGGGTCCTTGTTCGGGCTTGGGGCTTTCTTCCCGCTGCCCAGGACTGTGGGGTCCCTGCTCGGGCCCTGGGCTTTCTCTCTGTTCCCGAGGCCTCTCCCCATCTTCCTGGGTCCCGTCTCTCGGGGGTTTGCCCCCTTCTCCCCCAGGAGGTTCCTTGTCACGTCCTCCCGCAGGGACATCAGCAGCTGCTCGGTGCTCACTTGAACTACGAAGGTCGGCTTCTCCCGGGTCCCCGGCAGTGGGTGGGGACCCGGGTCTGGGGGTGGCCGGGGCGCTCCCGGGTCGGGGGGCTCGGGGGGAGCCCGCGGTCGAGGGACCCCTTCCTCCTCGGCTGCCCCCCCGCCTGGGAAGGCTCCCTCGGGGGAAAAAGGGGTCTCGGTCTCGTAGCCGCTGTCCCCCGGCTTGGGGCCCGGAGACGACAGCCCTGAGCCGGGACTGGCCACGGCCGAGGGAGGGTCGGGGGACACGGCTGGGTCCGTGGCGGCCCGGGGAGGTGGCGGCGGGGGGGGGGGAGCGGGAGGTGGCCCCCGCCCGGGGTACTGGGGCGCCGCCGCCCCCATGAGGGGGTCCAGAAACTCGGGGGGGGCCGAGGAGGGGGGGGCCAAGGGCAGGTCGGCTAGGGAGCCCCTCTCTGCCCGCAGGGACGAGTCGTCCTCTGGGGGATGGGGGCAGCCAAGAGCAGGGTGGCCCCCCCAGCCAGCAACGGCGTCCCCCCGCTCCAGGGGCAGGCAGGAGCAGGCCCCCTCTCGGCTGCACAGGGGACAGGGCAGGGGGCCTCGGCGGCTGGGGCCACCCCCAAGGCTGCTGCTGTCTTCCCCCGGGGAGCTGCCCTCCTCCTCCTCCTCCTCCTCTTCTGCCCACGGGGCGGTACCCCGCTCCCCCAGCACCTCGGCAGGGTCTCCCGCCAGGGTCTCCCCGGCACCTCGGCCCTCGGGGTCCCAGCCGCTCAGGAGGAAGCTGCCTGATGCCGAGGACTGGGCTGGGAAGGGCCGAGCTGCAGGGAAGAGGGGGGAGGCCCAGGTCTCGGACACCAGCTGGGGGACCTCGGAAGGGGCCTGGGAGGCCTGGGGGGCAGGCACTCCTGGGTCCAGGGGGTCCCAGTCATTGGGGAAGAGGGGCTCAGGCGGGGAGCCGTGCTCCTCCAGGCGGATGTAGTACTCGCTGCTCACCGAGGGGCTGCGGGCGCTGATGACCGGCAGCACGCTGGGCGTGGACAGCGCCTCATAGAAAGGGTTGGAGGGGTTGGCATGGGGGGCCGGGGGCGCGGACGCCGGCTGCCAAGGGGGCGCCCCCCCACCGCGGCCGGCCCCCCGCCGCGCCTTCTCCCACAGGCACTCAAGGTTGAGGCCACGGCTGCTCTCAGTGACCGTGAGCACATCGTCGGGGTCAGCCCCAGGGAAGCCATCCAGAAGGGGGAATGGTGAGGAGAGGGTCCCTGGGCGGGGCACGCTGTGCTGCGGGGGCCAGGGCCAGGGGAAGGGACCGTCTCGGGGTGGGGGAGGCGGGGGCGGGGGCCGTGGGGGACGCTCAGAGAGCAGGTAGGTGAGCTGCAGTTGGAGATCAGAAGCCGAAGGGCGCTGGGCAGGTGGCCGCCAGCAGGACTGCAGGATATCGTACCTGGGGGACAGGGAGGAGGCGCAGGTGAGTAGAGTCCCAGTGTGTGTGTGGAGGGGGCAGGGAGAGACCCAGGGTGTGTGTGTGTGACGGGGGGGGGGGTGGCGGGGGGGGGAAAGACCTAGAAGAGGGGACAGCAAGGCAGATGTGAGGAAATGATGGTTAGGTGGCCTTCCTGTCTGGGCTGTGAGTTCTGGAATCAGAGACAAGCAAGCAGCAGGGGTCTTTTACGAGTGGAGAAACTCAGGTTCAAGTACCAGGTCTGCCACTCCCCGCCTCAGTGTCACCCCTTCCCAAGCAGCAGATGCTTCCAACAGCAAAAGGTGTGGGGTGTAGCGAGTGCTGAGACTGTGGGTGGGGTGCGAAGAGGTGAGGGGCTCTGGGACATCCTGGGGGGGGGATGGGAGGGCCAGGGCTCGGAAGTCAGGCCCTGCCCTCACCAGTAGTCCGCGTAGGGCAGCTTGAGCCTCGGCCGGGCCAGCTTGACGTGCTGCTGCCGGACCACGAAGGCGAGGACCTCCTCGTCGGACAGATGGCGGTAGGGCTGTGCCCCAAACTCAAAGAGCTCCCACAGGGTCACCCCCAGGGACCTGTGGGGAGCAGAGGGCGGAGAGGGGTCAGAGCCCTGCCCTGCCCCGCCTGGGGACCTACCCCCCCGCCCCCCGGCCTCCATTTCCACAGCCACAGGACCTGTGACCCTTCCACCTTCCTTGCCGCCCTCGACTCCGCGCGGCCCCGGGGTGGGGGGACCCCCTCACCAGATGTTGCTCTCGCGGCTCTGGTCCACCACCATGAAGGTCCCATGCAGCTCCCCAAGGAGCTCGGGCGCCGCCCAGCGCAGCGGGATCCACAGGCGCTCCGGGGTCAGGTAGTAGTCCTCCTGGGGGGCGGGCCGGAGCGGGGTCAGGCGGGTCGGGGCCCTCCCCCGCCCCCCGCCCTGATGGAGGGCAGCCCCACCTTGTAGTTGCTGTGGGCTAGCCCATAGTCTCCGATGCGCACGGTGAGGTCGGAGGTCAGCAGGCAGTTGCGCAGGGCCAAGTCGCTGGGGGCGGGCAAGGATGTGAGGCGAGAAGGGGACTCAGCCTTGGACGGACTGCCCGCCTCGCCTACACTCCGCCCACCTTGCAGGCTCCGCCCCTTCTCCCTTCCTTGCTCTGCTCCTCTTCCCCTGCCCCGCCTCCCCATGCCACCTCCTCTCCTGACTCCTCCCTCTCCCCTTGTGACCCCCTCCCCGGCAGGGCTCCTCCCCCTTTTCTCTATGACTCCTCCCCTCTCGATTCCGCCCCTTCTAACTCCTCCCTCTCCCCTCCTGACCCCTCCCCTCCAGGGCTCCTCCCCCTCCCCTCTATGACTCCTCCTCTCCCGATTCCGCCCCCCTCTCCTGACTCCTCCCTATCCTCTTCTGACTCCTCCCCTCCAGGACTCCTCCCCTCCTGACTCTGCCACCCTGGCTTTCTCTCCTCGTTGAGCCCCTTCCTTGCGGCCCTACCTCCCACCCCCCATAGCCTCGCCTCCTTCCCCTACGTAGTACCCCCCCACACTCTTCCCCGTGGCCCCCCGGCAGCCACCTGTGCACGTAGTTGTGGGAGTGGAGATGTGCCAGCCCGCGGGCGATCTCCAGGCCCATCCTCTGCAGCGTCCGCAGGTCTCGAGGGGGCAGCTCGGGGGACAGGCCCTCAGGGGGCCGCTGGGCCCGGAGGTAACGTTTCAGGTCCCCCTGGGAGGGAGGGGAGGGTGGGGTCAGTACCATCCCCCCTTCCAGGGACCCACACATCCAGCCTATCCGAGGCAAGGATGGGGGAGCAGCCTCTGCACTCAGCGGGCAGCCCCTCTGAGCCTCAGTTTCCCCTGCTGCTTAGAAGGGCATAACAACATAACCCACCTCGCATGCTAGTTCACTGCCCGCCCTCTGAGCAAAAGCTCATCTCCAGTAAGCGCTCCAGAGACCTTAGCGCAGGTCGCACGTGTTATTGCCAAAGATTCCCAGGACCCCAGGCTTGCTGGCAGCCCCCAGCGCGTCCAGCCCGCCGCCCTGCCCGCCCTCCGCAGACCCTCACCAGTTGACAGAACTCCATAATCAGCAGAAAGGGCAGTGTCTCCACACAGACGCCCAGGCACTGGAGGACGTTGGGGTGCTGCAGGCTCCTGGGGGGGGCGGGGAGCGGCAGGGTCAGGAAACAGCCTTGTCCATCCCACCGCAGACCCCTGTCCCGCCCCAGCATCCCCGCGACACCAAAATCTCTCTTCCACCTCCCCACTCCCGGCCACACCCCCACACTCTTTCCCCCCTCAATGCACACCCTCCTTCCCCTGGTCCCCATCTCAGGACCGCCCCACTATCCCCCAGTTCCCAGGCCAGACCCCCAGGTGCCTCCTTGCTCCCCTTCCTCTTCACCTCACCCCCCCCCCAGCCCCTTCCCTCCCCACAGCCTGGCTGGAGCCTCCTCCTCACCTCCTGGACTCTCTTCTCAGCCTCCTCCCGGCCTCCCTGCCTCCGGTCTCTCCCTTGCAGTCAGCCTGTGACACGCCACTCGCCTGCTCACAGCCCTCCGTGGCTCCCCCGGCAGCCAGGGACAGAGCAAGGCTCGCTCCTGGGTCTTTCCTGCCCTTCCTCAGCATCGCTTCTCCCCGCCCCGCCCTGCGCATCTCCCCAAACACACAGGCACCCGCTGAGGCTCCAGGCCTTTGCACTTACACTTCCCTCGGTAACGAGCCCTCCACTCAGCAGAGTCCTCCTCATCCCTCATCCCTCAGGCCTCAGCTTCAACATTTCCCCCAGAAACCTCACTGCCCTCAAGCCCCCTCCTTTATCCTCACACTGTGGGTAAGAGTCAGGCTGGGGGGCCGGGGGAGGGTTGAATCCTGAGTCCACCTTTTTTTTTTTTTTTTTTTTTTTAAGTCATCTCTACCCCCAACGTAGGGCTCGAACTCACGGCCCCGAGATCAAGAGTCGCATGCTCTGGGGCGTCTGGGTGGCTCAGTGGGTTAAGCGACCGACTCTTGGTTTCAGCTCAGGTGGAGATCTCAGGGTTGTGGGATGGAGCTCCGCATCGGGGCTCCGTGCTGGGCGTGGAGGCTGCTTGGGATTCTCTCTCTCCCTCTCCCTCTGCCCCTCTCTGCTCATATGCTCTCTCTCTCTCTCTCTAATAAATAAATCTTAAGAAAAAAAAAAGAGTCACATGCTCCACCCACTGAGCCAGCCGGGCGCCCCCTGAGTCCACCTTTGGCAGGTGTGTAACCCCAGAGAAATCACTTCACCTCTTCCTGCCTCGATTTTCCTCAGCTGTAAAATGGGCACAGTCATAGCAACTCCCCCAGACGGTTGTAGAGAGGAATTTAATGAGACCAGAGAGGAGCCGCCACACAGTGGAAGATCCTCGCTATTATTACTGCTTTTCCGTTCCCATGTCAACACATTGATTTTCACATGGCCCCACATTTTCCTGCCTTCCCACCTTTGCAGCTGCTCTTCCCTCTGCCTGGAACATGCTTCCCACCACGCCTGCGCGACTGATCCCTCCCGGCCAACCCCACCTCCCCCAGGATCCTCCAGAGCTCCCCTCAGTCACGTGCTGCCTTGTTTTCTCCTGGCACTCGTCAGTCTCTGACATTTTCTTCTTAAAATTTCCTCCTTCGTTTGTTTATTGCGTATCTCCTCCACTAGGGGGCCCCACTAGGACAAGAATTTGGGGCTTTCCGTTCAGGTGGCCGCATCCCCAGTGCCTGGACAGGGGCGCAATAAAAATGGGCACACTGCAGGATTTTGCCCTGATACCCGGCCTGGGGGTCTGTAGGAAGGTGAAAACATGCCAAGCTTGGCCCCAGGTACAGTGAGTGATTGTCCCACTCGGGTCTGGCCGGGGGCAGGGGCCACCGGTGTGCCGTGGGGCCGGGGCCGGGGGCCAGGGCTCACTGCGTGTTCCAACCTTCTCCACCTGGGAGATCTGTGCCTCGCACCCCTGCCTGGTCCAAGAATCATGAGACCAACTAGTCATAAAGCACCCGGCGTGTCCTGGGGACTTGACATACAGCTGGAGCTCTGAAGGTGGGATTTAGGTTGGCGGATGTGGAAGAATGCTTGGATGCACTGCACGCCTACTAATCTGAGCCAAGTCCGGCTGCTTCTGCTATCAAATCCTCCCCGGCCACCGTGCTGGGGCAGGATGCCTTTTCCCTTTGAATCCAGAGGAAATAGAGGCTCAGAGAGGTAAAGCGATTCGCCCAGGGTCCCACAGCTGGTAACAGTGGTGGCGTGGGGACTTGATCCCAGGTTGCTGGCTCGCTCAGCAAACGTCTACAAAGGGAGGACGGACACCCCCCTCTCCCCCCTCCCCCCCCCCCCCGAGCTGCCAGTGTCATCCTGCGCTCTCCAACAGAATCTTCTGTGAAGGTGGAAATGTTCTAGATCTGAGCTGTCTCACATGGGAGCCACTGGCCATATGTGGCTACTGAGCACTTGAAATGCGCTGCGTGTAGCTGAAGAAATGAATTTTTCATTCGATTTCGTGTTATTTAACATAAATTTAAATAGCCATATGTGGCTAGCGGATGCCAGCAGGGGTCTAGGGAGAGGCAGGCAAACAAGCAAGTAAGCCTATGAAATATACGTGTTATGAAGAAAACGCACGAATTGGTGGGCTGGAGCACCCCACGGCCCTCCGTGTGTGTGTGTGTGTGTGTTTGTGTAAGGGCGGGCCTTTCTGACCACAGACCTAAGGAGGGGAAGGGAGCCCACTATCTGGAGCTGGGGCTGAGTAGCCAGGAATGATATTCTAGACAGAGGGAACAGCAAGGACGAAGGTCCTGAGGCAGGAAAGAGACTGTTATGGGAAAGGATCAGTGAAGAGGCCAGGATGGCTGGGCCAAGGGGCTCAGTGGCGGGAAGGGAACAGGGGCAGGCCCTGCGGGGTGTGTGGGCTGCACAGAGGCGTGGGACTTTGTCCTGCAGGCAATAGGGAGCCATGGGAGGTTGTAAAGCATGAGAGATAAAGTCCAGTGTCTGTATCCCTCAGGGTAGGTTCCACTTTTATAAATGTTTGAAAAAGGTTCTCTGTATACATATCCTTTCGATGACGGGGCAATTACTACCTCGTGAGGCATTGAGGTGGCAAATGTTTATCTAGTTCTTGTCTAGAAGCCCTTAGAGGGGAGGGGAGACCAAGCAGGGGCGGGACAGGGTCTTGCCTTCCCAGACCTAACAATCCAGTAGAGGTGGGAGGTGAGGTGACAAAGCTCCTGGGGGCCATTTTGGGTGTCTGCTCAGGGCCCCGGTCCGTGATGCCTTCCTCACCCACAAGCAAGGGCCTGAGGAAGGGAACAAGCCCTATGTACCCAGTGCTTAACACAAAACCTCACATCCTTTCAGCTGTCTTCTACGTGAGGATGTTTGGGCTTCCCGGACTCACTTCCTAGATGAAGAGTCTGAGGTTCAGAGTGGAGAGGGGCGGGCCTCTAGCTCAGCTTCTGTGTCCTCCCCTCCCCCCTCGTCATCCGGCCCCTGGCTCTGCACCAAGAAGGAACCTGACCGTCAAGTCGCACAGCCAGGAAGAAGTAGATCCAGGATTCAAACCAGGGTTGACCCCACACTAGACTCCTCCCACTCCCAAATGTCACCTCCCTGAGGTGCAAACCCGTATCTTGGGGCCTCCAGGGCCCACATCCGTTGAAAAGTCCCAGTACCTGTAGGGCTGTGCTTCCGAGATGAACTTGCGCTGCTCCAGGGGGCCTGCGCTGGCTCGGAGCTCCTTCACCACCACCTGGGCTGGGGTGTAGTCGGAGAAAATCTCTCCCAGGATCACCTGGTCAGGGGGGACCGGGGAGTCAGTGCCTGCAGTCTCCCCAGCCCCAGCCCCAGGACCACCGCCACCCCACTGCATGGCTCCAGCCTCCCCCTTCTTTCCAGCCTCTCTTTTCAGATCCCACCACCCTTGTCTGCCCCCCGCCCCCCGCCGCCAAACAGATGCAGGGTGAGAGACTCACGGGCCCAGAGTCCGATGGATGCAGAGACGGATGGAAGGATGGACAGACGGACGCGTGGAGAGCCAGGTGGCGAGGCAGAGTGGTCAATGGAGTGAGGAGGGAGGCGCTGACTGACAGATGTGGGGGGATGGGGTAGGTGGGAGCAGGTGAGAGGTGGACAGAGGCGAGGGCGCTGGGTGGGCTGGGGGACAGATGAGAAGTGGTGGGAGCGGGTGGGGGTGGGGGATGGACACAGAACAGGAGCACAGCCCTGGATTGTACGGACCCCCTCCCTCCCACCCCCAGCCCCACTCACCTTCCCAAACCAGCCACTCCCAATCTCTTGTAAGTAGCTGAGGTGCTGACGGCTAAGGCCCAGGGGGGTGGTCATGTCTGGGGAGGGGGGGCGGGGGGGCAAAAAGGGGAGGCCCCTTAGCCTCTCTCCCCTTCCAAGTGCCACTTACAACCCCCCACCCTCCAACTCAGTGGGGACTGGGGTCAAAGCAGATACCAATCTCTTTTCATTGGCCGCCCCAACATTCCCTGACGGATCTCAGCCTCCTCATTGGCTGCCCACAAGTTCCCAGCATCCAATCCGTCCTTCCCTTTGGCGTTTCGAGATCCTGTGACTTGACTTCCGCCTGCCATTGGCTGCCTCTGGGATTGAGATCTAGGCTGACCTCACCACTGATTGCCCCACAAGAATCCCCCGATCTGGTTTTGGATTAAGCGATGGCTTCCATCAAGATGATCTCTGCTCCCTATAGGCCGCTTCCAAGATTCTGCGGCTCCCACCTCTGCCTTTCCCCTTGGCTGCGGGGGGACCTCAGCTCCCTGGCCCCTGAGGCAAGACTCTCAGGGCTTGCCACTCTGTCCCGTGGGACCGTGGGATCCTAGTCAAGGTGTGGAGAGTACCTGAGTGGGAGGGCTGCGGGGCGGGCATCGGCAGGGAGACCTCAGCCAGCGGGAGAATGTAGACATCAGGCAGCGACTGTGAAGAGGAGGTCTCCTCGGCCGGGGAGTGTACTCCCCGGAGCAATCCTCCCCTTCAGGGTTCTCAAACTCCTGGGGCCGGAAGAGGTGAGGGTGGGAGAACACAGGGCTGAGACACACCGTCATCCTTCTCGTCAGTGTGTCTCCCCGTCTTTCTTATAACTGTCCCCGATTTTCATCCCCAGACTCCGGATCTTGCCAGAACTTCAGGCCAGAAGGTGCTCTCAGACTTACTGCCCCCCTCCCCCCCCACCAACTACCTGGGTTGGGGGGCAAAGGCCTTGCTGGAGTCTTCCTCCCCACTTGAATCCCCGCGTGCACCTCACCTTGAAGCCGACATCACCCCGTTTGCAACACAGACAGGTGAGGAGGAGAAAGATGAAGGCCAGCAGGCCGGAGCAGGAAATGAGGACCACGGCGTAGGGAGGAGCCAGAGGGGCCCGGCCCAGGGCGAATCCATCTGCGGGCACAGGGCTGGGCTGGGGTCCCGGCTTCAAGCCCCAAGCTCCCAGACTCCATGCCCCTCCCATCCTGGCCAGGATTGACTACAACTCCCATAATGCTCTGCAACCAGGGGCTCCTTGGCAGCGGAGCCGGATGGCCTAGGGCATTGTGGGAGTTGTAGTTTGAGGCCTTCTCAGGTGGTTGGGTTGGGGGTGGGTCCCTCCTCTCTCCCCAATCTGGGACCCCCCCCATCACCGCACCGCAGGCTTGGATGAATTCCAGTGAGGATTGAAGGAAGGAGGTGTAATAGTGGAGGCTGGAGCTCTCAGAATTTAAAATACGCTCCAACGGACAGTCTCATTACCCCCTATTTGGGCAAGAGGATGAGCCCCCTAACTGCAGGCGGGGAGAAGATTCTTGCCCCGCGCTGGAACCCCCTAGTTACGGGGGTTGAGGCCTGGCTCTTTTAGGGACTCGTGGAGCACACTCATGTCCTCTGTCCCCAGCCCAAGCCCCTGAGAAGGGAACTCCGCAAGCCCTGGGTCTCCCCCAAAGCTAGAGGCAGCCTCCTCTGCTGTGTCCCCCTTAGAAATAGTATTCCTCCCCTCTGCCCCCAATTCTCCCAGAGGCCCCGTCCTTCCCGGCTCCCTGCACACACCTGCACACACACATGCGTGTGCACACACACATGTTGCCCAAACGGACCCCCTCCCCACCCAGCCCCCAGCCTTCCTCCCTCCCACAGGCCCTGCTGACAGAGGCCCCGTCCCCGCGGCTCCCCAGGCCCCGGCTCGGCTGCGGGGAGACGCGCACGCAGGTGATGGAGCCGGAGCGCCGCGGACCGACCCCCGGGCAGGCCCGGGGTGGGGGTGGGGGCCGCCGGACAGCCGGATGGCCGGACACACTCACCGGGGTGGGCCGGGGACGCCAGGCAGCCGGAGGCGGAGACGGCCGCGAGGAGGATGAGGGCGCCGGGGGCAGGCATCTTGTCGAGGATGGAAGGGAGGTGGAGGTGGTGGCGGCTGGGGAGGAGGGGGGGGCGGGCCCTCAGCCCCCAGCCATGGGGACCCGCGCGACCCTGGCCTCCCCCCGGCCCAGGAGAGGGGCAGGAGACGCAGGACAGGGGGAGGGAGGGGCTGCTTACTGTCTCAGGTACCCCCCTCCCCCTCTTTGAAGGGACAGACAGATGAAGGGATGGAGAGGCGGACAGAGGAGAGGAGCTGGGGAGCCGGGGTTGCTGGGGTGGGGGGGGAGAGGGTAGGATGGGGGGGGAGAATGAGGGCCCCGCCCCCGAGGGCAGCCAGGATTGGGGGAGCAGAGAGCCTGTCAGAGGAAGGGTGGGAGGAGGGAGGATGGAGGGAGGATGGAGCGTCGTCATGGCAACTGGCTCCCCAGTAGCATTGGCTGCCAGGAGGGAGGGGAGGAGGAGGGACAGACAGGGACCAGCAGACCCTTGTGGGGGGGCGCAGGGCCCACAGTGCCTGGCCCCGGACACTGCTGTGACACGCCACCAGCATGGACACGTGTGCTCCACGCCGAGATGC